>NC_091067.1:3000000-3600000 GCF_000393655.2 Nicotiana sylvestris | reverse complement strand
TTACGAGGCTCAGTCGTACTTTGCTCCAAAAATATAACTCAATTCTAATACATTTGACACGTCTGATATCAAAACAAAATGATAATTTGTTTTGCTAGCACAAACATGTCATGAAACAGAAGTACGTTGTTAGTACAAATAATGTTTTTTTAACGACCCAAATTATTCTTAAAAGCACACGACACTACGAGGAACATACATGGAAGAGGAAGACGTTACACATAAGAGTAGAGGCAGATCCAGAATTTAAAAGTGACAAGGTGTTACTATCGAATAAAAATTTAAGCAAATGCTAGAGTGAGAGTCGAATCCAGGCAACACACTAAAAGTCAAGTTTTTCTCCTCAAATCGACCAATGCAGTTGCCTAAACTTTAAGTCTTAGGGGGCCAATAAAATATATACATGTTATTATATATATATATATATATATATATATATATATATATATATATATATATATTATAAAAGCATGAATAAAATGTTAGATTACAAAAATAACCTTTTAATATTAAGCATAATAACTTACAATAAAAGGACATAATCGGAATTCTAGACATTAGCCTTGTAATCCTATTAGTGTTAGGACATAATACTATACGTTAGGAATCCTACATGATTACCTTTATGAATTAGATTTTATTCTTTTTATTTAAAAAAAAATCAATGTATGTTACTACTAAAATTCATATATAAAAGAATCAAATTTACGCTACGCAATGTCAGCACACTCTTATGTAAAGTCCAAGAATCTCCTTAACATACGTTTCGTCCAAAAGTCACTTTCTTTTATTTTAATATTATTAAATAATTAAATAAGGTACATTGCAATTATTTAGAAGGTTATTTCAATAATTTAACTTTTAACTTTTGGGGTTCCAACTTTTATAATGACACATGATGGTTTAAATATTTATTTATATGAATGAACAATAAAATTTAATGAATGAGATAAATTTGTATATATAATAATACAACAATCATTTAAAGTATAATAACTCATAATAAAAGGACGTAACCAGAATTCTAGACATTAGCCTTGTAATCCTATTAGTTTTAGGACATAATACTACACGTCAGGAATCCTACATGATTACCTTTAGAAATCCCATTAGTATAATTATGTTCGGGCATAGATATATAATACTACATGTTAGCATGTAAACCTAATAAATTTAGGAACATGTTAGATTTTCTATTAGTATAATTACTTTCGGGATATGGATATATTTTTAGACATGTAATCCTATTACTTTTATGATATACTTCTTAAAAAATTTCTATTGCTAATTTAATTTGAAAACATATTATATTGTCTAAATCCATTTAGAAACAAGAGATCCTATATTATTAGAAAAGTACAAATATAATATTGAATAGACCAAAATAACCTTAAAATATTAAACAAAAGAACTCACACGGAAATGACATAGTTGTAATAACTTATTTTTTTGAACTACAATAACTTCTATGTTAATTTTTTAATATTTTAGATTTTAAAATTAATACAATCTTATCTATTGGATTCTTATTAAAAATATGTAGGAAGGTTTAATAAAAATAAAATTTCATAAGAAACCTCCATAGTGGTGGTAATACATTACCACTCTATAATATTCAATACCAAGAAAAAATAAAAGAAATGCTAAAAGGATTGCATATAGCGTTGAAATTGAGAAAAAAATCCCTGCAATAATATATTATTATATTATATCTGAACTGCTTTCTACTCAAATAATATTTTGTTATTATTAATTTTTCGTGTAATGTAGAAAAATATATCCAATTATTAAAGAACAACTAAGAAATTTTTTAAGAATATAAATGTGTGAGAAACAAAAAGATTGGTAAAAGCCAATACTACTAATGATTTGCAAACATAAAGATCTAAAAGTGAAATGTCAAATTGATCTTTTTGCTCTTTAAAAATAAATTTATGGTGGATGACATTATAATTGCGGTTAAATATTCAAATATGAGATGAACTATTATAAGAATGTAAATCAATAGAAAATAAATTATATTTTATGTTAAACCAAATAATCAAAAAATTTAATTAATTATTTAGCAAGAGAATCCAGTTAGATTATTTTTTAAAATTTTTATATGAGTAAAATTATTTTTCAAGTTAAAAAAAGATTTTGGGGAGGTGATTTCTGTCAAGTACGAAAAGTTGACGAAATCAGAAACCGTAAAAGCTAGCTTGCCTTAATTATACTTATGACCTCAAATGAAAAATATTCAAATGACAAGAAATATAAAAGTAAGAACAGATTCAACATTCAGTGATATTTTGCTTCTTGTCAGAAACGAAGAAGAACATTCAATAAAAGATGATTTGGTTCTTCTAGAACACTTGGTTGTCAACCCCAATGATAATAGTAGTGTATTTAATAAGGAGAATATTTTCATTATTGGATTAAAACGCAATTTAGGAGAATTACATGATTGAAATTAAAGAGCTATCTTATATAGTAGGAATGAATTTGTTGATCAACTAAATAAAAGGTTGATAGCTAAGTTTTATGGTAAAAATAAAATACTTTTTAGTTTTGACTCAGCAGAAGATGATACCAACAGTTATTACCTAGAAGAATATTTAAATACTTTAATGCCAAATGGTTTTATAACGTACATGTTTGTTATCAAGTTCATTATTTCTTAAGTATGTTACTGTGACCATATATATATATATATATATATATATATATATATATATATATATATATATATATATATATATATAATAGGATAAGTTAAAATTGATCTTTCATTGCATATATGTTGATTTTGAAGAAAAATATGTCAGTCATGCTACTGCAAACTTAGATCCGCTGAATAGCTTATGTAATAGTACATATACGGTGTATAGAAATTTTGACAATAATGTCATACATGCAAAACTATGATACTGATCAATGTGCTCTTAAGTATGTGTTTATCCCCGAATTCAACTTTCGTCTTCCGAAACTAAAGAATATCCTTCTAAATTTGTGTAAAAATAATTTTCAGTATGTTTATGTTTTGTAGTTATAATAAATAAAGCACAAAGGCAAACATCCTAAATATTGGACTATATTTACCATAATATATTTTCTTATGCGAATAACTATATGTTGCACTTTCAACAAAGATATCAATATCGACAACATGAGTTCTGGTTATGGCAGAATAACCAAAGTATTATAAGGAAACATATACAAAAAAAACACTGTCTATAAAGAAGCGTTCGGTAAGATGTCATCACATTAGATACCTTTAAACTACAATACATAGTTATCTACTTAACATGACTAAAATTGATCATTTATGTAAGTTCCGATGATGTCCTTTCCTTTTGAATTCACGTATTATGCTAATGTAACAATATTTTTCGGTATTTAGATAATTTTTGTAGTATTATATATAAAATTTCTCTCATTAATTAAATTTTATTGTTCTTTTATATAAATAGATATTTAAATCATCATGTGCCATTATTAACGCACGTTTATAGATACTAGTATATATATATATATATATGCATATATTTTTTTCAAAATTACCCGGGGCCAATAACCCCTTTGCCCTAAAGATAGGTCTGTCTCTGCATAACAACATAGGCGGATTCTGAATTCAAATTTTGTTGGTTTAAGATTAAGAATAAACTACCACAACTCATTTGATTTTAAAATCGATCTTATTTGGTAAATTTTTATAACATATATAAGATCCGAGTCAAAACCATTAAGCTCGAATGAACACATAACTCACACGCTAACGTAGGTCGCTAATTTCATAATCCATCAAATAACCACTTTGATTTACACCTTGTTTGGATGGTTGTTACGCATCGTTTCATAATGTATCGTATCGTATTGTATTGTATTGTACTGTATCGTTTGATAAATACAATGTTTGGATAGATTATGTCGTTTGCCATCATTTCATGATATCACGCACCAGCAATACGAAGAATAAACTTGCAATATTATAAAGAAAAATTATAATACAAGGTAAAATTACTATATAAAAAGGTAGGATAAATGATAAAATAAAATAATTTAATAATAATAAATGGTGAGATTGAGAGAAAAAGACAAGGTAACGACGCGACCACACCAAATTAGTCGTTACATAAAGTGGCACATTTCGTCGTTATGTAACGACGGATTTAACGATACGATACAACTATCCAAACAAGCTGTTAATCAATATTAACTTGATGACAAATTAAAGTATTTGACATCCAATTTCAAAGAAAGACATACACATGACTTATTATTGCATCAAGTCAATGGACGAACAAGGTGACCGTTTTGTGTCGTTAAGTCTATTTTACTAAATTAAATAAAGAAATTGACATTTTTTTCTTGTTTGAGATCCGAACAATGTGGAAAATCTTTGAAACTCCACGACATGTGCATTGATTTAATTTTTTTCTAGTTTAGCTAAGTTCTAAATATACTTGAGTAGAATTTAAATTCCACTACTAGAAATTCTAAAATCGACCGCGACTGACCGATCGACTTCAGTCAGACAAAAAATCGATCGAAAATTTGACTTTAAATATTTTTCAATTTTTTCCACGAAACCGACCGAATTTGGTCAGTTCTTTTTGACGCCAAATGCGCTTGAGTCATGAAACATTTATTTTTCGAGGAACCGACAACTTCGATGGGTTTTTTATTTAAAATAAATTAAAATTAATATTAAAAAATGATCGAAATCAATTGATTTTTCGGTCGGTCATTTAAAAAATCGACCGACTTTGGTTAGTAATTTTATGTTTCTAATAAAATTGACCAAAATTGATCGGTTATTTTCACGTGAAAATGCAATTAAAGAGTACTAAATAAAATAAAATAAAATCTTTTACTAAAAAGCACCAATGGTCCAGTGATAGAATAGCATCCTGCATGGTATAGACCCTGATTCGATTCCCAGATACTGCATTTTTTAATAACATAATTATAAACTTCAATAAGTTTTTTCTTTAATTTGTCGCTGGTGAAATTTAATTGACCGACGAAGTTGGTCGGTTGGCTCTACCGATCGCACGATTATCGGCCGCCATGAATCGATCAGTTTTTGTCAATTATCGACCAATATCGATCGATTACGTCTTACTACTTGTATGCGATACTTATAAAGATAAGAGATAGGAGTAATAAATATCCATGTGAAATTATAGAGATAAGTATAAGTTGATCCGAACAATACCGTTATTAAAAAAATATAATGCATACCTAATATTGAGATTGCCGTCCTACAAATCAAAGAGTAGTTGATTTAATGTAGGGATAAATATTATATTGAACGAGCACGTCTGCATGCACATGCACATGGGAAACCAAAGAGTGAATTTTGGGTATTTTTCTTAGCTTAGTCACATCTAATAATAAATAAAGTAAACTTTTTTAGATATTTTATTAGGTTAGGTAGTGATCATATTTTCAAGAACTTTTGACAATATAAGCACTTGAGACAAAAGAGTTTGTTAAATGGCAGGTGAAATTGGATTACAATGAGGATAATCTCACTTTAATTTGACTTTTATGTTTAATATAGTGCATTATTTTATGTAATTGGTAGATCATTTATCTTTACCATCTCAATCAAACAAGAAAAAGTGTAGGGAAAATGATACTATATAGCCGCGTTCAAAATAATAGTCGAAAAAATATGTATATTTTTTTTGTATATATAGACGTTCTGCATGTTGTATGCAAAAACTATATAAATTTTATACACTTTTTCGATTAACGAATATAAATAGTTTCTGGTGCGAGCTAAAAATGAAAAAAGCCGTAAAATGAATTACAAGATTAAATGGAGTTAGATTAAAAGCATAAGTTGAAATTTAAGTTGCACCATATCTTCTCTTTCTAATAATGTTAGCTAGCCCCATATAAACACGTAGTTTTTTTTGAAAATGACTTACGTTGTTGAGATTCAGTGTTTTTCTTTTTCATTAATTAATAGAAAACTCTTTTAACAACTTATTGAATTTTGAGACTAAGAAGTCTAACCTAAAAGTAGAGAGAAAAAGACAACTGATATTCTAAAGAAATATTCAGTCTCAGTAGCTAAATAATCTATAGTTAATAATAGAGTTGAAGAAATAATATAGTTTGAATTCTGATTGTTGGCTAAAGATTTTGATGTTTTAAAATGGAGTATTAATAATAAATAATATCACTTTCAAAGTACCCAAAATACTCGGAAATATTTTTTATTAGTTTCCAAAAAATTTGTCATCAGCAAAAAAAAAATAAAAAAAATAAAAATAAAAAAAATCTTTAGCACCACGTAGTGCTTAGTATTTGAAAGGGAACAAAAAATTACTTTTGCAGTAGTAAGAAAGTAGTCTTTTTCGTCTGAGTCAATTTTCAAAATAAATAAATGGTCCTATAAAATAGCCAAGTGTCCACAATAATTTATGACAACAGGGAATAAATAAACTCTCTTTTTTTCGATTTCACCTATGATGTCACTAATAGGAAAAGTATTTTTTTTATCAGTTTTATTTTTATTTTTATTTTCAGAAATCGTATTTAAGATTTTTGATTAAAATTTTTATCCAACCCTTGATGGTGACAAATAGACTCATTCCGTCATGGAAATTGTAGAGGCGTAGTATGTCATCACAAAGACTTTTGATTAAACAGGTTATAATATTTGTGTGATTATAAAAATTTCTTATTAGTGTAAAATAAGAAGTTTAAAATTTAATATATTTAAATATAAAAATATGTCAATTTTTTTAGAACGAACTAATAAGGAAACGGTCTCACGTAAACTGAAACTAAAAAAATTAGTAATTTTCTTTAAAAAAAAAAAAAAGAGCACTATAGGCACACACAATGGGCTGCCTCCACTTGAAAAATAATATAAAATAAACATCAATTGAAATAAGAAATAAAACCATCCCTTTGCCCTAAATCTAACCTCACGTGCAAGTCGAATTATAATAACCACCCCATTCTCCTGAGTCAAACCAAAAACAAAAGAAGAAGGAAGAAAAATTTATAAAGAATGAAAGAAATAAAAAGATAAATGAAGAACTAGAAATGCAATTGAAGTGTAGATATGGTATTATCAATCATGCAAGAAATACCAACGAGGGTTGTGGTAGACCCGATCATAATTTTCTTACCCCTAGCGGGGAAAGTACTTTCCTTTTGGACCGGTTGTGGACGAGGAGGGATTCGAACCCCGACACCGTAGGTCATAATCACGTGCTCTAATCCTTTGAGCTACAGGCCCCACTCAGATGAATACTTATTTATCTTTATTCAGAGGTTTCAAGTTTGAGCCATCGATATGGATTTACCTTCATTTGTAGGTATGAAGTTGCCTTCATTACGGAGCGTTTTGCCTCCATGGTGGAGCTTTTCTATGCGAATCCGAGACAACAACAACAACATACTTAGTCTTATCCCACACCGTAGAGTCTGGGAGGGTAGTGTATACGCAAACCTTACCCCTACCTTGTGAGGATAGAGAAGTTGTTTCCAATAGACCCTCGGCTCAGGAAAGTATAAGCACCACATTAAAGAAAATATGGACAAGAATGGACAATACCAAAAAGCCATATAAAAAGCAGAATAAAAACAACAAGACACTAAGGTGATCAACAATGAAAGAAAACAACGTTTAGTCATAAAAACATACTACCAACAGAAAGCGAGACTGCGTGCCAATACTACTATTGTGAACACTCTAGACTACCTACTCTACTACCCTAATCCTCAACCTTCACACCTTCCTATCAAGGTTCATGTCCTCGTTCAGTTGAAGCTGCGACATGTCTTGCCTAATCACCTCTCCCCACATCTTCTTTGGCTTACTTTTACCTCTCCGTAGTTCCTCCAATGGCAACCTCTCACACCTCTTCATCAGGGCGTCTATGCTCCTCCTCCTCCTCACATGACCAAGCCACCTAAGGCATGCTTCCTGCATCTTGTCCTCAATAGGGGCCACACCCACCTTATCGCGAATAACCTCATTTCTGATCCTATCTAACATAGTGTGCTCGCACATCTATCTCAACATCCCCATCTCTGCTACCTTCATCTTTTGTATATGAGTGATCTTGACTGGCCAACACTCAGCCCCATACAACATCGTTGGTCTGACCACCACTCTTTAGAAATTACCCTTAAATTTTGGTGTCATCTTCTTGTCACACAAAACACCAAAAGTGAGTCTCAATTTTATCCATCCCGCCCCAATACGATGTGTGACATCCTCATCAATCTTCTCATTCCCCTGAATAATAGACCCAAAGTACTTAAAACTCCCTCTCCTAGGGATGACCTGGGAGTCCAGCCTCACCTCCCCTTCCCCTCCTTGAATCTCACTACTGTCCAAGTATTAGCATGCACCACGACACCTCTCCTTGGATGTGGCGCGTCAATACATCCATCACCAGAGCAAACAAAAAAGGGTTGAGTGGCGACCCCTAATGCAACCCCATCAAAATCGGAAAATGGTCCGAGTCCTCACCTACTGTCCTCACTTGGGTCTTTACTCCATCATATATGTCCTTAATCAACCTAACATAGGCAACGAATACACCTCTAGACTCCAAACATCTTCACAAAACCTCCCTCGAAACTTTATCGTACGTCTTTTCTAAATAGATAAACACCATGTGCAAGTCCTTCTTTCTCTCCCTATATTGCTCCATCAATCTCCTAACAAGGTGGATGGCTTCTATAGTCGAACGCTCCGGTATAAACCCAAATTAGTTCTCGAAAATAGACACACTCCTCCTCACCCTTAGCTCTACCACTTTCTCCCAGACCTTCATAGTATGACTAAGCAGCTTGATACCCCGATAGTTATTGCAATTTTGGATATCACCCTTGTTCTTGTATATAGGAACCACCATGCTCCACCTCCACTCTTCGGACATCTTCTTAGTTCTAAAAATGACATTAAATAACCTAATGAGTCACTCCAAGCCTGCCTTGCCCGCACTCTTCCAAAACTCCACCGGAATTTCATCCGACCCGGTCGCTTTGCCCTGTTCATCTTACGCATAGCCCCCTCAACTTCATCAAGTCTATTCCACCTACAATAACCAAAGTCAGAACGACTCCCGGAGAGTTCCAAATCACCCAGTACAATGCTCTTGTCCCCTTCCTCGTTCAAAAGATTGTGGAATTAGGTCTGCCGTCTCCCACGAATAAGCCCCTTATCCAACAAAACTCTACCTTCTTCATTCTTGATGCACTTCACTTGGTCTAAGTCACGTGCCTTCCTTTCTCGCTCCTTGGCTAACCTAAATAACCTCTTATCCCCACCTCGACCCTCAAGTTCCTCATACAAATGACTAAAAGCGGCAGTCTTGGCAGCCGTAACTGCTAGCTTTGTCTCTTTCTTGGCCAACTTATAATGCTCCCTATTCGTCCTCTTCTCCTCCTCGTCTACACTTTCCACTAGCTTTAGATATGCTACTTTCTTGGTTTTCATTTTTCCTTGCACCTCTCCGAGTCATCAAATGAAAACAAAAAAATGAGGGAAGAAATAAACAAAGCACATATGACAGAATAGATCTATGAAAAAAAAAATTAACTTGAGATTTCGGGTTTGAATCCTGAGTGTGGAATCACCTTTGTTAAGAAGCACATAATCTCCCAATATGAAATTTTCTAATGAAAAATAAATTTAGTCGGGCATCAACATAAATATCGAACATCGGGCCAAAAAACAGAAAAAAGTCTATGGAAAAATGAGATTCTATAACAAGGTGGGATATATAGACTAGGCGCATAAATCTGGGATGGAGACTTCTATTCATTTTGAGCATTGTGCCAATACATGCACTAACATTTTTTTTGTCAAAGATCCCAATATATTATTACTTGATCATTTGCTCCAGCCATTAATTTTGGCAAACAAAATTAATTGATTATTCAAATATTTTAGAATTTCTTTAGGGTCTAAAGCTAGACGTTACATGTGGATCTTCAATACAGAAATTGTTTAGAGCTGTTTGGTATAAATAAAAAAACAAAAAAGAAAGGACAAAAACAAAGTTCAAAATGTTCACGGAAATCCCTCCATATGTCCTGTTTTAAAAGCTATATACAATTAGGTTATTTTATAAAATATTATAAATAAATTTTTATGATAGATGTTAAGTAATTAGCTAGGTAACTCGATAAAAAGGATAACTAGCGTGTTGTCACATTTTATATTACATTAATAGTGTAATTTTCTTTACCTAATAATGTATATAATTAAAATCCTTATAGTTGAAATATGAAAGAGTCTATGGTATACATTTATTTGCACACGGTATTACTCCAAACTAGATTAGCCTACCATGCCTAAATGATCTAATAAGGTGGAAATATTATACATATTAATTAATTATGATTAATTAGTGAGAGAAGTATATATCTACAAATACATATTATACTTTTATTTTACCTAGTGCATAATATCGAGTACGAGTAATTTTTACCGATACTTACTATTGAACTCTTCTAGAATCTCTTTATCTTATTAATTTATTTGAATCCATTATTATATCTAATGTAGACCTACATAATGAGCAAATATATATTTTTAGAGAGGTTCTTGTGAAACTAATTTATAATTTGATGTAACCATTTTTTCAATATAATCGAAACCTTTAAAATATTTTTTTATTCTATTTATTTTCATAGGTAAGGTTGATTGAGTTACTATTAAAGAGGTGAAGGTCCACCAAAAATAAATAAATTGTACCTCGGTAGAAATTAATTAGATTCAAAAGCTAGCTGTAAACAATAAATTCTGATATAGCCAACTTGGACCATAGTTAGGGTTCACATGCCACAATTATAGCTAACGATCAATAACAACTTATTTCAAGCTACCCCACTTATTGCAAATAGAAAAAAGAAAAAAGTTTTTTTTTTTTTTTTTTTTTTTTTTTTTTGAGGTTGTATTGGATTACCCTTTTCACCAATTACCCCAAGTAATTTAAAAAATAATTGTATACAACTCTATGTAACATGATCCATAATAAGAGGCCGTAGAAATCAAGGATTAGGATAGAAGGTTCATAAGTAGTAAAGCGTACGTTCCTTCCATTTCGGTAGTTGTAGTATTACTCTTATTTCTTCTTTTTCTTGGATTTCTAGTATTATCTGATATTGCTTCTGCTTCCATAAGTTACTATCTCGTTCTTACTACAATTTTTTTTCCCATGACTTTCTACTATTTTTATATTTGTATTTGTTTTATTACTGTGACTGTGCTTGCCTAAGTCGAGGGTCTTTTGAAAACAGTCTCTCTACCTGCATAAAGTAGGTATGTGCACACTACTCTCTCTAGACCCCTCATGTGAGAATATATTCAGAGGCGTAGTCAAGATTTCAAGTTTATGGGTTCGAAATTCTTATCCTTTTAAGTTATTGGGTTGTAAATTAATACTTTGTACATACTTAATAAAAAAAATTAAGACAAATACGTGATTTGAACCAAAGCTATTGGGTTCGGCTAAACCCGTAGCCGATACTATGAATCCGCATCTGAATATACTGGGTATGTTATTGTTAGTAGTAACTTATAGTGTGTGTGTGAGAGAGAGAGATCAAATAATTTTCAAACATAAAAAGGTTACAATCTTTTTAAGACACGAAAAAGGAGTGTGTGAAATCAATTGAAAATTTCGAAGTGTAGATTTAGGGGCAACTAACTGCTCACCGGTCCGAAATAAGTGATTTTTTCAGATTTCAAGAATGAATTAATTATTTTTTTCCTACATTATCTTGGAATAAATAATGTTGGAATATGTGTTAGGAGTATTTATGTGAAGAGATAGTAAAAGTTAATATAGTCAATTTCATTGCTAATTAATATTAAAAGGTGAATTTCTTAATTTGCATGAAAATAGCTAAAAATTACTTATTTTGGATCGGAGGGAGTAAAAAGGCTTGAATATGAAGTTTCTTTTGCATTGCCAAAAATAATAAATGCTCATTAATTAACATAATAGCCTTTACATTAGGGTGAACTTGGTCTAATCTTGAATTAGATGCAACTTTTCGACAAAATTGGGATAATCAAATCCTTGCCGTATACTACGATCGAGGTTTACCAAAATTAAGATTACACAAAAAGCAAGAAAGTTAATTTTACAACTTAATTCTACTCCCCATGACATTGTCAAAAATAAATTAATCCCTTAAAAAAAGGTGATTAACAAAAAGTAAATTATCAATCTCTATGTCATTGTATTTAAACAATTTCTATTATCGACTAACTTATCCTGATTTTTTTGCCACCTTTCTTTGACTTCAAAATTGGCCACTCTCATGAGGGTTTTAACCCTATTAATTTATACTATCTTTTTTAAAATAATTGTTTTTTTTTTTTTTTTTGCATCAGCAACTTTTGTGTACTTTTCGTGATTTCATTTCGTATGACGTAACTTGTTATTTTAATAAGAATAAAGTGAGTATTTTTTTAATCAATTTTTCGATTATATAAAGAAGTTATGAAGCACTTTAGTAATAAAGTATGTAATATGTACTTTCTAAAATTTACAAGATGCTCCCGTTTAATTTTATGAGATTAATCTCCAAGACAACCCGATGCAAGCTCCCGCTATGCGCGGGGTTTGAGAAAGTACCGAACCACAAGGGTCTATTGTACGCAGCCTTACCCTGCATTTCTGCAGGAGACTGTTTCCCCGGCTCGAACCCAAATTGATGGTGCTATTAAAGAAGACATTTTACTTTCTTATCCTTTACTTGGAATGGACAATTTAATTGAAAGCAGTAAAATTAAGAAACTAGAAGTCTTAGGTTCGAGTCCTAAAATTAAAATTATCTTTAATAGAGAATACTTTATCCCTCAAGTGGGGCTTCCCAAGCTAATTTAGATTAGTCAGGCTTAAATTGGAGTCGGCCTTCCTATCGCTTTTTGAGGTCGATTTTGATGAGACTGAGCAAGATCGGAATTCACCATCGCTTTTCGCGTACAACGACGCACCCCCTTATCACTTAAAGGATGAAATCACCGAAGCAAATCTTTGATAGAGAGTACTTTAGTCCTCAAGTAAGGCTTTTCACCGCTAATTTTGATTAGTCTGGCTCAAAGCAGGTACTGAACGTCGGGTGAAAAAAAAATACTAAGCAATAATTGCACCAATTATAGGTTCATCTTCATTTTAATTAACAAAAAAAAACATACAAAAATTTGAATACCACTAGCACTACTATAAACTAGGGAGACATAAAAGTAGAAGATCCGTCTTATGTGTAGCTAATTAGTTCCACAGCTTAATGCACTTTAAATGGCACAAAAAGTTAAAGAAGAAACTACAAATCCATGAAAAAGGTGAAAATGAAACATTAGTCTATATTTCTTTTTTAATTATTTGAGCCTTTTTTTAATTACTTTTATTTATTTATTTTTTATCGTCAAGCTGTGGAAACAGCGTCGTGAAGAAATGCAGGGTAAGGCTGCGTACAATAGACCCTTGTAGTCCCGTTCTTCCCTGGACCCCGCACATAGCGGGAGCTTTATTGCATCGGACTATTTTTTTTTAATTATTTTTTTTATCACTTCCAAGACTGGGGTCCAGCATTGACTACCACTTCTTTCTATTTTTTTAAAAAATAAAAAAAAATCTCACAAGGGCACAAGATTGTTTGACTTTCAGACTTGTTTTCTTGCTTTGTTTTGTCTTACCTACAAAATGACTTTCATAGAATCAAATATAGAAGTAGAATAGAAGCTCTGAAAACAGAATGTAATCAGAAGGGGTAAAAAGTTAGTGAGACAAAATGGTGAAAAGATTTAAAAAAAAAACATAAGAATGGTAAATTATGGTCCCCTCCCCTATTGTTTGTCAAAGTTACAGATAGGCCCCATTAAATTGTTGATATTAATCTCCAACACTAGTAACTCCAAATTGATGGTGCTATTATTAAGAAATGTTATTTGACTTCTTAACCTTTACTTGGAATGGACAATTTAATTGAAAGCAATAGATTAAGGAACTAAAAACATTTCCAATACCGTCAGCAGCTCCTGCGGAAACAATTATAGTAATTCTTGTGCCAATTAACTTTAACCTTTAAAAAACAATAGATTTCACAAAATTTTACTAGTTATCTTTTACTTCATAATGACGTTCGTTTTTCGTATTTCAACGTGTAAAATACGGCTAAACGACAAGATTAGGAATATAAATGGAACAACTTAAGGCATAATCAGAATTAACTTGCATTGCTTTACTATTATCTTGGGGTATTTTTCACTTAAACAATGTAACATCATTCAATATCACTAGAATAGTGATTATATTTGTATTAGGAAAACAATAATTAATAGTAAAGTAATGTAAATGAAGGGGAGTCTCGGCGTAACTGGTAAAATTACTGTCATATGACTAGGAGGTCATAAGTCGTCGAGCAATGGAAACAACAAAAGGGCATCCCGGAGCACTAAGCTACCACTATGTGCGGGGTCCGTGGAAGAGCCGGATCATAAGGGTATGTTGTATGCAGCTTTACCCTGTATTTTTGCAAAAAACTATTTTCACAGCTCGAACCCGTGACTTCCTAGTCACATAGCATCAACTTTACCAGTTACGCCAAAGCTTTCTTTGTAGAATAGAAACAACCACTTGTAGAATGTAGGGTAAGACTATATATAATAGACTTTAGTGGTCGAACCTTTCCCCGAACCTCACATATAGCGAGAGCTTAGTACACCAAACTGTCCTTTTTAACATTAAAGTAATGTAAATCCAACAAAACTCAAGAAGCTAAGTGGGAAAAGGACCATTTGGATTCAATTTGAAAATTCAATATTTTACTGCTAAAAAACACTGTTTTTTCTTTATTTCTTAATGCTAATTAAGAGACTTAAATGTACCTTGGTTTTGCTACTGTGGTTTTCTCCAAAGTCAACCAAAAGAAGCCTTGCATTTGGTGAAAGATAATAAAGAAATCACCTGCCCCTAATCTTTAAATATTTTTAAAAACAAAAAATTAAACATTTTCTCAATCTGATGAATCATGAAAGAGAAATTGCTAGTATCATTTATTTATATTTATATCTTACAGATCAAAGCTTGGATCATCAACAATAATGTGCCTGTGCTGCTCTCTGATCAAAGAATTTAATTGCTTAGAATTTTTTTTAAAATATTTTATTTTAGTCTCATCTCATTTACACCTCTCAACCAGCCATTCTTCAATTTCCCTTTCAGTAAATTTGACCTTGCAGGTTCCTTTTTCTAGTAAAAAAACCATTAAAAGATCTCTCTTTTAGAGTCTTTATCACAACCCCATTTGCTTATATCTCTTCTCTCACCCAATTCTTTCATATTTTCATCCATTTCCTTAAAAAACCTCTGAAAGACTGAACCTTTTTTACTCTTGTGTTCATTTCCTACTGTCATAAGCCAAAAAGTTTGAATCTTGGTGAGTTTTTCTTATTGTTTTCAAGAAAATATGAATTGGGGTCTTGTTAAAATTCTTGAAAAGTAGTGTTCTTTCATATTTTCATCTATTTTTTTTGCTGAAAACCTCTCAAAGATTGAAACTTTTGTTCATTTCCTATTGTCACAAACCAAAAAGTTTGAATCTTGGTGACTTTGTCTTATAGTTTTCAAGAAAATATGAGTTGGGTGTTGTTAAAATTCAAGAAAGTGGTGTTCTTTCACATTTTCAATACTGAAAGCCTCTGAAAGATTGAAACTTTTTGAGTCTGTTTCCATTTTCTTGATCATTTTCCTATAGTCACATGCCAAAAAGTTTGAATCTTGGTGTGTTTTTCTGCTACTTTTCAAGAAAATATGGGTTGGATTCTTGTTAAAATTCATAGAAGTTAAGTGTATTTTCTCACTGAAAAGCTCTGAAAGATTGTTTTGCCATTTTCTTGATCATTTTCCTATAGTCACAAGCCAAAAAGTTTGAATCTTGGTGTGTTTTTCTTCTACTTTTCAAGAAAATATGAGTTGGGTTTTTATTAAAATTCAAGAAAGTAGTGTTCTTTCTCCATCAAATCAACCACTTTTCCTCCTTCAACCACCACCACCACTCCCCTTAACACCATTTTCTACACATGATTCTAGTGGTAGTAATGGTGGTCTTTTCAATTTGAATAACAAAGTAAGTCCAAGTATACTTCTTGTTATCATAATTCTTGCAATTATCTTCTTCATTTCTGGTTTACTTCACTTACTTGTTAGATTCTTATTAAGGCCAACAAATAGAGATCCAGATGAATTAGACAATGTAACAGCACTTCAAGGTCAATTACAACAACTTTTTCACTTACATGATTCTGGTGTTGATCAATCTTTTATTGATACACTACCTGTATTCAATTACAAATCAATTATTGGTGTAAAAGATCCTTTTGATTGTGCTGTTTGTTTGTGTGAATTTGAGCCAGAAGATAAGCTTAGATTGCTCCCTAAATGTAGCCATGCTTTTCATATGGAGTGTATTGACACTTGGCTTTTGTCTCATTCAACTTGTCCTCTTTGTAGAGCTAGTTTATTGCCTGATTTCTCTTCATCAAATAACAACCATACTTGTTCTCCTATTGTCTTTGTTCTTGAATCTGGTAGTGAAAGTTCAAGGGAAAATATTGTTCAAAATAGTCATGAATTTGGATCATTGAGAAGAAATAATTCAATTTCAAGACTAAGTTTAAGTTCCCATTTTGAGGAAATTAATGTCCAAGATGTTGTTGTGGCAAAAACTTGTGATGAAATTCAAGGAAAAGTTGAGGAAGTTGAAAAAGTTGTACAAGTGAAGTTAGGAAAATTCAAGAATGTAGAGCCACAAGAAAGTGAAGAAGGAAGTAGTAATAATATTGATTCAAGAAGATGTTTTTCAATGGGATCATTTGCTTATGTATTAGATGAAACTACATCTTTACATGTTCCAATTAGAAAAACACCAACAAAAAAGAGTTCAAACATGAAGCCAAATATGCCACCTTTGACACCAGGTCATAGACAAGCAATGTCTGAATGTGGTTGTGATTCAAGAAGAGAATTCAATGGATTTGAGGGATTCAAATTTGCTGAAAATTCCATGCAAAACAACATTAATGTCAATGAAAACAAGATTCTTGAAAATGGGAGTTGTAAAAGAGAGAGCTTTTCAGTTTCCAAGATTTGGTTAAGGGGAAAAAAGGATGAAAATAATAATTCAAGAAGGGCTTTTTCTTTTCGGTTTCCGGTTAGCCGAAATATTCCAGCCGCGGCGGTTTCAGGCGGCTCCGTCGCGGCTAAGAATAGTGGTGGTGGTGATGGTGGTGGTAGTAGGAGGACTATTTCAGAGATTGATATTGGTACATGGGAAAAAAATGGAGGATGTGATGAAGAAAATCAATGCTACAATAGATTGGAATTTCAACCAAAAACACCATCTTTTGCAAGGAGAACTCTTCTTTGGCTTATGGGAAAACAAAACAAAGTTGTACACTCTTCTTTCTCATCAAATCTCTAGTTTTTTTAGTTTTTTTTTGAATTTATTTATTTTCAAATTTTGTTTGATAGATGTAGAGGTGAATTACTAGGGAGGAGAAAAAAAATACAATTATGGAAAAAAGAAGAGAAGGAAAAATATTTGGAAGTTTGGAATAGTATCTCAACACAACATTTTGCATCTTCTATATCAAATAGTTTATTAGATAATCAATTCTTCTTTTTTTGTTCAATTTTAGTTTAGTAATTTTAGTGTGAAATTTTCTAATTATTTTCCAAGTAATTTTACAGCTGTGATATGTAGTGTTCGAGTTTTCTTTGTCATGTATTTATGAGGCAGTTTTGGATGTAAGTTATAAAGGCTAGTATTAAAGGTGTAGAGTGGTTGTTGTGGTCATTTCTGGCATTCAAGAAGGGGAAGTTAAATTAAAATTTGAAATTGTAACCACTTTTATGTTGTTGTTTCCGAGCTACAAATTCAGAGATAAAAAATGATAGCTGGGTGCACAAATCATCTTGTATTTGCGCACGGTTTAGAGAATGGTCATACCTCGAGGGATTTGATGTAGACAACCTACCCTGATACAAGCATTGGTGGCTGATTCCACTGTTCGAACCCGTGACATATAGCTAGAAAATTCAAAGATATTCAAATTTAATTGTTAGCTGAATTTAATTTTACGAGTATTTCAAGAATCAATTATTGTTTGTTGCTTTATTTTTACTGTTTCTTAAGTCGAGGGTCTATCGAAAACAATCTATCTACCCTTATAGGGTAGGGGTAAGGTTGCGTAGACACTACCATCTCAAAGCCCGTGTAAGAGATTAAGCTGGATTTTTTGTTGTTGTAGTATTTCAAGAATCAAGGAACATAAATTATAGTCATATTTATAATAGTCTGATAGATTGTATTGCCAATTTGTGTGAAATTCTCTTTAGTACACTCGCTTGATGTTCTTGTTCATGTTTTACACAAATTCAGGATGTTTCATGTTGCAAAATAGCTTTTCCCTAAAAGGTTTATGGAATTAAATATGATGGTTGGAATGAGGAGTGCTACTCGAAGGTTATGCATAGGAGGAAATTTACAAAAAGGGTGTTCGGTACACAAAGTATTTCGCGTTTATGCAGATGTGATGTAGGCAGTCTATCTTGATACAAATATTATTGGTTAATTCCACGGTTCGAACTCGTGACCTATAGGTCATACGGAGATACATGAGGAAACTTACAAAATGAAATAATTTCTATGTGATGGTTATAACTTATACGATTAGCATTGTTATATGTGAGTGAATATTAAGCACCTTTTCGGCCATGGATTTTGCGTACATTTTTTCTATTTTTTTTTAAAAACCGTTTGTTCATAACATGATCAGTCAATTTTTTTCCAAGTTTCCAAAACAGTTTTTAGGTGATTTTTTTCTTCCACTCACAAAATTTCAAGTTTTTTTTAAATGAAATGCATATCCAAACAACTTCAACTTCCTAAAATTATTTTTCAACGCAAGTTCATTTTTTTTTTTAAGTTTCAACCAAATCTAAGTTAAGTATCTTTGGACCAACATATTTACAAGATGAGTGTTGCAGAAATATAAATATTAAAATAAATATACGGTCATACAAAATTAAACCAGATCAGAAATTATCATATCCAACAAAAGGTACAAATAGCAAATATAGAAGATAAATAAATAAGGTCGCTTTGAATTGGTTTGAATAAGTGTGAAACCATGAAGATGAAAGGTATTAAAAAAATTACACATAAATCACAGATCTAGTATAGGAGAAATACTTTCTTGTACTGAGATTTATCGATTTAATATAAATTTTAATTTCAAAAATCTTAGTCTTCAATTGGAGAGGAAGAGCTAGATATACTAATAAATTATACGAAGTGTGTATAGAACATGCCCTTTCATTTATTTATTTATTTAAACGGCATATTATTTTTAATAGATACCAAAATTAGTTATGTTTAACCATACGAATATTTTTTAATCATTTTTTTCTAAGAGTATATTTGGTGCCACCTAGTAGTAATAAAAATAAGGAAAGTAACTTTGTTACATAATTTTTCTATTACTCCAAAATAAAATTAGTAATTTTTTCCCACAATTTTTAATAGTGAAATTACTATATAAGCAATCAACTCCAAAATAATAGGGCAAGATATTCAACATTGGAATAGAGTTTCTTTTCTCTTAGCTCCCTTTAATTTTATTAAATTATCATATAAGTCTTGGAAAGTTAGTCAGTGTGAGTAGTTGCATTGTTGACTTAAAATTAAATATCCAAATGAAACATAAAAAACTTGACTTATGACTATGTTTAGATATGGTTGTCAATATTAGTAGGTATGAAAGAGTTTTCAAGGGGACACCTGAACTTTCCATTTCGGAAATTATACCCTACCAACTTTGTCCTAATTGCACTAATCACCCATTTTATCACATTTTAAATTAGATTAGAAGAGATTAATTTGGAACAAGAAATTAAAAATTTAGCAGCTTAATATTCTCCACGAGCTCGACATATTCTATTGCTATATAATATTTTTCTTTCGTCAACTATCTTTGATGCGTTTCCTTTGGGCCTTAATATTTTTCTTTCGTCTCTATTTCCAGCGGGAACATTCCCCATTCTTGTGTTGTTTTTAGCCCCTCTATGAGCACTTTCATTTCTGCATGTAGTGATCCAGTAGCCTGGGTAGTCTTAGCAAATCCAACTATCCAATTCCCATGTGTATCTCTGATTATTCCTCCAAAGCCAGATCTTTCGTTGTGATTTTTAAAACTAGCATCGATATTTAGTTTAAACCACCCTCTAGGTGGCTTGCTCCATTTAATCTGAATGGGAATTTTGGTACATGTGCTAGGACATTTTCCAGTGAGAAGAATAAATTCAATTGCTTTTTGGATAATATGGTTAATATTAATAGGAAAGTTCGTGTTGTTTTGATTGTTATTATTTCTATTGATCCAAATATGCCAAATGGCAAAAGGGAAGAAGTAATTCCAGTTTAGAAGGTTATTTGTGAGGGTGAAATCCAAGCTTTTTACTTGAAGGAGTCAATGCTTAATGTTCTTGTTATTTGATTTATCCCACCCTAGTTTTTTCGAAAAGGATTTTACCGCTTGACAATGAAGGAAAATGTGACTTATTAGTCTCTTCTTCTTGACAGTTACAAATAGGGCACAAAGGGTCAATATTCATGCCAATTTGTGAGAGGTATTTTCGGCATAGTAGTCTATTATGGAGACATTGCCACAAGAAGAATTTAATTTTATTAGGGCAATTTAGGTTCCAAATCCAGGAGAAGCCGAGTTGATTGGATGAAGGAGGTTCTATTAAGGCATAACACGATTTTGATGTGAAAAAACCTTTTGTATTTAGAGACCATATAGGAATGTCTTTGTTACGTCATTTCTTGCGAATTTTAGTGTTAGATATATTATCTTTGATATTGTTAGGCAGGTCCATGCTTATATTATCAAAACACCGGGATTTTTTGTCACAAATATCTCTTATTTTTATCGAAAGGTCAGTTGTGGATAGATGTCCCGTTACTTATTTTCTAAAATTTTCCATATTAGTTATGCAATTGGTTTCCCAAATATTCATGTTGGAAAGGTAGTGAAGTGACCAAGTGATACCTTCAGAGCAAATATCCCAGCCTTTTTGGATACTTTTCCAGATAAAGGAGTTCCTATTATTTTCTTTGTTTAAACGATAGGAGGTTATGATTAGACGGGCCCAAGAGGTTATAGAATTTGTTAGAAGTCTCCATGCAAGACTTGCTAATATACATAAGTTCTTAGATCTGGCACTGTGAATGCCTAAGCCTCCATTATTTTTAGGTTGACACACAGTAAGCCAATTTATAAGGTGTATTTTCGTTTTTTCAATAGTGCTACCCCATATAAAATCCCTTTGAGTTTTGTCAATCTTGTTGAGCGTATTATTAGGAAGAAGGGTGTATTGCATATAGTGATTGAGAATGGAGTTAAGGCACGAGTTGCTAGGGTAGTTCAGCCTGCTATGTTAATGAATTTTAATTTCCACGATGCTAGCTTAGATCTCATTTGTCTATAATAAATTGGAAATCTCTAGGTATTGGACAATTATTAAGAATTGGGAAACCTAGGTAAGTACCAAAGTGAGTTTTTGGCAAAAATCATCCCTTAACTATAGCTCAAGCCTAAGGTACATCCTTGGGTTACCTCAATAAATAAAAAACATCCCTATATTATCTAAAAGGTGGCAAAAATTATCCCTCCATTAAATTTTGTCAAAAAACTAACACCATCAGCAAAAAAGCATGTCAAACACGTGCCTCTCCCCCTAAATTTTCCCATTCTAGCCCTTCCATCTTCTACCTTCAGCACCTTAACTAAGTGGAATACCCCACTAGGTAGTACTTCTTCATATCCAAAGTTAGACCTTAGATCCTTAGATACACCCCTACTAGATATTGAAATCAAAAAGGCTATATACTCTTTCAAACCTTTTAAGACCCCTGGACCGGATGGTCTACATCCATTTTTTTTTTCAAAAATATTGGAAAATCATAGGGCACTCTGTAACAAAGATTTGTCAAAGCATATTCAATACACAAGAAGTCCTAAAAGACATCAACAAGGCCTACCTATGCCTTATACCAAAAATTCCTAACGCCAATAACATTAGGAATTTCAGACCAATAGGTCTATGTAATACCATCTACAAAATTGTGACAAAAATTCTTTCTAATAGACTAAAACCATTCCTGGAATATTTAATAAACCCTAACCAAGCTAGTTTTATGAAAAATAGAAGAGTTGCTGATAATACAATCATCATCCAAGAAATAGTTTCCAAATTTAAAAAAATGAAAGGCAAACAAGGCCAAATAATTCTAAAAATTGACCTAGAAAAAGCCTTTGATCGTTTGGAATGATCATTTGTTCCCCACACTCTGGACAAGAGGGGTTGCTCTGATGGTAAGCAACCTCCACTTCCAACCAAGAGGTTGTGAGTTCGAGTCACCTCAAGAGCAAGGTGGAGAGTTCTTGGAGGGAATGATGTCGAGGGTCTATTTGGAAACAGCCTCTCTACCCCAGGGTAGGGGTAAAGTTTGCGTACACACTACCCTTCCCAAACCCCACTAGTGGGATTATACCGGATTGTTGTTGTTGTACTCTGGAATATTTCAATTTTCCCCCTAAATTCTATAAGCTTTTATTAAATTGCATCTTAACAAGTAGTATAGCTATTCTAGTAAATGGATCTGTCACAACTTTCTTTGAGCCTAGTCGTGGCATCAGACATGGAGATCCCATTTCACCTTATATTTTCATTCTATGCCTCGAAATGTTAACTAGATATATCAATCACCAAGTTGACACTAGGAATTGGGATCCAATAACCTTAGGGAAGAACTGCCTGAGTTTTTCACTTTTTTTTTTTTGCTAACGATCTTACTCTAATAACAAAGGTTAATAATAAATCATGCCATGCTATTAAAAGTTGCCTAGACCTTTTTTGTAGTCTTTTTGGACAATGTATTAAATCGAAAATTATCTTTTCTAAGAATTGCAACCCCTCCCTTATCAAATCTACTTCTAGTACACTAGAAATAAAGAATTGTGATAACTTTGGTAGAGTTTTTGGCAAAAATCATCCCTTAACTATAGCTCAAACCTAAGGTACATCCTTGGGTTACCTCAGTAAACAAAAAACATCCCTATATTATCTAAAAGGTGGCAAAAATCATCCCTCCGTTAACTTTTGTCAAAAAACTAACACCATCAGCAAAAAAGCATGTCAAACACGTGCCTCTCCCCCTTAATTTTTTCATTCTAGCCCTTCCATATTCTACTTTCAGTGAAGCAAAGGCTTCTGAGCACCCAATACTCATTAACCATCATGATAAATATGAACCGATACATACAGTTGAAGAACCTTCTATCTTCCTACCTCATAAGACATGTGATCTTCGTCCATATGCATATCTCCGTGCTGATCAGCATGATCACGCACTTCATGGTAGCCAGGAACAGTGGCGGAGGCAGGATCTCTACGAAGGGGGTTCGAAAAATAAATTGTAGCTAATGGAAATTGAACCTATAACCTTAAGAAGGTTTTGAACCCCCTTGACCACTAAGATACACTTTTGGGTTGTGTTAATGGGTTCAAAACTTAATATATAGAGGTAAAAAAATAAATTTTGCCGTATATATATAGTGTAATTTTTCGGCCCTTCCGTCCCTCTAAATCCGCCCCTGGCCAGGAATATCCAACATTGCCACTCCCTGCATACAACCATCAACAAAGAATAACCCATTACATTCAACCCCATAAAATTTATTGCCCGGAATTAGACAATTATGTGACAAAAAAATTTGGAAATCTGGCCAAACATAAACATATTTTACATCTTCAGGAAGAATTGTCATGTTAGGTAGGTTGTGATGTCTAACATTTGTTTCATGCATAAATTCTCCTCGTTGAGGCATGTACAATCTAAGTTGGTGGGAATGGTCTAATATATCTAAGTTTTTTTTCCACAAGGGCGAATGGATTGATAGAGTTGTTCAACGAGCTACTCGGAAAGTGTCTGTGTGAAGAAGTAGTCATTTGTGGAGGGAGGATGATAATGTGGGGTGTCACTCCCTGAACATTTGGGGGCAAATGACAAAGGTTTGGGGTGCTCGGAAGCCTCTGCTTAATGAAAGGTTGTGAAGGTATTAGTAAAGTAATTAAGGACATGAGACATAATTTGGTTATGATCATTAATCCAATTTCCATTATCATCTTTAAAAAAATTAATCTTATTTCTTCTTTTTCTATTTGTAGCAGTGATATGAAAAAACCTAGTGTTTGCTTCACCTTCGTTTAGCCATAGAATCCTAGACCTTAATTTTCAGTCGTCTTCCTCGATTTTAGGATATCATTATACTCCCTTTTTAAGTCTTGTTCTAATTATTGAAGAAAAATACTAGTAGTGTAATTGTTTGAATTTTGGATCCCTTGAAGCCTAGCTAGTAGCTTCCTTTTTCCCCATTATGTTGCCAAAAGTATGATTCTTCCAAGGCTTAATTTTGCCTATAAAGTTTTGACTGCCTTTCAAATAGTCGTTCCTTAGCCAGCTGTTTTCTACTATTGTTTGAAACTTTGGATGCTTGCACCAGAAGGTTTCCAATCTAAAGGGTGCATTATGGTGTAACCTATTTTTAGGGATTAATTCAATTAGTAAAGAGTTATGGTCCGAGTATGTTTTGGGTAGATGAATTATAGAGCTTTTTGGGAACAAATCAATCCAGTCTTCATTTCCTAAAATTTTATCTAAACGTTCCATGATGAGACCCTTGTTCCTATGTCTAAGGTTGGACCAAGTATACTTACACCCTTTGAATCCTAAATCTATTAAATGACAAGAATTTATCTTAAACCAAATAAAATTAGCTCTACTATCTTTGATAGGTCTTCCACCGAATTTTTCATTTAAAGCTAAGATATCATTGAATCACCTCCAACTATCCAAGGTCCTTTGTATGTCTTACTAATATGTTCTAAGTTATCCCACATCAAGTTTCTGTTATGGATATTGGTACTAGCATAAATTGAAGAAAAAAGCCACTTTTTACGAATAGGTATTACCTCTATTGTTGCATGGATATCCTGGTGTCTATGAACTGTATTGTGGACACTAACTACTTCGTGGTTCCACATCATGACCATACCTCCTAATTGGCCGTCTGCTGGAACCTCTTTCAATTTTGTAAAGCCAAAATCATTGAGCAATTTTGCATGATTACCCATTCTTGTTTCAAGAAGAGTTACTAAACAAGGTCTATGAGTATCAACCATTTTCCTGAAATTCCTTTTGAAATTGTCATTGTTTCCTCCCCTTATATTCCATATAATAATGTTGGTTGGACGATTCATGGCTTGATTAATGGTAGAGTTTGCTGGTTCCCCGTTCTCCGTGATCCCTCCTGGAAACACAGGATTCCTTCTTAGTGATGGCACTAGGATCATGGCTCTGTTGCCCCCTGTTGGATCCTGAGGTGGTCTGATATCCATCGAGCACTTGAAGAGTGCCAGTGGGAAACTGAGCACATGCCTCTTCTCTTGCATCCCCCTGAAGAGAAATACCTTTATCCCATCTAGACTTGAGAACTCCAGGACTCGCTCTAATATTAGGTTGATGGGTTCTTCCTCATCCTCCATTGCTACTTCTACTGGTCCTGGTATTTTGTTTTCTTGATCCTGTGGAGGTAGGGCTTGTTGTTGCATGGAGGGGTGTGGTTGTTCTTGGGGTACTAGATTGATCTCCCATGGTAGGAATATGGGGTTCAGGTGGGTGTACATTTCTGTTGGAAAGAAGGGCATGTTTAATGGAGCATTTTGTGGGTGAATTGGGTTGAACTGTGGTGGCATGTTCCATTAATTCATCATTGCATGGACTGTTTGAGGGTTTAAGGAGGGCATCAGTGGTTGGAGAATGTTGTTTAGCCATATTTAGTTTAGATAGTTGTTTATGGCAAGCCTTATTCATTCTGTCATTAGTTGTGCTAGATACTAAGTGTTGTGGAGTATCACAATCGCTTTTTATCCATTGATTTGGACATTGAAGGAGATTGCATGGCCCGTTGGACCTAGTTCCATCCATGAGGCAGGTTGATAGTCTTATGCCTATGGAGATTGAGCATACATAATTTGTGGGTTCTCGAGTGGGGGAAAGAGTGGTAGGTTCTCCATGGATTGTATTCTGTGTTGTTGTAGTATTTGAATAAGTATGTTCCTTCTTCTTAGGGTTGAAGGAAATCTTGACATCTTTAATGGTGGATTGAGAGTTTAAGGAAGTGGTAATAGGCATGAGATTGGGGCTACTGGCAGTAGACAAGTGATTGGGGGGTAGGGGAAAGGTAGTGATGATTGCATGGCCTTTGATTTCCCAATGCCTTATTTTATATGAATATCCTCCATCGATATAATATCCCTTTCTTCCTCAAGGGCGTAGGACATTTGTCCATTGTCATTGGTGTGAGTTGCCATTTGGCTTGCATGCCCAGGAGTGGGTATGTTTTCATATCTAAAGAAAAGATTTTATCCATATCTTTTGTCCAAAGGAGGATTATTATCGAATTTGTGGTTCAGTCTCTTAATAGAGTTAGTGGGGTTATCATTAGTAGGAGGGTTATTATCGTCCATTTGTGTAATATTTTGCATGGCGTTTTTATTATTATTTTCGTTAATAATACTTGTTGCCACGTTTATATCTAGCATGGCTGGATCCTTGTATTGAAGGGACAAGTGTTCACAAACACTTAGATTAATATTTTTTAATTTGTTATTAATTAAAAGATCAGTGATATCACCCAAAACCATTTGCTCTCCTTCTAGGAGAGAAAAATGGTTTTCTATAGCCAATGTATTTTGATCAGTGTTTGCTGTGGCCGGATTCTTACTATGATGGTGATAATTAGAGGATTCCTTAGGTTTGTATTGTAATAATTGAGTATTTAAGAACTTACCTGTATTAGCATTAAAGAGATTTATAGAGATACTCGGGCTTTTGGAATAGTTGGTTGGATTTGTGAGAATTGGACGAGGATTTCTTGGACCTTGTTTTCTTCCTTTGCTAAATGATATTGTTTTCCATCCTTCCTCTGAGTTTTCTTTTGCTTGAATGACTTGATCTTTGGATGAAATTGTATTTTCTGTGGATTTTAGGGCGTAGCTATAATTTTTCATCGTGTGACTAAATCTTCTACATTTTTGCATAAAATTTTCTTCTTCATAGTAAATGTATTGTTTATAAAGGCCAATATAGAGAAAAGGTTGGCCTGGAATTTCTAATGGAATTTCCACACAAATTCTTGTATAACGTCCCCTTAGAGTGGTTGATGTATAACATCAATTTTAGTAATCGTCCAATTGCATTTCCAATTTTTTCTAGAATTTGTGAATCGTAAAATTCTGTTGGTAGATGGGGCAGCCTAATCCATACTGCTGAGGTGGTTAGTTTCTTTTTTATAGCCACAAAATTAGGCTTCCATTTAGAAATCGATAGGAAATGGCCATTGATGAACCATGGACCTTGGTTGATAGCTTTCTCCATATTTTCCTTTTTTTAAATTTGATAATGTAGTAGTCTTCTACAAGATCTATTATCCTCTGTTGGATGCCAAAGCTCCTAAATCTTCTTTTTTAAATATTGGTGTAACATGCGTTTTCCTACCAATTTAACAATAATTGAGCATTTCCATGGCTCATAAATACGCTGCCTGTCTTCTTCCGTTAAAGGAATCTGCTTGATGCCTCATGCAATAGAGTTTGATGAGTGCATGGACGTTTTCTCTTCTGTAGAGATCTTTGTTGGGTCCATGTCAGTATGTCCTAGGTTTGGGGCGAAGCTCATTGGGTCAGAAACAATTAGCATATCCTTAAAGGAAAATTTGGCCATTAATTCGTTTGGAATATTTTTATAATGTTCAATGTCTGGGGGTTTTGGTGGTATTGAGGATTGAGATTCATAGGGTTGTGGATCCATGATAGTGGAGAGGAGAATCTTCATAGGGTTTTAAACTTAATTCTGCCCATATGATTATTTTGTTAATTAGTGAATCATTCTTATGGAAATGAGCCCATTATTCACTTATCTAAAGCAGGAAGACCGAAAGCGTTAAAGTTTTAATCCATTGCTTAACCTAGAATTAGAGCCGTCAAATTGGGCTTAGCCCGTGAGGCCAGCCCAACTCAGTCTGCTACTTGCGTAGGGTTAGGCTAGGATTTTTTGAGCCCATTTAAAATAGAGGCAAATAAGCCCGGCTCAAGTCAGCCCGATGACCCTTGAAGCTTGACCGAGGCTGGGTCTGGGCCGGCCCGTGGGCTAAAAATTAAAAAATTAATTAACTATTAAATATTTAATATTATAAAAAGTAAAAACTAAAAAAAACTATTAACTATAATCCTCATACCCTAACCCCAGATTGCTCATTTACCCTTTCATATCAACTAGAATTTACATTTTTGACATGCATGTAATATGACAAAATTAGTTTTTCTTTTGCTTAACTAAAACGAACTCGAAAAGTTTTAGTTGGATAATAATAATTAATTTTCAAAAGAAAATATTACTTTAAGTGGCCAGTGATCAGTTTGAATTACTTTAATATACTAGTAATATTTAAACTGCTCTTTAGTATAGAAAAAGATCATTTTTGAATACACAAAAAAAAAACAATTGACCACTAGCAAATTTCAAGAGTTTTAAAAATTTTATGGTCTATAATGATGAGATCGGCAAATGATATTAATCCTAAATTAAAAAACCTCAGCATTTAAACTTATTGAAGCAATCTCTGAATCCTAGGAAAATGAAAGAAAAGTATTAAGAAAATATTCATGTAACTTTTAAAAAAAAGAGTTAAAGATATAGAGAATTTGCATTTCAATTACGAAATTCCTCCTCAAATATCAACTTTTTTACGCTCTAAGCAAACAAAAGTTATTTACATAATTAATAGACAATGTCACAAAAAAATATTTAAGCATTTAAAGAAATTCTTTTTTCTAAAAAAAATATTGAAGGACCGGCCCGCCCTAGCCTTCGGCCCTCTTAGAGATGGGTTGGGCTGGCCATTTTAAGGCCAGTTCATGTGACGGGCCGGCCCGTCCTAACCCACCAAATTTAAAAGCCCGCGAGGCTTGGGCTGGGCTGGGGTGACCCGTTTTATCAGCTCTACCTGGAATGAAACCTTTCAAACGAAGAAAAGATTGACCATCGGGTTCATTTATGAGTTAGGACAGAAAGCATGCTAAGATTGACTACTCGATAGAAAAGAGGCTGCACTATCAATAAGGGAAGCGACTAGCCTTCTTTTAGGCCAAGGAAGGAAAGCACAATAGAAGTAGAACTAGCGTAGCGGGACATGGCATTAGTTAGGGAGAAGGAAAAGCTACCAAACATCAATTTAATAAACAGACAAGGCTGCTTGACCTTAACAAACAAAACCTGAACTCCAGTGTAACTTTTATCTCTAATCGGTGTCTTTTTCAAGACCCGCGGACGGGGCCCTTTTCTCAAAAAAAAAAAATAATTTTGATTTTCATAAATTTCACATAAGATAAAAGCTCTTTTCATCGACAGAAAGAATCTAATTTCCGACCTCTTGTATTGCATTACCATGAAAACAAAAAGAACAAAAAAAAATCTTGAGAAATTCCAACAAAGAGAGCTTTTAGAAACTTGATAGGAAAGATATATATTATGAGAAAACTACATTCGATCCTTTAATGATTTAACAATCTTGTGATATGATCATTGGCATTGAGTCCTTCGTAATAAAAGGGGTAAACCTTATGAATTTTCCATTTTTAATATTTTTAGTAATAATTAAAGAATATGCGAAAACTATGCATTATGAACTGGAGAAAATCGATAATTCTTAAGTTCAATAGAAAAAAATTAATTCTTTGCGTATATATTTTTTCTCCATTCGATCAACATCCAATATTTGTATTTGGACTCGATTAATTTTAAAGGATTTTTACCTATCTATACCATATATCAAATCTTATTACCAAAAATGTTCATAATTTGTTATTTACCCATGTAATCCATACTTTTACTACAAATTATATACCAATTCAAAAATAGGTAGATTTTGCCATTAAAAAAGCCCTAAAATGAAGGCACCAGATCTGATGTGATTCTGTCAACGATTTTATTCGAATTTTGAAACTGAAGGAGATCTCTCTTCCTGATGAAGGCACCAGATCTGATGAAGGCACCAGTTGCGTAATTCTCTCCTTCCTCAACAGAAAGAGATCTCTGTTGATATCAGCTACAACAAAAATCGCAATCAAATTGTACAATTACTGAAGAGAGACTATATTTGTTCTTCGTCTCAAATTGTACAAAATTGCTCTTCGTCGATATCAGTACTCAAATTGTAGAAACTATATCTGTTCTTCGTCTTTTTTCCTATCAACTACACGAAATCATGTCAAAAATCCCAATAATGCTGAAATCGAATGGTAATTGGGATAACTATGGCAGATTTAGAGATTTTGAAGTTGATGCCATTGTGGTAGATGATAATGCAAGCTACGGAATTCTCAGTTCTACAATTGCAGAACAATTATCGATTGATACATCGGATAAAATTATAGAAATCAAATACATTGTGAACGAGAATTGTCCTCCAATGGAGATTAGGAATGATATGGGGGTTCGTGTGTACATGGAAACCAAAAAGGAGAATAAAAACTTAGGTTCGTATCCTTTATGTATAAGCGTAAGAGATTTCAATATGGAATTGGCAATCAACAATGAAAGCACCAGTGCAGGTATGTTTGATTCGACATTGCAGAGAGTTATGGTGTTACTATGTTATCTACAATATTACTACAATTACCTACAATTAAACTACAAAGCTCACATAGTACTGAAAAGGATAAAGCAATGTTGCTTTCAAAATTATCTACATAGAAACTACATTTATGAATTTATTGTTTGCAGGTTCGTCTGGATCCCTAAACTTACTTGAATTTCCATCCTCACCAGCTATAGAGGAATATCAAAGTGAAATAATAACTGAATCTACGCAAACATATATTGAAGAAGGACAAGTTTATCAGGACAAGCAAACAGTAGCTGCTGCAATGAAGAATTATTCAGTGATGCACAAGTTCCAGTTCAGAGTAAAAAGATCTAGTCATAGAAGGTATGTAGTTATTTGTGGATAATATATCAGCAAAATCAGTGTATGATTGAAGATAGGTGGGTTTTATAAATTGTAGTTAAATTGTAGTCAGTTTGTAGTTAATTGTAGTTTTTTCATAAATTTGTGTAAATATTGTATTTCTTTTGTAGCTACTGGCTTATATGTGTTGCTGAAAGCTGTAAATGGCATTTCAAGGCAACGTCAATTAATGATTCGGCAATGTTCAAGATAAGAAGTTTCAGCCGTCAACACACATGCTGCCTAATGGACGAAACATTCATACAGCGCAAACGTACTGCAGCAGTACTTGGTAGCATGGTCGTTCCAAAGTATTGTGATCCTAAGACTGTTTACACACCAAAGGACATACAAACTGACATGTTATCCGAACATGGACTGAACCTAAGCTACATGCAAGCATGGAGAGCAAAGGAAAAAGCTTTACAGTTTTTGAGAGGGAATCCGTGTGACTCCTACAACAAATTACCCAAATATTTTTATATTCTTGAGAAGAATTATCCTGGTTCTGTTGTTAAATTGAAGAAGGCAGCAGATGATTGCTTCTTATACGCATTTGTTGCTCTTTGTACATCAATAAATGGTTGGCAACATTGTAGGCCGGTAGTAGTGGTTGATGGGACATTCTTAAAGTCAGCCTACAGGGGGATTATGCTGACAGCAAGCACCATGGATGCAGCAGGTAAATAATGGAATAATTTTGTACTTATTTTGTAGACAGTCTTTAAAATGCAGTTAAATTGTAGTTATGTTGTAGTTATTTTGTAGTTATATAAAAGAATGTAGTTAACATGTCTATATTTCTCAATATATATTGTAGTTGTTATTTAATCATATTTTATGTCTTAAAAATGTAGGTACTATTTTTCCCTTGGCATATGCTGTGGTTGATTCTGAAAACGACGCGTCTTGGAAGTGGTTCTTTGAGCAATTCAAGGAGGCATATGGTGAAAGACCTTCAATGTGTGTTGTTTCAGATAGGCATGAGAGTATACTGAAGGCAACATCAGTTGTCTATCCGGGATTGGCACACTACTCTTGCATGTGGCATATATGGACAAATATAAGGTCAAAATTCAAGAAGGGACATCTACAATTACATGAATTGTACTTTGCTACAGCACGGTCATACACTCTGGATGAATTTAATGAAAGGATGTTGAAGATTGAAGAGGTAGACCTGCGTGTAAAGTCTTACCTATATGATATTGGCTATCATAGATGGTCAAGAGTACATGCAACGGTGAATAGAACTTTTACTATGACGTCAAACATTGCCGAGTCGTTGAATGCTGTAACAAAAGATGCAAGAGAGCTTCCAATATTTGATCTATTTGAGTATATGAGGACTCTTCTTGAACGTTGGACAAAAGAAAAGTTATCGAAGGCAAAGGGTACTTTCACATACCTTGGTCACAAATACAACAAAGAATTGGAAGACAACAGTACATTATCTCAGAAACTAAGGGTAAGATATTTTTTTTTGGTGCAGTAGAATCAAAAAAGTACTAGCTGCAGTTTTTCCAGATTGTAGTTAAACTGTAGTCAAATTGTCGGTAATAATAGTTTGTAGATGAGCTGTAATATATTTGTTGCTGATTTGTAGGTAAATTGTTGATAATCCATTTTAATGATTGATGTATTATTATTTCTGTTTGGTCTTCAATTGTAGGTGAGGGCTTCAACAGATCATATACATACTGTGTTAGATGGTGTGAAGCGGTACATTGTGTGTCTAGAAAACAAGAAATGTAGCTGTGGACAATTCCAACTTGATGAACTTCCATGTGCGCATGCTTTGGCAGCATTAAGGCATAGGAATGAAACATACGAAAACTATTGCTCTCCGTATTACACAAGGAAGAGCCTTCTGCTTACCTATGAAATGCCAGTAAATCCTCTTCCTGATGAAGGCAAATGGGATGTGCCACAACATATTTTGGATGAGGTAGTAAAGCCACCGGCGGGAGATAAAAGGCAGCCAGGGAGACCTCACAAGGAAAGATATAAAACATTTGATGAAATAAAGTCAAAGAAATACAAGGTGTCATGTGGCAATTGTGGAGGTGAAGGGCATAACAAAAGAACTTGCAAGAATGCGCCGAAAAAGAAATGAATATCATGTAGTTAGAATAGTTATTCAAAATAAATGTTAGTGAGCTCAAATTATCGGATTTTCTTGTGTAATTGTTTAAGTTTTTGAAGATGAATAAGAAGTATAAACATCAATTTGTGTATCTGCACTATTTATGTTTTTATGTATTCTGTCAAGCATCTAAAGTTGTCTTTTTTTTATAGAATAGTTAAACTTTAATATTTACTGTATACAAAAAAACTGATATTAATAAAGAATGCATTCAACGTAAATTGTATCCAGATTGTAGTGAATATGTAGTTTAACTGTGTTAGAACTGTAGTCCTGTTATTCATATGTAGAGGAGTTGTAGTTAAAATGTAGTTTGACGTAGTTTAAATGTAGATAAATTGAATTTTTTGATAAACCTTGTTGATAAAAGATGGCTAAATTATTTATACGATTCCTGTATTTATTTTATCTTTATGCTGTGTAACAAATGACCGTTATATACAGATATTACTTGGCACTTGAAGGTATTTATAAAAATAACTTGAAGATTAAAGTCAAATTGTAAGACAAAGTTGTTGCTGTAAAAATGTAATCAGAGTACTCGAGTATAATGTAATCAACAAAAAGTGTTGTAGAAAACCAAAACGACATATTTCCTACATTGTTTTCCAATTCAACTACCAAATTTCACAGACCAAACTAGGAACACAATAGTCTATTTCTTCTTTCGTTGCACTCTAGTCCTCTCGTTTTTTGCCGGAGCACCCTTCCTCCTTGCTAGCCTGCCAGTAACCTCACTCTCACTGATTGACCCATCTTCTTGCTTCTTTGTTGCATAGTCCCACAGTAGAGCTCCATAGCGTCTACGGTGTTGGTCAATATCAGAAAGATCTTCCTTTGGGATTGCCAAATCTCCAAGGCTAACATACTCCGCAAATGCAGCCACAAATACACCACAATCGCTGCATAAGATGAGAATTTTTCATTATATAACAAATGATTAAAATAAAAAAATTAAACATATAGAAAGGGAGATTATTTTTTTACACTGAGCCTTCCTTTTGTTGTGGAATCTCAGCAACCATCCATTGTATGTCGAGAGGGTCCGTAACTGGTTTCTCGATGTATGCCTTTGTGCTCTTGAAGTTAATGTCTTTACGTTTACCATAGAAACCAGTGCATGACAAATACAGAGGGATAATGATTGAAAACTTGTCAACCAATGTCTCAACTGTTTTATGACGGTTTGCTCTCACCATGGAATCATAAACATAAAGTTGTCTGTCCTTTATGTCAAAAACTAGCAACAACCAATGGAAGTTCTCTACAAGGTTCACAGGTATGAGCACATAGTCAACAAGATCCCAGGCAACATTAGCAAGAATTCTGTACCCAAGAATATATTCTCCAACATCATCCTCGGGTTTAACAACCGAATACCTTTGTTCCGGTGGAGAACTTATGAACTTGTCATAGATTCTTTCAATCTTTGTCTTGAACAAGCAATCCGTGGTTGTGAACCTAGTATTATTGTTGGGGCCATATTTGCCTCTTTTTCGCAGATAATACATAATAACATCAATGTGCTGCCAAAATAGAATAAACATATACAATAAGGTACGGTGTAACCACACTTGTCTACAAGACAGCTACAGATTAACTACAATTTGAATTTATTAAAAACTCTAACAGATTGCTGCAAATTAGCTACACTATAACTACAGAAATATAACAGTTAGTCCAAGTACCTCACAAAATGTAATTTAATTGTAGTTTGTATGAACCATAGTGAACAAGTACTATATGTACAATTGACCCATCAGACTACAAAACAACTACACATTAACTATATTTATGCACTGTCTACATTTATTCACTATACAGAGGAACAAATGAAACATACCACCTAACTTAAGGTCCCAATAATCAGCAAGTTCAACCTACAGTTAATATTAATAGGCACAATCACAATCTCTACAATATTACTACAAGGTAACTACAGTTGTGGTACACAGAGATTCCAAGTCAGTCAAAAGTACCAAAATTCCAGTTTGTACATACAATCATCATCACATATGATACATAAGGTCCATAAAAAGCAAAATTTCACAGCTGAGACATAAATATAGTAACATATATATGTTGTCTACAATATTACTACAATTACACATCATAGCTGAAAAATAAACTACAATTACACTACACAGCTGAAGACAAAACAGATATTGTGAATGATTATGTTCTTTATACTTACTGTGTTATTGATGACTTGTCCGGGGTGAGCAAGGTCATAAAACCAGTCCTTCTTATCAATCTTTTCACAACCAAAATCCAACCAAAGCTTGATTTGGTTATCCTTCTTGGAAAAGTAATATTTCCTCCTGTAATAACAAAAAAATATCAAATACAAAAAATTGACAAAATGAATTACAATTTTAAAGTATAAAAATGGTGAACAGACAGTGTAAAATGAAGCATTCATACCTCCTAGATACTTTATCACTACGAATGTATAACCAGTTGGTGAACCTTTCTGTCAATTCAGGATCTACATTTTCACCTATGACACTTGTGAAGGGGTGCTTGAGGTAAAAAAATTTAGGTCCAACAGATGTGCTGCCTCCAGAACTATACAAAGATGTGAAAGGTGATCGTGCATGTTTTCCCGGTTGCCTGGTTCTACCGGGATGAACAGGGGTTGATTCATCTGGTATGGGCTCGCCATACATGACCAACTGTGATAAGTTTTCTGGCAGCTCAAAGTCATCCAATGTCAAACCTTTGTTTTCAATGCCTTCAGGAACAACTTTTTTATCAATGCCTTCAGGAACAACTTCAGTCACAGTCACACCGTGAATTGGCGACTGTGGAACTTCACCTTCTGTATATAAGTGTAGATCTATGTAGATGTGAACAGTATTATGGAGTTATAGAGAATATATTACCTGCTTGTTGTGCCTCAGCTACTTCATCAATTACTGGTTCTTCCTCAATATTTCCTTGTAGATGTTCTGCTGAAACTTCAGCTTGAATGAATAATTGGAAATGAGAATTGTAGATATATGTAGGAATATGTAGTTAAGGTGTAAATTATTAAAATTTTGCATAAAAACCTTATTGTAATGAAGGAATGGTTCTGTACCTGCTTTATATGCCTCAGCTGCTTCTTGGAAGTCAGGATATAAGTCAACATGTGGTTGAAAATGTTCTGGAGAAATTGTAGCTGCAACACATAGTAAAAAAATGATTAGTATAATTAAATAATCCAGCTATTATTTAGTAATTCATGAAATAGCTTAAATACAATCAACAAAAGGAACAAAGAAAAAAAAAACGAAATTAAAACTTCAAATTTTCATTCTTCATATGTATTCATGCTTCATATTTCGGATTACAATAACCAGCTTTTCAGTTGTGTACCTGATATTGGAAGCAAAAGAAAATGAATATGAGAATCAGCAGCAGCAGTAAAATCAGTACAACACAGCAACAATAGCCCAACAACAGTAACAACCCAGTGGAGTAGTAATCCAAAAAAAAAACAAAATCTTCCAGCTTTGATGAAACAACAATTAATTCTGATTTCAAACAACAAAAGAAAGCAGAATATTTTTTTTTAGTGTTTTTTTTTTATTTTGAAAGCTTAAATAGTTTTCGGAATTTTCTATCTCTTAAATGTTCAGCCCTTTTCTCTCTCTTATTTTCAGATTTGTTTCTCTCTCTCGTATTTGTGTATTTTTTTTCTATCTCTCTGTATATCCTTTCTTTTGATTTCAAGACTTCACATATATAACACATCCCATAAACCTTTCAATTAATTAAAATCAATACTTTTTCTCTACCCAACCAAGAAACACGGGCGGCGGGTGTGTGTGTGTTGTGTTGCCGTGGTTGTGTGTGTGTATGTGAAGGAGAAGAGGTGGGGGAAGGGCAGCCATGGATGGGGTGTTTGGATGCTTGAAGAAGAAGAAGAAAAGAGAGAAAGAGAAAGGGGGGGGGGCGGATGAGAGAGAGGGATTTTTTAGGGTTTTCTTCCTTTTCTTTTTTTTTGTTTTGTTTTGTTTTGCTTTGTTTTTTTTTTGAAATGCAAGATAGGGGGTGTTGGGTTATGGACCGGGTTGACCCGGTTTGAAATGGACTGGGTCGTTTGGGAAGATTGGGCCATTTTTTGGGCCTGTGGCTTGAAATTGAAGAAGAGGTCCAATTCCGACTTTCTTTATATTTTCGCTCTCTTTTCTTCTTTTATTTTTCTAAAACTAAATTATAAAAATACTTAAACTATTATTAAGAACTAAATTAAGTTATAAAAGCGCAAATTAACTCCCAATAACAATTAACGCACAATTAAGTATTAATTAAGCATAAAATTGTATATTTGGACATTAAATGCTAAAAATGCAAACGATGCCTATTTTTGTAATTTTTAATTTTTGTAAAACAAATTTAATTACTAACAATTGTAGAATTAAATCCTATATGCAAAATGCGACATATTTTTGTATTTTTTATTAATTTAGCAAATAAACATGCACAGAAAAATACAAATAATTATTCAAAATATCACAAAACATCACAAAATTGCACACCAAGAAAAATTACTTTATTTTTTGAATTTTTTGGGAGTAATTCTCATATAGGGCAAAAATCACGTGCTTACAGCTGCCCCTGTAGGAATTTTGTAGATACCTGTATTGCTTGTGCTTCCATGCAGTTGATCACCAGCATTGAACTGGAATTGCTGGTTGTTCTCTCCTTGATGTTGGTAATTATTTTTTGTTGAACTACCAGCAAACTACAATTTTGGGGAATATTTGAGACTACTTTATTCATATGTCTTAATTAGTCTTAGTACAAAATTATATGTAAATTCTTACCTTTGACTCGTCCAAATCAAACCTCTTGTTTATCACATTCATAACACCCTTCAAAGATTGATCTATGAACTCTCGAAGGCTTGAGAGTTCCTCAAAAACAGCCTTCCTATAGGCATCTAACTTTCCATCAACCTAAAAATTAAATATATAATTAGTTGGTAATCTTATTCTAACTGCTACAGTTACACTACAATTCAACAAACTATAATTGTTATAGATTTATACCACAAATTAACTACAATGTATAACATACTATAATTGTTATGTAATGAAGTCAAAATGTAGCAAATTATGTCAATATATTGTAGTTATTCATAATACCTGCACAATCCCCTTTTCCAACTTCATGAGCTTGCTACTGACAGATTCAATGTCCTCTTGACAATCTGTATATTTGGGTTCAAATGATGGAGAAGCAGCAGTTGGAACATGTGATGGTTGAGCACCATGTTCATCTTCATATTGAATCTTGTCTGGCAGATTAAGCACTCCAAGCTCTTCTCCAGATTCAATCATGTTTGTGAACTGAATGATGAAAATAACAGTTAATTCAAGTGACAAAAAAAATGTAGATTCAATGTAGTTATTATGAATGTAATTGTAGCATCATACAAAAGTGGAAAAAAATACTTTGATCCACTCAGGTTTGATCATCTTCTCTTCAATTGCAGTTAACCAAATCTGCCCCTTTGTAGCTGACCATCTTAAAATGCGAGGTATAGATTCAGAACATATCGTAGCAAGCTCGGTGCTGACGGACGAGCAACACTCATATAGCCACACTTGCAAGGCTAATGAGCATCCCCGTATCAGATAAGAATGTACATGGGGATTAAGACGATGTCAGACAGATTCAATAACCTGCTTGAAGGATTTGATACCCCATGGGTATGACTCAAAATTACCAGACTCTATTAGAAAGAACATAAACTTGTCTATGAAAGTCACATGGTCTTTATCAGAAGGACAAACAAAAAATTCCAACATATAAAGAATGCACAACTTCACCGCATCCACATCGTTTGCCCATGCTTTATTAGTCACTACATTTTTCAAATGCCATTTCTCAACCCTTTCTTTGTTCGGAAAATATGTATTCATTAAAGGGCTAACATAGGTGGAAGTGTAACCATAGTCTGAAAACTTATTCACACAATTAAGACCAGTTATCAACCCAAATTCTCTCAAGGAAAAATTCAATTTTTCACCCTTAAATAGTACTGAAAAATATGAGTCAGTAGACTTTGTCAATTCATACTTCATCAGAAGATGAAGTGATTGGTTTTGCATACAGATTGTGGGGAGACCTAATAAGTAACCAAAACAAGTTTTTCTGAAAACCCTTAAAGCATTCAGAGAGAGTAAAGCTTGTATCTGGCTAGGTATGCTAGGATCACACAAACTGTGGAATCTAAGCACACCATAATCAACATTTTGTTGTGCAAAGTAAGGTCCATTCTGTAGAAAATATAAAATTAATGAACATTAGTAGTTTGCATAAAAAGGAAGCAGTAATCTACATATAACTACATGACAAATACAAAATATAACTAGAAGAAGAATAGCCTACCCACACCTATAACTACAAAACAATAACAGAAGAACAATGCACGTGTAAACATTATCTACAGGATGTAACAGTTACTTCAAGTATCTCACATAAATGTAGATTAACTGTAGTTAGAATGAAGTTAAATATATGAGCTATACAGGCTACAATAAAAAATAACATATCTACAATTTAACCATCAGACTACACATCAACTACAAACTAACTACATTTATACACTGTCTAAGAGTCACAGTTCCAATTAAACTACAAAATTGAGACAAAGAATCTACAAAACAGTTACTTCAAGTATCTCACATAAATGTAGATTAACTGTAGTTAGAATGAAGTTAAATATATGAGCTATACAGGCTACAATAAAAAAATCATATCTACAATTTAACCATCAGACTACACATCAACTACAAACTAACTACATTTATACACTGTCTAAGAGTCACAGTTCCAATTAAACTACAAAATTGAGACAAAGAATCTACAAAATTAGGACAACACCACATTTTACCAAAATACACTTGAACAATCAAAGAAGAACAATGCACGTGTAAACATTATCTACAGAATGTAACAGTTACTTCAAGTAACTCACAAAATGTAGATTAATTGTATTTAGAATGAAGTTAAATGTAGCAGCAATACAGGTTGCAATGAAAAATACCATCTCTACAATTTAACGATCAGACTACAAATCAACTACAAACTAACTACAGTTATACACTGTCTAATAATCACAGTTCCATTAAACCTACAAAATTGCGACAAATAATCTACAAAATTAGGACAATACCACATTTGGCCAAAAAACACTTGAACACTAAATTAACACTTGAACAACAGATTTTTACAACCAAAATCAAACTACAAAACAGTGAGGAAACATAAATAGTGTTTACCTTTATTGAAATTTTTTCCTTAACCAATTTTGGTACTTTTTTTGAGGGTTTCTTCTTCTTTGGTTTTGATGAAGAAGGAGAGACCTTGTGTTTTTTCACAGATGGAACTTTGGGGCAATCATCTACAAAATCGTCATCTACACTCAACTCTTTCCCCTTGCATTTGAGTTGATTCTCGACTAGTTTATCAACTCCACCAACATCAACATCGTGCAAATGCTTGCTTCTCATTTCCGCACGAATTTGTCTAGGAGATGAAATACCAGTAGTTTGTTCACTTGCATGCGTCGATTGTGGGTTTTTGGGTGGTGATTTTGGTGTTAAAACACCCAAATCAAAGGTTGGAATATCAGCTAATATAGCTTTTGATGATTTTTTTGGGGAGTGTTGGTTTTTTTCATGATTTAGGAGTTGAAGACAAAGATGGAAGTGAATTCAAATCGTGGGGGATACAACTGAAGGTAATTAAGTGGAGAAGAAAGTGATGGTAATTGTGGGTGAGAAGAGATTGTACGAGAATGGAGGAAAAACTGAAGGTAAATCGTGGGGGTGGGGGGAATTAACTGAAGGTAAATCGTAGGGGGTGTGGGGGGGGTGGGAGGAGAGAGAGGCGGGTAAACGAAATAACGTGAAAATACGGTCGTAAAATCACGCCTACAATAAATGAAGGAATAATTATGCCCTTAATTTGAATTATGGTATATAAAAGGTAATTTGGTACGCTTAAATGTAATTAACACAATTCTTAAACAATGAAGGTAATAAAGTTTAATATATGGTATAGATAGGTAAAAATCCCTAATTTTAATTGTCGTCGCGTAAGGCCCATTAAAGAGAGAAACGTTCCTACCACGATTGTTTTTCATTTTCAAAGCTTGAACCAGACCTTTGATTCGGAATAGATGAATCAGATTCATCCCACACCATAAACCTTAGTGGTCGATATATAGTATGTTAGTTACTCTTAGGAAACAATAAAATCTTACAATCACAAAATTGCTTACCTAATGTTATAAGAATAAGATTCAAAATTCAAATAAGGAGAAAATATCCTTCTCTGAAACGAAAGAACAATTAATAAATTTTATCCTTTCTATTCCTTTGCAACTTAAAGCAGTTGGTAAAGCACAGCCTACTGAATTGCATTAAATGAGTGTCATCTTTTTTCTAGTATAAATAAAAAGGCAGATTGGTGCATCAAGTATTTCGTGTTAACGTAGAGTCCAGAGAAGGGTCGTACCTTAAAGGAGTATAATTTTGCGTTCACGCAGAGTCCACAGAAGGGTCGCACCCCAAAAGAGTGTGATGTAAGCAACATATCCTAATAAAAACATTAGTGACTGATTCCACAGCTCGAATCCGTGATCTATAAATCATACGGAAATAATTTTACCGTTACTCTAACGATACCTTCGCCGGTATAATAAATGAGAATTAAGAAGAAAGAGATAAGAGGGGCTAACAAAAAAAACATTAATGGCTGATGTTATTAATGTCACAGGTACAGTTAAGAGCTGCTGTCTTGGTGTTATGTATCTGCCTTAATATTTTCGACACCTCATTGCATTTGGTCCTACATAATAATAACTGGATCCCTCTATTTTTAGACGATTGATAATACTCCTTCCCGTATATTAATAGTCACGGTTACTAAAAATAGTTGTCTCAAATTATTTGTCATTTTAAAAGTTCAAGACAAAATTGATTGTTTTTTTTTCCTTTTTTATCCTTAATAATAATGTTCTTGAAGATAGAGATAACACATAAATAGAATAAATATTCAATAAAAAGAAATTATATTTTAGACATAAATAAGGGTAGAATAGTCTAATCCCTTTCCTAATTAATACTCCCTCCGGTGCAAAATAAGTGATTTTTTGGATGTTTTCATACAGATTAAGAAATCCACCTTTTAACATTAATGAGCAATGAAATTGACCATATTAACCTTTACTATCTCACATAAACACTTCTAACACATACTCCAACACTATTTACTCCAAGGACAATATAAGAAAAAAAATAATTAATTCATTCTTGAAATCTGAAAAAATCACTTATTTTGGACCACCAAAAAGGCCAAAAAATTACTTATTTTGGACTGGAGGGAGTATTTCTTAAAAGACGTGTAAAAGAGAAACACGACACATAATATGAGACAGAGGGAGTATAATTTCCTTTTTTTCCCTATCCATTTTAATTGATTTTTTAGTATTTTTTTTTGTGATTCACAATATTTGATTGTGTCAGATATCAAGAAGGAATTAACTTCTTTTTTCAAAGTTGCCTTAGAGTAAAGAGTCTAGGAGTATTTGTTATATTTTGAATAAATAAATTAAGATTAATATAGTTAATTTCATTGTTAATTACTGTTAAAAAATAAATTTCTTAATATGTGTGAAAAGAGCCAAAAAAATAAATTAAAGTCAACTGGAGGATATACTTTTGAGGTCTTAAAGATTTCCATAATGATCGGTTGGTTGTTAATTCAGTAATTCTCATATTTATTTTTCGATATTCTTGTTATTTCGTAAAAGATTAATCGATTTATAATAGTAGTATAACTTAATACTCTTCAGGGACCACCAACGGGTATGGTGGAAAGAATTGGATTCTCGAGAAGTTTTATTTTGTGTCTCATACAACTTACGTTAGTTGTATGAAGCTCCTTTTTGTCTCACAAATTTGTGGACCCCAATCTTATACTTCTGGGTCCACAATAATGTGAGACAAAAAAGTTCCCTCATACAACTAGTGTCAGTTGTATGAGACACAAAATAAAATTTTCCTGGATTCTTGCCCCTTAACCAAAAATCTCAGGTTCGAACCCCGAAAACACATAAATACATAATAGGGAACGTTATCGTATTTGATAGGCCCTACAAAAATTTGGATTAGTCAGATTAGTAAGATATTGAATATCAATATTAAAAATAAAAAAGAACTCTTTAGACCGGAACCTTTTGCGCGCGCCACTTTATAGGGTAAAAACTTATTCGCACCGAGTGTTTACACCAAACCAATAGATATATAACATGTGTCTTGCATATGGATTTCAATCATTTAACCATGGTAAATTACATGTATTCTTATCTAATTAAATTAATTAACCATAGTGAGTTAATATAGTTTGGTGTAAACACCCAGTGTGGATAAGTATTTACCCATTTTATAGTAGCTTATAAGAAGCAGTCCTATGCTTGGAGAAGAGGGTCAAAGGACCTGTTAATTCAACAATAATTTTAAGTAGGCGTTTGGACATGAATTTTAATTTTTTTTTTAAATTTAAAATTTCACTAAAATTTGAATTAAGGATGAAATTGTGTTTGGTTATAATTTTTGCAATATATTTGGATGTCTTTTTTTTTTCAAAACCATGAAACGTGATTTATACCCTACAATTTGTAAAAAAAATATCAAAACCACCCCAACTTGATTATCCTACTTGAAATAAACAATTAAAATGCTATTGTTTAACTGTTATCATATTCTGCTTTACTGCAATACACAGAAGATACAAAATAAATATCACATTTTCTAATTCTGCTAACACACAAAAAAGGTGCAAAAGCAGGCATAGTCACATATTTCTCATAAGTCATAACCATATAATCAAATTTTCAGTAGGCAGAGTTCAAGTATCAACTAGGACTGATGTTCCACCATCAATCGTCAAAGATGTATCTGCAAAGATGAAAAACTGATGGGGCCATTTTATAAATTTTAAAAATATAGGGTAAGTTTGTAAAATTAAAAACTAGTAAATTCTCATTTTCAATTTTTCAAATTTGAAAATGGTTTTTCAAGTGAAAAAGGAAAAATTGGTAAGAATGAGATAACCAAACATTACAACAACAACAACAACAACAACAACAACAACAACAACAACAACAACGACCCAATATAATCCCACAAGTGAGGTCTGGGGAGGGTAATATGTACGCAGACCTTACCCCTACCCCGAAGGGTAGAGAGGCTGTTTGGGGAGGGATAACCAAACATTGTTTTCCAAAAATAAAAAATTGAAAAAAAGGAAAAAAATTGTATGTCCAAACGGGCTCTAAATATATTAGTATATATATATTAAAAACTTTAATATATTTTACTTGGAGCCTTTAATATCAAAAGTTTGATGGATGTACTAATTGAGCAATTCACTTGTGTTTCTCCGCCACGTTCAAATTCTGGATCCGCAATTATATCCTATGTTAACACATTCAAAACCCTTAAGACTCTTAAGTTTGAACTTTTTGTACTACAGAAAAAAATATGTATTTAGGTTTTTTTCTTCTTCTTTTTGTTGACTTCCCTTGTTCTTTTCAAATGTTTTTTAACCAAAAGAATTAGTACAAAGGGACAAAAATACGAAATCTGTTAGGTCAAAGCTAGGGTCACTTGTCGATCTGTTTGTTTTCTAGTATTACCAGTAGTTTTTGGAGTTTTTGGTTTACCGTTTGTTTGAAGTAATGTAAGTTTGTCCTTTCCATTATCGTACTGAACAAACAGCTAGGTCAAAACAAAGGACACATGCATCATATAAATGGAATTGAATTTCAAGTTTAACCAGAGGGAAGCCACAATAAAATTTAATGATTCGACAAAATTCAGTAACTTTCATATAGTACGTATAAAAATTTATGAAAAAATTAGGCAGTATAGTCCCTCCAAAAAATAGTAAAATATATATTTTTCGTATATTAATGTATATATATTGTAAATTTGGCTAGTGAATATAATTATTTTGGCAGACCGATTGATGTTGGACATATTTTTATATGTTTTGATGTTACTTTATTCATGTTTTAACCGCTTTTTTGTGCTATTTGGTGTTAAAAATGCCCAATATGTATTAATTATTAGTTTTATGACTAATTAAGTTATGTGTGATGATTTAGGATGTTTGGAGTGCAAAAATATGAAGAAAAGGTGCTCCAACTAGATTAGAAGAGGGTGGATGCGTCGCATCCAACCTTGGAAAGAAGGCTAGTTGATGCACACTTAGCAGTGAAGTTGGGCCATAGCATCCGCACCTGAGCACAACAGAGATGGAGGAACAAAGGATGGATGCGAAGCATCCACCCTAGCATGCGAAGCTGAAGAAGCTGTTCGCATCCACCCTAGCATCAATCATTGAAGCTGAGTCGGATTAGGAAAAGGAAAACTTTGGCCCACGACTTTTGTGTGCAATATATAGGCCAAAAATGACCCTTTTAGGTCATCTAACACACTTGTGGACAGAATTTCGACCTAGGGAGAGCAAAGAGCCGCCGTGGAATCAGGGTTTCATCTTTTCTTTCACCAAACTTAGTAATTTTTATGTTTCTTTGTATGATTTGTTGTTTGGCTACCATGTCTATGTGGAGCTAAATTTCACGTTCTAGGGTTGTGGTTCTTTCATGACTATTGTTATTCGGATATTGAATATACCTTCTTGGTTTATCATATTGGTTTATTTATTCAATCTTGCGCTTCATTATTTAATTGCTTGACCAATTGCATACTATCTATGAATCTAGAATTGAAGTCGAAAGTAGGAACTCTAGATTGCATATAGGATTGAGTAGAGCAAGTTCTTGAGCATGGGCATCGGGGAACGGATTCGCGGTTATGATAGACATATACCTAATTGCCTTGCTTGGTAGGTTCATAGGAATTATAAATGCGTTCTTGTTGATTCTAACTCCATAGACATAAGACGTTAGGTTAGCTTGAATAGGCGAGTAAGAACTCGACAGAGTCTTATGAGCAATATTAACCCTCTCAACCAATAAGCTAGATAAATTAATCAGTCAATTCAATTGAAAAATACAATAGGATTGTTAGATAGCCCATAACTCTAGATCGTTTTCATTACATTAATATCATAAAGTCTGCGCTTCTCTGTTCAAAACTCATTATTTATATTTCTTTATTTAATTAGTTTAGAATCAAATATTTCTAGGTTTAATTCTTGTTTAGATAATTAGGATAATCTAATTTAGTTAATAGTTAACCACAAGTCCTCGTGAGTTCGACATCCAACTTTTAGTCACTTTATTACTTGACGACCGCATATATTTGCGTGTGCGTTTGGCCGCAACACTGCTCAAAAGTGTAACATGCTCAAAATTTGTCCATAACCCAATAACCTACCATTAAAATCTATAATTCATAAACTCAAAATCCTAACCCTGAATTTAACCCTGTTACTTTTTATTTTTGATATTTCTATCACCTTCACACTAACATAAAATGCAGGGACTTATTTGGCAATGAATCCTTCAGCAAGAGGAAAGAAGACCCTTAGACATATGTACTGTGTCTTAATTAAAACTTTCATTTTTCTTCAAAAAATATATTATCAAATATTTTTTAAGCTGGCTTTTACATGATTAAACATGTCAACATCACTACCATTCTCTTATAAATAAAAACAGAGAGATTGCAAATTGAAATATTATCAAACACCTTCTTGATTTTCTATAAAAAATATTTCTTTTAATCCTAAATTTTGTATTGCCTTTCAAGAAAAGAAATATCTAAGTCTCACTAGTTACCCTTATTGTTGTCGAGTAATTGTTAAACATTCAATGACAAATCCAGAATTTCGACAAAGTGAGTTATGAGAGACTGCCGTAATAAGAACAAATATATATATATTGTAATAAGAGAGGAGGATGCATAGCTTATAATAAACAAAGAGAGGTAGATTGTGGACATTATTTTCTTTTTAATTGTAATATCTATGCCTATACTTTTGGAAATATAAATTATTAATTTCTTTTTTGTCAGATCAATTGTACTATCTGAACAATTGAAAAATTCTCATCAACAATACAAATGTATTACACATTAAGCAAACAAAATATTAGAAAGAAATTAAGCTTTGAAGTTTGAACTATATGCATGCAGTGTCGTAATTACGGGTTCAATTGAACCCATAATTTTTGACGCGAAAAAGAAATTTATGTGTAAAAATTTATTAAAATTATAAAAATAATAGATTTGAACACATAATTTTAAAAATATAATGGGTTCAATGTTAAAATTTTTAAAAGTTGAACTCATAGAGTTTAAATCCCGAATCCACCTCCGAATGCATCTACATATAAGCTACTAAGCTTTCACAAAATATATATAGTTTAGGACATTGGCGAATTCATGATTTTAAGTTTATGGATTCCTACAAAAATCTCAAGTTAATATACGATAGTAACTGAATTAACGGACTGGATTCCGGGCTAAATATTCTTATACATTTATAATTCTCAATATAAATATAAGATCTAGACAAAAGTTTATGTGTTCACAAGAATAAACAGTTATTACACTGGATCCGCTCCTGTTTAGGACTACCTTTTTGGCTTTTTCTAGGCATCCACAGATAATGAAGAACATAATAATTGATGAAAAAATAAGCATAGATACAAATTAAGATTCTCAACATAAGTCATTAAATACAAGATAATAATACATCATCATTATATACTTTGGGTGAATACATCTATAAAAGTTTACACCCAAGTAGAAATATTAGATTCTACTTTGTTACAAAGTTATTAAACCTAATTCTAAGGGGACACTTGAAATTCAAGGAAGCCCAAAGCTCTAGCAAGTTTTAGGAACAAGAAGCAAGAGTAAATAGCCAAAAGCCCAACTCCAAAGAATTTATCAAGCCTCATATCCCTTTTGGGCAAGATTACTAAGGCCCAAAGTAAGCCCAATAACAAAAACCCAATAGTTTCATAAATAGTTGAATCACTTGGAATAATATAACTTGAAGGAAATGATTTCCATGTTGTGAAAATTAGTGATAGGCCCAAGCCCACTAAGGTATTGAAAATAGGCCCAGCATAGCATCCACATAAGGCAACTTGGGCTCCACTAGGCCCATTAGATTTAGCCAATGTTACATTAGCCACCAAATCTCCCAATGAATTACCCCAAGCAAGAATTGTTAGGCCCAAAATTGATGGGCTTATACCAAAGATTAGGCCCATTGAAACCAACAAAGAGATTAGCTCTTCAGCCAAGATATAAGTCCAAGTAATGCTCATTAGAAAACCAAGTCCAAGCCACAAAAAGTTGAATTTTTTTGGAGGGTGAAGCCCATCACTAGTGAAAAACACAAGAAGCCCACAACCAATTCCAAGAAGTCCACCAATTCCATAGGCCCAAATACTTGATTTAGGCCCAAGAAAATCCCAAATCAAAACCAATAACAAAGGAGCTAAAGTGATTGACACAATTCCAAATAACTTGGACCATTTCTCCTCTGAAACATTTGGAATTGTCAACTTTCTTGGCAAGTCAAGTGGCATTTCAAGAACATACCCAACTTTTCTCAATACACAAAATTTTTTCCTTTGTTTTTCACATTGAATCTCACCCTTATTCATCAACAAAGGTACCCTTAATTCACATGATAATTCTTGATGTTTTTTCATGTCACAAACTATTGGTAAATCTAACGAATCATCGATTAGGGTTTCTGCAGAATCCAAGCACTTCTCTTCTCGGACATAAATTTCGGAGATAAAAATGTAACAAACATAGACAAGATATAGAAAAAAGAATGTCAAAGCACCCCACAAGTGAATCTTGCCAAGGAAAATTATCACAAGAAGGCAAATAACACAAAGAATCAAGAAACCAACATTTCCAATAAAACTTGACTTCTTGATTTTCCTACCATATTGGCTAATTGAAATACTTGTAATTCCAGCCACTACACTTGAAACAAAGAAAGCACCACCAATTATACTATTAAGTCCAATATCATTTGTACCATCATTCATAAAAGAAACAATACTTGAAAAAAAATCAGGTGCACCATTTCCAAGTGAAAGAAGAGTAACTCCAGCTATTGTAGGGGAAAGTTTCAAACTTTTTGATAGTCCCTCAAGTGAAGAACAAAAATAATTACTAGCTGTATCACCTAATAAATAGAAAAGAACCATAAGCCAAAGAGCTAGCAACAAATGACCAAGAATTGGGCTAAAAGTGCAGTAAAAAAGTTGCAGATAAAATATATAACCATTAGGTTTACACCCATCATGTGATTTAATATAAGTGCATTTTTCTTCTCTACTAATGAACTTTTCAATACCTTTACAACCAATATCTTTTCCTTGCAAGAAATAGCCATTTTTGTTTGGTTTTTTGAAGGTGGAACTTAAAGAAAAGTTGGAATTTGAGGAGTAAAGATAATGGAATGTAAGGCAAGAAATAATAAGGACGAAGCTAATATTGAAGAATAAAGTTAGAAACTTAGTTCTATACTTAGAGAGAGATTGAAAACTGGCCATTTTAGTAAGAACTAAAGCTGTGGAATTTGGAGTATGAAAACAGTTTGGCTTTGTATAATATGGACTTTTTGTAACTTGGATTGGTGGGGACAGATATAAAGATTCCTTGTATTGCTGATGTTCAAAGAAAATCTCCTAGGAAAATGAGAACAGGCTGTTAAAAAAAAAAGAACAAAAAATTCCAAATTCACAGAGAAGGACACGTGCAGAAGGCAAATTCAACTTGTTTGCTTATCAAATATGCAAAGAGATTATCTTCCAAATGGCTGGCGGAGTGAACGGCTATGTTATTCGGACTCTTTGAAAATGTTATTAGGCGTGTGTCAGATTTTTTAAATGTTGTATTTTTCTGGAGGATCGAATATAAGAGCAACATTGTTTTGAAAAATTCGCGTAACATGTAAAAGGTCTATTTTTAACTTACTAAACCGACTAGGGTTCGAATCCTAGGAATGTGCAAGAGATAAGGTTGAGAGAAAGGTTTGTTTTTTTTAAAAGGATAGTTCGGCGCACAAAACATCTCGCATTCATGAAAAGTTTGAGAAAGAATCACATCCCTAAGGGCAATAAATGTAGATAATCTACCCTAATGCAACTATTATTGATTGCTTCGACGGCTCGATTCCGTGATTTATAGGCCAGACGAAGATAACTTTATCGTTGCTCTAAGGTTTTCCTCCCTCTGCTTTTTTCCTCTTTTTATCAAAACTTACTAAACCAATTAAACTGGATTCGCGTCGAGTAAATTTGTTAACAACATTAAATTGCTTTTACAAAGACCTTATTTATTCTCAAATTCAAATTTTAGGGTTTTGGTTAAACTTAAGAATAGAGGAATTTCAACTATTTTTTTAAATCGTCGGTGATGAATTGAAATATTCAATTTAAAAATTAAAAAAAAAAAAGAATAATTTGCATGATAGCAACTTGACTATAGACCAAAAGAGTCCAACACGAAAATCCTCTAGAAGTTACAATTGTAGGAGAATCCGAGTGCACATGTAGTTAGCCATTACAACCCTCTTATCTCCTCGATGATCTCATCGAATCAAAATAAATATTATTTAAACAAACCATTAAAGTATATATGCAATATTTTATAGAAGTGGTATTGACTCATTATTATAATTTCTTTTAATTACATTAAGGAGGGAAAATATGACAGAAATACTGAGTTACTAATTTTTTTTCTTCCTTTTTTTTTCAATTTTTTTTTTAAAAAAATATGTTTATCCATAAAATTTTACAAGTTTTTGGAAAGTTTTCGAAAATGAATACAAAACTGTAATATTTTTCAAGTGAAATACATATCCAAAATTAATTTCAAATTTTCAATACCATTTTTTAACTTAACTCCAAATATAACTTTTTTTCAAAAATTATAATTTTTATGTCCAACGCCTACTTTATATTTCAAGGACTATTGACATATTGTGTATACACATTATTTTTTGAAAAAAGAAAAGAAATACTATTTGCATTTATTTATTTTGCAGAATATTATCGAATGACACAATGGGGATCTTATCGAACCAATAATTTACTACTATATGACACATGGCTGGGATATGCATATTACCCTTTTTCAAATTCAAGAAATATTCTCCCCTTTTTTTTTGGCACCGTTTTGTTTCCATTTACATTAGACTCTATCTTTAAGAGCCTAGGAAAGTGAAAGTAGTGCAACAATAACAATTACAACAACAATAATAATTTATTAAAATTTTACAAGTGCAGTGTAGGAGGGATAAAAAATTTATTTTCGATAGATGCTCGGCTCAAGAAGACAAAAAAAATAATAAATCAATAACATCAACCAGGGCTGGAGCCACAATATTAGTTGCGGGTTCGGCCTACTCAGTAACTTTTATTCAAACCCTGTATTTATATTAAAAAATCCAATAAATATGCATAAATTATTAATTTAGAACCCAGTAATTTAAAAAAATTATAATCCTGAACCCATAAAGTTCAAATCTTAGCTTCATCTCTAACATCAACAAAAGCCAAATAAATATACCAGTAACATAAAAACCAAAAAATAGATAGAAGTGATAGTAGTGCATGCAAGTAAAATACAAAACAAAATGCTGAGATTTAGGTATAGGAATGGGACAATGGCTGCTGGTATTATCAACTAAAACACAAATTTTTCATAATTAGAAAGAAGGATACGTGCTGCTTATCTTCCAAATGTGGGGGGGGGGGGGGAGCGAAAACTAAAGACCTCTCTATAACAACGTCAAGTCATCCTATATAATAGTCACTCATTATAAAAGCCAAGTTTTTCGCAGAATCATTTTTTATATTAGTATTTAGTATGTTATATATGTGGTGTTCTATTTATTTTTTTTTAAATTTTTTCATGAAGTGGCAGATATTTTGAGCTCGACTGATTCAAATTAGTCTCATTTTGAGGGTAAAACACTCATTCTTAAAGACGATTTCATTCCTAGGGTTTGAACTCAAGACTTTGGTTAAAAATAAAGGAGTATTTATCATTTCATTACAATCAACTTGTTATCGTACTTATAGTTCGTCTTAATTACTGAGTTAATTTGTAACTATATAATTATATATTTTAACAAATTTCGTATACGAATACAAGATTTAGACAAAAGTTATTTATTCAAACCGATACCGAATACTCTAGCTCCGTCCCGAAAAACACTAAGTCATAATCTTATACCCCACACCTACAAGTTGGGCAGCTCAAACTTCCGTTTTAAATGGCTTTTTCCAAGTTGTATATAATAAGAACAAGAACCATTACTATATGGCTTTGGCCAAGATGAAACTTCTCCCTGTTGAGCCCTAGAAGATAGGAACCAAACTAAATAAAAGACAGATAATTAATGTTTTATTATTCTTTTCCTTTGGTTCTATCTCTCTCGCTTTCAGAGGCAGATTTACCGCTTTAATATCGGATTCATCTAAATTCAATACTATATTATAGACGTGGAGTATAATTTATTAAATAAAAATGTGCTATAATTACAAACAAACGTCAGTTATAGTGATCCTATTACTATGAAAAAATATGCCAGACGTGTGCTCAATTAAGCTCATCACCAATGAGATCAGGGGTACTTTCAGTAAGAAATATATCGGAGAGTTAGTGCTGGACTAGCAGAAAATTAAAATTTATCTAAATTCTTGAACATTTTAGTTTTTTTATAATTACATCGACAATAATCCGTCAAAAGGGGGATTATTCAGAGCGGGTTCAATGAATAGCGGTTGGATGGTTTGGACAACCTATCTTTAATTTATAATTTTAAAAATGTGATGAATTAATGCTAAAATCTTAAGTATTTACCCCATTAAATTTAAATTCTGAATTTGCTTATGCTCTTTTCGAGTTTAAGCTTGTGCACCATAATGTATAGATATTTAATTTTGATATAGAACACAAACAAGGGAATAGACACACTCTCTCGTACTTAATTATATTAATTTTCTATAAAGCTCATAAAGACACAATTCTATAGATAGATAAATTGAAGTTACTCTTTTAGGCAAGTTAAAGGGAGTTCAACAACATATAACTCTTCAACTAGCTTAGTAAGATAATTTGAAAAATATATTAATAATAATTTGTTATAGTGGTTTAATGGACTGAAAATATAAAAATTCTTTATACTATCAATATATATAATTAACATTAAGTTCCTTTTCAAATGTCCTCCAAATCAACCCTTTCTACATTCATTAAAGTTTTGAGCTTTATATAACCACGCCTAGGTATTCAAATATTTATTCAATGTTCTCAACTAATCAAGGTTTAATATCTTTTTGTTAATAATTTTATTGATATAATCCATTCAATTAAGGGGATTATTTTGCAATTTTTCTTGGAAACTTAGTAGTTTAACCATTTGGCCAAAAAAAGAGGTTAAATTTCTATCCTCTGCCTCCATCCCCCAATTTTCTTGTCTATTTTCTTTATCTTCTGATCGGATCGCCTGGCTTTTTCCAAGCCCTATGCATTCGTGCTCATCCCTCCCTTCACGGTCGCAGTCCTCTTAGCCGTAGGGTTTTCTTGCTCGCCCCTATTCCTCTGTCAGCATTGGTTCATTTTCGGTCTGGCTACTAGAATTTGATTCAATTAAGCGGATGAAGATTTAAAAGAAAAGCCTCTTATCCATAGTCAAGACATCCATCCAATACAGAAAAAACGTCATATAAAATAACTCTATCCTTTGAAACCACCTATTTCTTTTCTTCCATTTCCAACCTGCTGATATTTCTATAGATAGGGCAATCTAATTTATCCACATGGGTGGTTTCAATAATTTCACTACTCTATAAGAGGTTTGTGCAGTGGCGGACCCAGGATTTTATGCAAGTGGGTTCAATCTTAGAAATATATAACTTTAGTCGTAAAATAATAGTTGTCAAGTGGGTTCAAAGAAATAGTTATACAAAATTTACACAGCTTTAATCCTAATTTATACATATACACAGTATTATTTTTTTATGAAGCGGGTTCAGTTGAACCCGCTAGCCACCACTTGGGTCCGCCACTGGGTTTGTGTACTCAAATAAACTTCAAGGGCAAAAGTTTATAGTGTCATATTTTGCTTATAGTTTTCCGTGCTATAATGAATGACTAGGTCCTTAACAAAAATAATAATGCATATAACTCCAAACCTTCAAAGAATATGCATGAAATTGAAACTGAACTTTCATTATTAAAAAACAAAAATTATTAGTTGTAAGAGTTTTGCAAAAGTGGGGCTAGCTAACACTGAGTGTTACGGTGGAGTGGTAAATAGTTCTTCATCTTTAATTAGGAAGTCTCGAGTTCGAATCCGAAAATAGAGTCGTCCAGATCCAGACCTATATATAATATTAAGGGATCACCGAACCTCGTAAATTCCGGCAAAAATCTTATATATGTATGTGTATATGCGCTGAATATGAGTATATAAATAATTTGGCACCCCTGAATACTAAAAGTCTCTAGGGGCACCAGTTAGCAGAATAGTGGTGTTCCCGGTAGCATTAAAATCCCGAGTCCGCGTTTGGAATCGCCATTGATAGAAAATGCTTTACTCTCAAACTGGAACTTTTCGGGACGAATTCAAATTGATTGGGTCCAAAAATAAATATCGGACACCGACTAAAAAATTCAAGAAAATAAAAGTAGGGGATTGGAGTGGAAAAGGAAGAATATACTATATTACTATCTATCAATATCATAACAAGAAGCATGTCCGAAAAGATTTGCATGTGTGATAAAGAAAGGCCAACCACACAACTCTTTGGAAATTTTGAGGTTTAGTTTCAATTATTTATACTCTGAGTTCATATGACAATTCATTGATTATTCAGTCACCCAAACACGTTCTAATAGAATAGAAATTAACACTCAACTTTGTCCCATTTTATACTATAGATGAGTTTTATTGAATACGAAGTTTAACTAAAATAAGAAAAAATTAAAATTTATAGTCATTGCTAAAAAAAAAAAAAAGGAATTAACGATAAAATATTCTGTCGTTAAACAGAAAAATTTGTTACCAATCCTCCGATAAATTATAAAAAAATACTCTGTTAGCTACGAGTGATTTAACAACAAGTTATCGATGAAGTACGTAGCTAATATCAAAATTGTTTTTTGGTAGTGAGTGTTAAACATATCATAATCTTTAATCTTCATGCCATTAAATCTAAAACAAAATATTAAAGTTAAAGTAAGAAAATATTTTTTTCTTCATTCTCTACTATAATATTTTTTTTTCTTATGCTAATAATGTATTACTCCCTCTATTCCTACAATAGATTAAAACGGAAAGATAACTAATATAAAATGGAATAGAGGGAGTAATACATTATTAGCATAAGAAAATAAAGTTTAATACGAAATGACTCATAATTAGGATATCCCTTTCAAATTAAATGACAGATGCTAAGAATAAGTATCGATTTTCATTGTCACCTAATTTGATTTTTTCTCCTTTTTCCTTTTATACCCAATCTATATTTTCAATTATTGTTTGATTGTCCGATCATGTCACGTCAGCTTAGTGTTGACAGTTAATATACATACATACATATATATATATATACATACATTTTTGACAAGTAGATGGCCGTTTAGATTAGTATTTGTAAAAATAATGAAATAATTCTTGGAAAGGGTAGAAAAATATAGTAAACACTTTTATTTAATAATGAAATAAAAGTTCGCTCTCCTTTTAATATATTTAAGATGTTTGTATTCTTGATTCATTTATCAAGTTTGAGACTTTTAGTTCCCTGTTAAGAAATTTGAGATTAATCATTGTTTGCTAAAATCTATTATTGTTTTTGTAAGCACGTGATTTTTGACCCTCCCCGAGAATTTTCACATTTTTAGCGTGAATATGTGAAACTGGGTCTAGAATAGCTATTTTAACTATTTTTACTTTATTTCGTTGCAAAAAGAAAAATTTCAAAAAAATATATATATAGATTTTAGTTTATGTATCTCTCATAAACTTGAAAAATACAAAAATTGCACTTTATTTTTGTACTTTATATAATTTCGAAAATTACAAAAAATATAGTTCTATTAAGGTTTTATAGTCATTTTTAACTTTGAAAAATACAAAAATATTACCTCATATTTTATCTTAATATTTAAAAACGAAAATTACAAAAAAATAGTTTTATTAATATTTTTGTAGCTATTTTAAACCTTGAAAAATATTTAAAAGATATAGTTTTGTTTAAATACTAGTCTTATTTTTGGTAGTTATTTTGCTTACATAGGACTAGTTAAGCAACGTGTTCCTATTTCTCGGGTCCGGGCAAAAGAATAATATTCGGGTTTAAACTACCCGATTTTAGGCCTAATTTTCGGACCTAGCCCATAATAAACCGTGTCCAGGACACGTGGGGAACCCCACCACGCGTGGGGGACATATGCCTCGAACCCCACCACGCGTGGGGCTCATTTTCATGGGCATTGTATTACAAAAACACGGACAAACACATGGGAGAGGGGACTTTTTGAAAAATGGGAATTTGAAAAATGGGAAATACTACTGTTCTTCTTCCTTCTTAACAAAAAAGAAGAAGCAGAAACCTAAAAGGAGGCCTTCGACCACCGGACCTCCCTCCCCACGCTCACACTCCCCGTCACGACCCCTCCGTTAAACCACCCAAACGACCCTCCAGCAGCGCCAAACAAGACCCTACCACTGTTCCTCTTTCTTCTTCAAAAGAAGAAGAAAGAGCAAACCCTACGGATCGGAATCCCGACTTCCCCCAGCGTCCAAAAACCCAAAGACCACCCCGTCACCTTCCCCAGCTCCCTCTCCGCCATAACCACCAGCCCTCTCACATCCAAAAACCAGCTCAACACCACCACCAAACGTCACTGCCCAAACAGCTCGACCACCGTCTGAACCAAACAACCCCACTCACCCAACGCCGGAACCACCATCGAACAACCCTTCCATCAGCTCGTTCACTAGTCCGGCAGCTTGCTCGACGCAGCTGCTTCCGCCTCCTGCTTTGCCCCCTTCCAGCCTCATCGACCACTACCCGGACGACCTTCCATAGCTCCTCCTTCTTCGCGTCCAAACGACCCCTTTCCGTTGCATTTCTCGAGCCCACCTGCTGCGTCGAAAAATCCAGCAGCAGCTAACCTCTCGAAAAATCCAGCAGCAGCAACAGTTTTTGGCCAAGCTTTCTATTTCATCGAGGTCGTCTTTGGTTCGTCGAGGTCCGGTACGTCGAGGTTGTTGTCCGAGGTTGTTTGTTGAGTTTGGCTGTAGAGTTTTTGGTCCATGGCTCTATGCGTTTCTGTTTATTCAGGTTAGTAAGCCTCGATGTATTGGGTAAAGAAATTTTACGTTCAATGTTCGAAGTTGCAATGTATCGATTGATATGATAATTTTCTGCTTATGTTTCACCGTATGCATTTTAGTTCATTTTTGTGTTATGTTATTATCGTTTACTTGATGTCGTTTAATTAAGTTGGACTAGTCGTTCTATGACACAAGTTTGACGTTAATCTGTTCGTCCTTTCCTTTGGTTAGGTCATTCGAAAAAAAATAGTATTAGTGCATGCTGTTACTACTACCGAAACACTCATTCACTAAACTCCCTTTATTAAACTTCTAACAAGTCATGGGATTTTAGTTGTAAAGAGGCCGTAAGTTTTAGTATTGTTAAAGACATAAAAATGGCATCCTTTTAAAAAATAAAAAATAAAAAAATAAATAATAATAATAATAATAAAGAATAAAATGAGACGAGCCTCGCCGAATAAAAGGGACAAATGGCGGGGCCCTCACAAAATATATTTATTAAATACTTAGATTCCGGGATGGGCCGTTTAACAAATTTCACGGCCCTCCCCAAAATTACAATACGCTAGTCGCGTTAGGCACGCCATTAATAATTCAATTTTCTTAAACTCGGGTGCGCATTTCATGCGACCCAAATCCAAATCTCAAAACATCAAATAAAATGCGTTCCGGATTGTGGGTGCATTTCATGTGACGCAGTCCAAAGACGTGTTTTAAGCGATGTTCACATTCTTGTAAAAACAATAATAATAAAGCGGTTAAAAGTTAAAATTTGCACATAAGTTCATACTTGTATAAAATCAGATAATCAAGCCGAATATAACAATTGAGCGACCGTGCTAGAACCACGGAACTCGGGAATGCCTAACACCTTCTCCCGGGTTAACAGAATTCCTTATCCGGATTTCTGGTACGCAGACTATAATATAGAGTCATTATTTTCCTCGATTCGGGATTAAAATTGGTGACTTGGGACACCCTAAATCTCCCAAGTGGCGACTCTGAAATAAATAAATAAATCCCGTTTCGATTGTCCTTTAATTGGAAAAAACTCCCCCTGCGCCCCTCGGGCGCGCAAAAAGGAGGTGTGACAGCTCTGGCGACTCTGCTGGGGAATAAACCCAGAACCACTGGTTCAGGGTTCAAGAATTCGAGCTTAGAATAATTGTTATATTTGGCTTTATTATCTGATCTTTATTACATGTTTTTGCATAACGTGCTAAATGTTGTCTTTTACCGCTTTGATATTATCTGAACTGTATATAAACTGTGCCGAAACCCTTCTCTTCTTACCTCCGGGGAGAAGCTCGCTGGTCGAGACTCCCTATTCTGTTAGTGTCAATACCTGAAATAAGAAAGAGGTCGGACAAGTTACAAAGCCGGACGATCTCGCGGGTCCCCGGTACGTAGCCCCCTCCTCAGCTCGAGTTGTCCGCTCGGGTACACTGTCTAGAACACCGACCCAGGTTTTTGAACCTAGTATAACAAAGCCACATGCCGGATCCCTAGTAGGAACGTTTATTTGCATCATGTGCATTTGACTTAGGGGACTCAACATAGGGGTTGGGTCCGTCTAGGACAAGCAACCTGAAAATAATAGACAATCTTTCGGCATCCTATGTGCTACATGTTGTATTTAGTCAAGGGCGTATGGGTCATTTGGTCATTTCCAGCATGATGTTATTTTAATCAAAGCATGGGGAACATTTGTGGAATCCAAGAAGCCTTGGAATTCCCTATGTCCCCCACGCTTGCTTTTTGGGAAAGCACATGGGGAACATTTGTGGAATCCAAGAAGTCTTGGAATTCCCATATGTCCCCCACGCTTCATATGTTGGAAAAAGCGCATGGGGAGCATTTGCGGAATCCAAGAAGTCTTGGAAATCGTCATGTCTCCCATGCCACATTTTTGAAAGAAATAATAAATATAAAAAAATAAAAATACAAATAAAAACAAAGCATGAAAATTCAAAAAGATTTTGTATGTTGTCATCATTTTCCACATATAAGAAAATTGTGAAAAAAGGAGAAAATAACAGCATAGAAGTCCGAGTAGAGTCGAAACTCTGCCGAAATTTTGAAAATGAAAAATGTTTTGTTAGTTTGTTATATTAAAAGCAAAGGAGAAATAAAAAAAATCATCATTGTTCTGTCTTGTTTTTTAAAAAAAATATAGAAAAGAAAATATTTGTTTTGCCATAAAAATGAAAAAAAAGGGTTTTGTTTTAAAATGGGTTTTTATTTGTTTATCTGTTTATGAAAATGTCAAAATAAAAATAAAAATAATAAAATAAAAAGAGTCCGGCGTTGAACGTGATTTTATTATTTGTTCCAAAAATAAGTATATATATAATCCAAAAAAAAAAATTTCAAAAAGATAAAATAGATAAATAAAAATCCGAAAATATTTTGATTCTTCTTTAGAAATTCAAAATTCAAAAAAAAAAACATTTTAGAAGCATTTCTTATATTAAAGGTAAAATTCCGAAAATATTTTCTTCTTTTCTTTAGAATAAAAAAAAACGAAAATTCAAAAAAAATATTAGTCTTTCTTTTAAAAAGAAAATCAATCAAAAAAATAATATTTCCTCGCTTCTTTTAAAGTAGTTCTTTTAAACGAAAATTCAAAAAAAGGTTAGTTCATCTGCTTATTATTATTTGCCTACTTATTCTTATTTGACCGAACTACGCGGGTTTGATTCTCACCGGATGTGAGATACGTAGGCAACCCTCATCGGGTCCAACCCCACCTTCTCAAAAAAAGAAGGAATGTTTTATGTTTTTCGTTAATTTGTTTGTTTGTTATGAGTGAAAAATAATAGTCTATTTGATTGTTGTGAGAAAAAAGAATAATAATAAAAATAGAAAATGGAAAAGGGTCTTCTCAAAAATAGTTTATTTGCCCGAACTACGCGGGTTTGATTCTCACCGGGTGTGAGATACGTAGGCAACCCTCATCGGGTCCAACCCCTTTTTTGCTAAAAAACCAAAAACAAACAATAAATAATAAAAAAAAACATGTCAAGTTTTTATTCATAAATAAGTCGGGTGATGTCCAACTTCCCCTTTTACAAAAAAAAATAGCAAAAATATATGTCAAATTTCATAAAGAAGTCGGGTGACGCTGTTTTATCAAGACATAGCTGAATGTTCCCGAAAGGGACGCCGGAAGGCTGACTTTGCATAAACAACCACTTTTGGGTCATTTTTAAGACTTGGTCCAGTTGACCCCCACAGCCCAAAAATCTTCGTCCCCGAGACGTTGAAATGCCGTGTTTGCAATATTGACTTGTCTAATTTGAAAAACGATGAAAAGAGTTATAAATAAGTCAGGTGATGCTGTTTTGTCATAAATAGCCGAATGTTCCCGAAAGGGACGCCGGAAGGCTGACTTGGCATAAACAGCCACCTTTGGGTCATTTTGAGATATGGACCCACACAGCCTTAAGAAAGCTTCGTCCCCGAGACGCTGAAGGGCCGCGTTTTGCAACACCAAGTTTTTATCATAATTTGAAAAAAAAACAAAGAGTCAACGGTCGGGTGAATACCGTTTGAATTTTGTCATAATAAGCCGAGCCAGCTTCGGCCGCGTCTTAAACCGTTCTTGCCGAAATAGCCTTAGAGTATCTTTCAGTTGTCGAAAGGTTATTTTCGTAAAAGAATGGACAAGTTTGTAAAGTGTCAAAATAATCCTCCCCGGCCTCAAAATTCATGTGAAATTCGGAAGGGGCCACATTTGCAAAAATAACCATTTGGTTGCATTTGTCGAACAGAGAAAGGGAGTTAGCCTTTTGTTTTTGAGTTTATAAATCTCTTGATTAAAGTATATGGGTTATTTGATTTTCAAGTTTGTAGGTCATCTTTAAACCTTTGAAACCCAGTTTGTTTTAATATGAAAGTGAAAAGAAAAAATGTTCATTATTGTTTATCTTTTATTGGCACGAACTACGCAAGGTCTGATTCATGCGGGGTCATGATACGTAGGCAATCTCCATAAGATTCGACCACAACAAAAAAAAAGAAAAATGAAAAAGAGCAAAATGAAAAAAAAAAGAAAAGAGAAAGAAAAAAAAAACAATGAAAAAAAAAGAAAAGAGAAAGAATAGAAAAAAAAACATCGAAAAAAAGAGAAAAAAAAGAAAAGAAAAAAGATGTTGTCAATAATGAGGACCGACTTTACTGAGTCCATTCTAACCTGTTTGTTTTGCAAATAAGTTAAGGTGGTTGGCTTGTGGTAAGCCGGACAATGACACCCGGAATCCTTTACTTGCACCTCATGATGCACACTCTGCGGGGATCAGGCCTGATGATAGAAGCATTCCAGTCCTATTGGGAACTTGTTGACTAAGGGTAATGATATTGAAGTTGGCAATGGTCTTGACAATACTAATGCAAAGCTCAGTGGCTAAGATGCCAAGTTTGATAAAGTGGGAGGACGCTCCGTTCCTTGGTTAGCAAGAGAGAAGCTTGTAGTGGCTTATTTTGTTGTCATTTCTGTTGTCCGGATTATTAAGGTTGTAATTTGGATTTTGTCCTGTGTCAAACCTTCTTATCTTTCCATTTTTGTCATAGCAGTTTGTTTAAATTTTGTCCAGTTTGTGTTAGGATTTTATTCTGGTTGTTTTGTTTGTTTTATTATTCAAACCATTTCGCCGGTAGTCTAATGCAAAATCCGGTCTTTGATTATTCCCAGTCATCTTTTTGTTTAGTCATTTTATCATTTTTGTTCAATGCCGATTCTAGGGACATGACATGCGCACCCAGTTTGGGCCTAGTCTTAAAAGTTAATCATAAAACCCCGGGAAGGTGATCAAAGCATTTAAAGGAAATAAGAACGGTTTGAGATTATTTGGAGCCCGAGTCATGTGGAACTGGGCAAGTAAAATATGAAGAAAAACCGTTAAAAGCAAGATTCGCCAAATTGGCATGAGGGGCGTTCATGATAATGAGAGTATCGCCCAACGGTGCTTTAGAAAAGACCAATGAAAAAGCAAATGTTGAATATAATTGTCAAGTCCAGCACCATCAGAAGAGACTACAAATTTAAATTGTGTTGTTTGCACTTGGCATGTTTTGAAGACTGGAATGACGAAGGCATTTTGTTCTGCTACCTAAATACTTTATCCTTCGTTACCCCTTTTGAGCCTTATTTATTTTTCTTTCATACCCCTCGTTCGGAATCAGTAACAACGAAAAAAAAGAGAAAGAAAGAAAACAACAACGAAAAAAAAGAGAAAAAAAGAAAAGAAAAGAAAAGAAAATTGATAACAAAGGAAAAAAAAGAAAATTAAATGAAAAAGAGGAATTGGGAACTACGTTTGACCTGATTCCTCAAAGAGGATACGTAGGCGCTTCACGGCTCGGTCATAGTTTTGAAAAATGAAAAAAAAAGATAAATCAATTAAAATATCCCCAAGCAAGAAACTGGGGCAAAGGTTGCGTTTGTTGTAAATAAATCTAATTCCGAAGGCTGTAACTAATAACCCAAAATTAATGTATTTTTTGAGCCTTTTATACCCTTTCTTTCTAGCCTATCCAAAACCCACACTACGGTCCAAAGAAAGACTTTCTGATCAGTCTTCAAAAGATGCCAACTCAGACAAATGAAGAGTCTTACCGGCGCACATAACATTCTGTTCCACAGCAGAAAGGACTCTAATCTCCAATAGAAAGAGTCATACCGGCAACACTCCAAATCCCCAGCTGGAAAGTGATACAAATGAGAGAGTCTTATCGGTGAAAATCTTCACGGACACCATAAGGCGATGAAAGCTGAGAGAAGAACCAAAAATGAGAGAGACCTGATAGTGAAAACCCTTCGGGCACTACAAGTCGAATAAGATTGAGAATCAGATGGGGAATCGCTAATTGAAGATCTTGAAAGATGATTGATGGTAGAGGATAGGCCACATACGCATGTCATGGCCATTAGAGTCGGTATCTGCATTTGATAGGTTTTCATTTATAGTTTCTTTTGTTAAAGAGTCATTTTTTTCCTTTTGTCCTTTTATTCTGTTCCCTTTTATCTTTTTTTTCTTTCATAAAAAAAAGAAAATCCCCAATAGAGTCTGTTTGGTCAGAACAAGTGTGAATTGACTTCAAAATAGGCCATCAGCTTTCCAAAATGAGATCTGACTAGTACATCCAAGTGGTATAGTCAACAGGGAACAAACGCGAGGCTAGTGTCAAAAAGATATCCCTAGCAAAAAGGGAATTGACAGAAGGGTTGACAAGTGTCAAGAGGGATACCATTGCCTTTATCAAAAGTTATAAACCTCAAGGCCAAGACCCATGAACAGAGCAGGGAGAGCAGTGAGCATGATTTGGTAAATTCATACTAGACTAAAAGGTCGGGAAAATGCCAGTTTCCGAGCTATGTCGCAAAAGAAGAGGAATATCCCCAGCAGAAAGGGATTATCCCCAGCACATAATATCATCCCCAACAAGCTGTGGAGCGTAGAGCAAGGAAGGAGAAAGGGAGAACCATCCCAGTGGGAGTATCACAACCAACCACCATGTTTTAAACTAACAAATTTTGTCTGATTTGAAACAGGTAAGAGAAATGGCATTGATACCAGAAATGCATGCACAGGGATATTATCAAACTGGGGCAGAAAATTTTCCTTCCATTTAGAAAATTTTCTGGAAGTCAGGTACCCCCAACATGTAAGTAAATAATTCCCCAACAGTATTATCCCTAGCAGTTGCGAGGAGTCCAACACAAGGTTGGAAAGTCGGTATCCTCAGCGGTTCCTTTCGGGGAAAGGCAAAACGACTCTCAAGGGAGGTAGTCTTCGAAGGAAGAAGCTATGCAAAAAAAAAAGAAGAATAATAATTAAAATAAAAAAAAAGAATAAAAAAAAACAAGACCTAGTCCGATGAACCTTCTCCTAGGATCAAAATCTTAGTCTGACGAATTTTTCTCCTAAGGTAGAGACCTAGTCTGACGAACCTTCTCCTAGGATCACAATCTTAGTCTGATGAACCTTTCTCCTAAGATACCAAAAAAGAAAAGACCTAGTCTGATGAACCTTCTCCTAGGATCAAAATCTTAGTCCGACGAATCTTTCTCCTAAGATAGAGACCTAGTCTGATGAACCTTCTCCTAGGATCACAATCTTAGTCTGATGAATCTTTCTCCTAAGATACCAAAAAAACAAAAAATGACCTAGTCTGACGAACCTTCTCCTAGGATCAAAATCTTAGTCTGACGAATTTTTCTCCTAAGATAGAGACCTAGTCTGACGAACCTTCTCCTAGGATCAAAATCTTAGTCTGATGAATCTTTCTCCTAAGATACCAAAAAGAAAAGACCTAGTCTGTCGAACCTTCTCCTAGGATCAAAATCTTAGTCCGATGAATTTTTCTCCTAAGATAGAGACCTAGTCTGATGAACCTTCTCCTAGGATCCAAATCTTAGTCTGACGAATCTTTCTCCTAGGATACCAAAAAAACAAGACCTAGTCTGACGAACCTTCTCCTAGGATCAAAATCTTAGTCCGACGAATTTTTCTCCTAAGATAGAGACCTAGTCTGATGAACCTTCTCCTAGGATCAAAATCTTAGTCTGATGAATCTTTCTCCTAAGATGCGAGCAAGTCCCCTTGTAAAAATTCTCCAGCAAGCTTGCCCCAACAAATCCCCAGCAAGTCCGTTCTGTACAAATCCCCACAGAGTCTCCCCTTGTGCAATCCCCCACAGAGTCTCCCCAATATTAAAAAAAAATGGAATCTCCCCAGCACATCCCCAGCGAGTCCCTTTGTAAAAATTCCCCAAAGATCTTACCCCAACAAATCCTAGAAAACCGCTTTGAAACAAATCCCCAGCATGCCCCGTTGTACAAAAATCCACACAAAGAATCCACTTTGTGAATATTCCCCCCACAGAGCTTCCTTTTGTACAAATCCCCACAGAGTATCCCCAATAAAATCCCCGTTGAGAATCTCCAAGCAAGAAGGGACCCAAAAAAAAAAAATTAAAAAAAGAAAAGAGAGCCCTGCGAGGCAAATCATCACAAAATCTGGAAATACAAAGCCTGAGCAGTCAAAAGAGTTTCGCCATTTGAATCCAATCAACGACAGGACTTCGCGACAGAAATAAGGACGCAACAAAGCAACATGAACGATCAAGGTCACCAAACCGACCGTCATTTCTGAACTAACAATTGTTCTTTGTCTGAAAAGTTGAAACATGTATAATCCAAGACAACCGTGCAAGAAGCAGGTGTCACCCAAAGAAGAAGGTACATGGGTACAAGAAATACTTTGGCAATGATGAATTCACTCGAAAGGTAAGTTTCCACGAAACTCCCTTTTATCTTCTACTAAAACAAGAAAATTCAAAAAAAAAAAGAGATCGTTTAGTATTCTCGAACTTTGTCCCCAGCCAGTCAGCATTAGGGTTTTAAACCCTAAACTGAATTTTTCCTTTAGTCAGCATTAGGGTTTTAAACCCTAAACTGAACTTTTTCCTTTCAGCCAGCATTAGGGTTTTAAACTCTAAAGTGAGCTTTTCCATGCTATCAGCGTTAGGGTTTTAAACCCTAAACTGAATTTTCCTTTTAGTCAGCATTAGGGTTTAAACCCTAAACTGAACTTTTTCCTTTTAGCCAGCATTAGGGTTTTAAACTCTAAACTGAGCTTTTCCATGCTATCAGCGTTAGGGTTTTAAACCCTGAACTGAATTTTTCCTTTAGTCAGCATTAGAGTTTTAAACCCTAAACTGAACTTTTTCCTTTCAGCCAGAATTAGAGTTTTAAACTCTAAACTGAGCTTTTTCATGCAATCAGCATTAGGGTTTTAAACCCTAAACTGAATTTTCCTTTTAGTCACCATTAGGGTTTTAAACCCTAAACTGAACTTTTCCTTTCAGCCAGCATTAGGGTTTTAAACCCTAAACTGAGCTTTTCCATGCAATCAGCATTAGAGTTTTAAACCCTAAACTGAATTTTCCTTTTAGTCAGCATTAGGGTTTTAAACCCTAAACTGAACTTTTTCCTTTCAGCCAGCATTAGGGTTTTAAACCCTAAACTGAGCTTTTCCATGCAATCAGCATTAGGGTTTTAAACCCTAAACTGAATTTTCCTTCTAGTCAGCATTAGGGTTTTAAACCCTAAACTGAACTTTTTCCTTTCAGCCAGCATTAGGGTTTTAAACCCTAAACTGAGCTTTCCCATGTGATCAGCATTAGGGTTTTAAACCCTAAACTGAACTTTTCCTTTCAGCCAGCATTAGAGTTTTAAACTCTAAACTGAGCTTTTTCATGCAATCAGCATTAGGGTTTTAAACCCTAAACTGAATTTTCCTTTTAGTCAGCATTAGGGTTTTAAACCCTAAACTGAACTTTTCCTTTCAGCCAGCATTAGGGTTTTAAACCCTAAACTGAGCTTTTCCATGCAATCAGCATTAGGGTTTTAAACCCTAAACTGAATTTTCCTTTTAGTCAGCATTAGGGTTTTAAACCCTAAACTGAACTTTTCCTTTCAGCTAGCATTAGGGTTTTAAACCCTAAACTGAGCTATTCCATGCAATCAGCATTAGAGTTTTAAACCCTAAACTGAATTTTCCTTTTAGTCAGCATTAGGGTTTTAAACCCTAAACTGAACTTTTTCCTTTCAGCCAGCATTAGGGTTTTAAACCCTAAACTGAGCTTTCCCATGTGATCAGCATTAGGGTTTTAAACCCTAAACTGAACTTTTCCTTTCAGCCAGCATTAGAGTTTTAAACTCTAAACTGAGCTTTTTCATGCAATCAGCATTAGGGTTTTAAACCCTAAACTGAATTTTCCTTTTAGTCAGCATTAGGGTTTTAAACCCTAAACTGAACTTTTCCTTTCAGCCAGCATTAGGGTTTTAAACCCTAAACTGAGCTTTTCCATGCAATCAGCATTAGGGTTTTAAACCCTAAACTGAATTTTCCTTTTAGTCAGCATTAGGGTTTTAAACCCTAAACTGAACTTTTCCTTTCAGCCAGCATTAGGGTTTTAAACCCTAAACTGAGCTTTTCCATGCAATCAGCATTAGGGTTTTAAACCCTAAACTGAATTTTCCTTTTAGTCAGCATTAGGGTTTTAAACCCTAAACTGAACTTTTCCTTTCAGCCAGCATTAGGGTTTTAAACCCTAAACTGAGCTTTCCCATGTGATCAGCATTAGGGTTTTAAACCCTAAACTGAGTTTTCCTTTTTAATCAGCATTAGGGTTTTAAACCCTAAACTGAATCTTTCTTTAGTCAGCATTAGGGTTTTACACCCTAAACTGAATTTTTCCTTTGTTCGGCGTTGGGGTTTTAAACCCTAAACTGAACCTTTCCCCAGCTAGTCGGTATTAGGGCTCCAACCCTGAACTGAGCATGCATATCCTCTTTCATCAATTTTATGAAAATCCTGGCGAATAATTAACGAAATTTTCCTAGTAAAACTGGGGCAAAAAATTTCGTTCGTTTGTTTTCTCCCGCAGGTCTAACCTCGAGCCACATGGATCGAAACGACCCACGAGATGAATCCCAGTTCGGAATCTAAGAAGAAAAAGGAAAAAGATGTCCCGAGGCACCGGAGAAAATGGAAGGCAGAAGGCTACGGTAGAAGTCCCCAGCACTCAATCCAAGATAGAAGCAGCAAGAAGCTCGCCCCAAGAATGCGAGTCAACAGTCTGAGAGGGTCAACAAAAGCTAGTCACAAAAAAAAAAAAAAAAAAAGAAAAAAAATGAATGAATCCGAAGCACGGATGTGGAGAACAGATGTTGTCTGCTCAAGAACTAGCGCCTACAACTAGAAAGTATCAAGGTTCAAATCCAAAAGTCTGTATGAAGCACCATTCAAGACTCAAGATCAAGTTTCAGAAGACTTAGAGATAGGAATTCTTGTAACTAGCAGCTGATAGGTTCAGTTAGTCTTTTTCAGTTATCATTTTTGATGTAATGACAGGACCGCGGACCAGAACCTCAACGGAACGGCACCTCGATCGGCTCGTCACCTCGGTACACTTCACTATCTCTCTCATTCCCGAACTACACGTGGCCTGATTCCTGTATAACCAAGGATATGTAGGCAGCTCAGATACCAGGGCTCGGTCACAATCCCTCCCTTTCCTTAAGTGTAGTCCGTTCAAGTAATGGTCGGGTCAAAAACACGTCTAGTCATTCTTTGTCGGAAAACTCTTCGTGTTTCCAGTCAAAGAGGGCAGCTGTAAGCACGTGATTTTTGACCCTCCCAGAGAATTTTCACATTTTTAGCGTGAATATGTGAAACTGGGTCTAGAATAGCTATTTTAACTATTTTTACTTTATTTCGTTGCAAAAAGAAAAATTTCAAAAAAATATATATATAGATTTTAGTTTATGTATCTCTCATAAACTTGAAAAATACAAAAATTGCACTTTATTTTTGTACTTTATATAATTTCGAAAATTATAAAAAATATAGTTCTATTAAGGTTTTATAGTCATTTTTAACTTTGAAAAAATACAAAAAATATTACCTCATATTTTATCTTAATATTTAAAAACGAAAATTACAAAAAAATAGTTTTATTAATATTTTTGTAGCTATTTTAAACCTTGAAAAATATTTAAAAGATATAGTTTTGTTTAAATACTAGTCTTATTTTTGGTAGTTATTTTGCTTACATAGGACTAGTTAAGCAACGTGTTCCTATTTCTCGGGTCCGGGCAAAAGAATAATATTCGGGTTTAAACTACCCGGTTTTAGGCCTAATTTTCGGACCTAGCCCATAATAAACCGTGTCCAGGACACGTGGGGAACCCCACCACGCGTGGGGGACATATGCCTCGAACCCCACCACGCGTGGGGCTCATTTTCATGGGCATTGTATTACAAAAACACGGACAAACACATGGGAGAGGGGACTTTTTGAAAAATGGGAATTTGAAAAATGGGAAATACTACTGTTCTTCTTCCTTCTTAACAAAAAAGAAGAAGCAGAAACCTAAAAGGAGGCCTTCGACCACCGGACCTCCCTCCCCACGCTCACACTCCCCGTCACGACCCCTCCGTTAAACCACCCAAACGACCCTCCAGCAGCGCCAAACAAGACCCTACCACTGTTCCTCTTTCTTCTTCAAAAGAAGAAGAAAGAGCAAACCCTACGGATCGGAATCCCGACTTCCCCCAGCGTCCAAAAACCCAAAGACCACCCCGTCACCTTCCCCAGCTCCCTCTCCGCCATAACCACCAGCCCTCTCACGTCCAAAAACCAGCTCAACACCGCCACCAAACGTCACTACCCAAACAGCTCGACCACCGTCTGAACCAAACAACCCCACTCACCCAACGCCGGAACCACCATCGAACAACCCTTCCATCAGCTCGTTCACTAGTCCGGCAGCTTGCTCGACGCAGCTGCTTCCGCCTCCTGCTTTGCCCCCTTCCAGCCTCATCGACCACTACCCGGACGACCTTCCATAGCTCCTCCTTCTTCGCGTCCAAACGACCCCTTTCCGTTGCATTTCTCGAGCCCACCTGCTGCGTCGAAAAATCCAGCAGCAGCTAACCTCTCGAAAAATCCAGCAGCAACAACAGTTTTTGCCCAAGCTTTCTATTTCATCGAGGTCGTCTTTGGTTCGTCGAGGTCCGGTACGTCGAGGTTGTTGTCCGAGGTTGTTTGTTGAGTTTTGCTGTAGAGTTTTTGGTCCATGGCTCTATGCGTTTCTGTTTATTCAGGTTAGTAAGCCTCGATGTATTGGGTAAAGAAATTTTACGTTCAATGTTCGAAGTTGCAATGTATCGATTGATATGATAATTTTCTGCTTATGTTTCACCGTATGCATTTTAGTTCATTTTTGTGTTATGTTATTATCGTTTACTTGATGTCGTTTAATTAAGTTGGACTAGTCGTTCTATGACACAAGTTTGACGTTAATCTGTTCGTCCTTTCCTTCGGTTAGGTCATTCGAAAAAAATAGTATTAGTGCATGCTGTTACTACTACCGAAACACTCATTCACTAAACTCCCTTTATTAAACTTCTAACAAGTCATGGGATTTTAGTTGTAAAGAGGCCGTAAGTTTTAGTATTGTTAAAGACATAAAAATGGCATCCTTTTAAAAAATAAAAAATAAATAAATAAATAAATAATAATAATAATAATAATAAAGAATAAAATGAGACGAGCCTCGCCGAATAAAAGGGACAAATGGCGGGGCCCTCACAAAATATATTTATTAAATACTTAGATTCCGGGATGGGCAGTTTAACAAATTTCACGGCCCTCCCCAAAATGACAATACGCTAGTCTCTTTAGGCGCGTGTTTAATAATTTACTTTCTTAAGCTCGGGTGTGCATTTCATGCGACCCAAATCCAAATCTCAAAACATCAAATAAAATGCGTTCCGGATTGTGGGTGCATTTCATGTGACGCAGTCCAAAGACGTGTTTTAAGCGATGTTCACATTCTTGTAAAAACAATAATAATAAAGCGGTTAAAAGTTAAAATTTGCACATAAGTTCATACTTGTATAAAATCAGATAATCAAGCCGAATATAACAATTGAGCGACCGTGCTAGAACCACGGAACTCGGGAATGCCTAACACCTTCTCCCGGGTTAACAGAATTCCTTATCCGGATTTCTGGTACGCAGACTATAATATAGAGTCATTATTTTCCTCGATTCGGGATTAAAATTGGTGACTTGGGACACCCTAAATCTCCCAAGTGGCGACTCTGAAATAAATAAATAAATCCCGTTTCGATTGTCCTTTAATTGGAAAAAACTCCCCTGCGCCCCCTCGGGCGCGGAAAAAGGAGGTGTGACAGTTTTCGTTTTATTTTATGTGACATTATTTAAAGAATATTAATTGACTCTTATAACAAATCACTAATGATTAGAGAAAATATTATAGTAGTAGTTATAAAAAAGAACAAATTTAATATCAAAATTTAAGATTATGTTTTTCAAAAGTATTCTTTTTATTATTACATTTTGAAGGGTAACTTTGGAGCAATGGTAAAGTTGTATCCGTGTGATCTGTGACCGAGTCATGGAATCAACTACTGATTCTTGTATTAGAATAAGCTGTCCACATGACATTCTCTTGAGGTGTGGTATTTCTTCAAACCCTGCATGAATACGGAATACTTTGTACATCGAATTATTCTTTTTTTTTTGTTTAGTTAAACTATGCCATATAAATTAAAACGGAGGAAATATTATCCAATTGTCTCTATTCAATGTCACACATTGTTTAGGTGTCAATTTTTGTTCTTACACGTCTAATGTTAACCAAACAACATAAGCCGTCGTAGCAAAATTGATGCTTTACCAAACATGTGTAAAAAATGATGCAAGTTGATGTTATAACATTGGGTCCCAAAAGTACAATAAGTCTTGATCTGACAGATCATTTTTTAGTGATAAGAAAAAATAATAAATAAAATATTTCAAGACGTGTTTAGGGTAAAGATATCATTTCAAGAATGGTTTTTGATTCGACTTATGGTTTGATAATATAGAAATAGGGTAAGGTAGTTTTGGTTTCGTGAGAATAGATTTAACTTATTAGGAGTAATTGATTGTGAGGTATGAGAGATTTTTGAGTTGAGTTTTGAAAATGACGTCGTTTTTGGTAGGAAGCGTTTTTCGATTTTTAGCGTAAATTTGAATTAGTCGTATCTCGATACATGTATACAACACCGAGCGAAAAACAAAACAGAAACTTAGTTCTTTAACATCATAAAAGGGTGTGCAGATAAATTTCACGGATGATCATTTAAGTTAAGCCTTATAACACAAAAGTCATCTTTTTTAACACAAAAATCATATTTCTTAAGCTTAACTAACCAAAATATAGAAGTGGCCAAAAGACGCAATTTTTTACCGAAAAGATGATGTGGCTATATTAATAGAGAGTCGTAAATTAACAGTTCATTTAAAATAACTTAATTATAACAAATTCTCAAATTAAATTTGCTAAAATGTCCATTTAGAGATGCGCTAAGTTAAAATATGAATGTTAATTAAAATGGAATGAATTAATGACTTACTTTATTAATTTGAATAGCATCCTATCTAACCGCTTAAAGTAAAAATAACTGGTGGAGGTATAATATATGCATAATTTATATATTATATGCGTATAATTGTGTGTAAATAATATATAATCTATATATATGGCTAGAAAAAGTAAACAGTAAATATGGCCGGCTGTTTGTGTAAAGGTCCCTATTTTTCTTCTTTCAAAAACATGGATAAAATGGAAGAGTGAAGCCGTTTTATTGGGCAAAACGAATGGGCCGAATTTTGCCTCGAAGCCCAATTCAATACTCATATTTATTTGGGGCTTTTTCGTATATATACGAGATTTTAAATTTATTTACTCGGTTTTGTCTAAGTTTTTTTTTATTTACGGAAAGTAATTAAAGTTTTCTATAAAATATATACAAATTCGGTCAAAATCTACTATATATCTACAATTTATCTATAACTTAAACACAAACTTTTTGTATAGAATACGGTCAAAACCTCACCTTATATACAACTTATATAGTTGTATATATTTTGTTTGTCATTTATACATCCGACATACAAAATATATACAATTGTTATGTCTTCTTTTTCGAGTTTCAATTTGAAATTCCAACCAAAACCACCTCGAATCTTCACCAAATTTTCTCAAAATTGAGATATAAGCTCCAAAGGATATTTCCAATCATTCGCAGTAACACCAAATCCAAACAAATAATAATTTTTCAAAATTTAATTTTTGAATTCAAAGTTTCGAAGCTTTTTAATGGTTGTAATAGAATTTCGCAATATCAATTACGTTCTAACTCATTTTTTAAAAAAGAAACTTTGGTTAACAAGCAACCAGATTAGATAAAAGCCAAATTAGACAATTTCCAACCACAATTTTTTTCCTGCTCACAAATTGGATAAAAGAGTGAGTGTGAAGAAATAAAAATATATAGAGAATTCATCTTAACTTTTGAAAGACAAAAATGACGCAAATAGGGCAACGAAAAATCTATCAGCTAGCCATTCTAGAGGGCTACTATTTAGGAATTAGCCAATGTGTCATAAATTTCAATTTTTCAGTTCAAATTTTCAGGACATAAAGTCCTGAAATTAAGATTTTTAATTTAAATTTCAAAATAAAATAAGTACTGGCTAATCCCTAAATAGCTCATTTTGTTTATGCTTTGCATTTGAAATAATTGCATTCATAGCCAGTTTTTTACCTTGCCATTTAAGCTATATCCAGTGTTTTCAAAAAAATTTAACTGGTAGCCACTGTTGGCAAACTTCAAGCAAAAGTCTTCTCTACTTCCCCTAATCCCAATGGAGCGTATCATGTGTGTGGGAAATATTGTATCTAGTTATTCTTGATGGATTAATTGAATGCTTTTTCTTCCTTTAAAATATATTATTTTAAAACTATGGTATTTATCTTTGATTAGTAGAAGACGACCCAACGTACAACCATAGAGGTTCTTCTTCTTCTTCTTATATTTGGAGGATAAAAAATAATTTCAACATTTGAAAGGTTAGTTAAAAAAAATATTTGAAAGGAGAGTCCAGAGTACCGGCAGGGAGATAGTTTTATATGAAGAGGAAGAAGCAAAGAAAAAGCTGCAAGTAGGTGTGTCAATGTAACACAACAACAACAACAACAACCCAGTATAATCCCACACGTGGGGTCTGGGGAGGGTAATATGTACGCAAACCTTACCCCTACCCCGAAGGGTAGAGAGGCTGTTTCCAGGAGACCCTCGACTCATAAAGCAACAGAAGCCGATATATTAGTACCATAAAAATACATAATAAAATAACAGCAATACAATAATAGCAATACAATAGATATGAAATACAGAATACGACATACGAAAAAGATGACTGGTATAGTAAGACTAGCAGGTAAAGCCTTGCATCAATAGATGACCAATGACATTCTTAGTCTAACTCCTAACTGGCTAGTCTCACTCTATTGTGATGTAGAAATATTCACAACTCTCCCCTAACCTACAACCTTAATACTCGACCTCCATAATTCCCTGTTAAGGGCCATGTCCTCAGTAATCCGAAGTCGCGCCATGTCCTGTCTGATCACCTCTCCCCAATACTTCTTAGGTCGTCCTCTACCTCTCTGCGTGTCCACTACAGCCAGTCGCTCACACCTCCTCACCGGTGCATCAGTGCTCCTCCTCTGAATGTGCCCGAACCATCTGAGTCTTGCTTCCCGCATCTTGTCCTTTATGGGGGCCACGCCCACCTTCTCTCGAATATCTTCATTCCTAATCTTATCCATTCTTGTATGCCCGCACATCCACCTCAACATCCTCATCTCCGCTACTTTCATCTTCTGGATGTGTGAGTTCTTTACCGGCCAACATTCAGTTCCATATAACATGGCAGGCCTAACCACTGCTCTATAAAACTTACCTTTTAGTAACGGTGGTACTTTCTTATCACACAAGACTCCCGACGCTAACCTCCACTTCATCCACCCCACCCCTATACGGTGTGTGACATCCTCGTCAATCTCCCGATCCCCTGAATAACCGATCCAAGGTACTTGAAACTACCCTTTTGGGAATGACTTGAGAGTCAAGCCTCACCTCAACTCCCACTTCCGTCGGCTCAACTCCAAATTTGCACTCGAGGTATTCCATCTTCGTCATGCTCAACTTGAAACCTTTAGACTCAAGAGCATGTCTCCAAATCTCTAGCCTCTCGTTGACGCCGCCTCGTGTCTCGTCAATTAGAATAATGTCATCAGCAAATAGCATGCACCATAGCACCTCCCCTTGAATATGATGAGTCAGTGCATCCATCACCAGGGCAAATAGGAATGGGCTGAGCGCAGACCCTTGATGCAACCCCGTAATAACTGGAAAATGTTCAGAGTCGCCTCCTACTGTCCTAACCCGAGTCTTAGCTCCATCATACATGTCTTTAATCACCCTAATATAGTCAATCGGGACCCCTTTATCCTCTAAGCAGCTCCATAAGACCTCCCTAGGAACCTTATCGTACGCTTTCTCCAAATCAATAAACACCATGTGAAGATCCTTCTTCCTATCCCTGTACTGTTCCACCATCCTCCTAATAAGGTGGATAGCTTCTGTGGTAGATCGTCCCGGCATGAACCCGAACTGGTTGTCTGAAATAGACACCGTCCTTCGCACTCTCATTTCTACCACTCTCTCCCAAACTTTCATGGTATGACTTAGTAATTTGATGCCCCTATAGTTGTTACAGCTCTGGACATCACCTTTGTTCTTATACAACGGGACCATTGTACTCCACCTCCACTCTTCAGGCATCCTATTAGTCTTGAATATAACACTAAACAATGCAGTAAGTCATTCCAAGCCTGCTCTACCCACACACCTCCACAGTTCAACCGGGATTTCGTCTGGCCCGGTAGCTCTGCCCCCTCTCATCTTACGCATTGCCTCCTTGACTTTATCGATCTCAATGTCCCTACAATTACTTAATTCAGGGTGACTGTCGGCATTCCTCGATTCCCCAGGTCTAATATCTTGATCTCCTTCTTCACTTAGAAGTTTATGAAAGTAGGTCTGCCACCTTCTCTTAATCTGGTCATCTCCCATCAAAACTTTGCCGTCGTCATCTTTTATGCACCTCACCTGGTCTAGATCTCGAGTTATCCTCTCTCTCGCCTTAGCGAGTCGGAATAACTTCTTCTCCCCGCCTTTGTTCCTTAGTTCCTCATACAGACGAGCAAAAGTTGTCGTCTTAGCCTCCGTCACTGCCATCTTTGCCTCCTTCCTAGCTACCTTATACCTCTGACTGTTCTCTCTCTTCTCCTCCTCGTTAGTGCTCCCTACTAACCGCAGGTATGCCGCCTTCTTCGCTTCCACTTTACCTTGGACATCTGCATTCCACCACCAATCTCCTTTATGACCACCATTGCGGCCCGTAGATATCCCTAACACCTCTCTCGCCGCCTTTCTTATACAGTCCGCCGTCGTCGACCACATTGTGTTTGCGTCCCCACCACTTCTCCAAGCTCCCATTGCCGATAACCTTCCTTCCAACTCCTTAGCTTTATCCTTAGTTAAGGCGCCCCACCTAATCCTAGAGCGTCCTTGTACTGACCTCTTCTTCCTCCTTATCCTAATACAAATGTCCATCACCAAAAGCCTATGCTGTGTTGAGAGGGTCTCACCGGGGATAACCTTGCAGTCCTCGCACAACCTTCTGTCGCATCTCCTGAGGAGGAGATAGTCAATCTGAGTCTTCGCCCCCGAACTTTGGTAAGTAACCAAATGTTCATCCCGCTTCGTAAAACTCGAGTTCGCAATGACTAGATCGAAAGCCTTGGTAAAGTCCAACAGCGCAATGCCCCCTCCGTTCCGCTCTCCGTAACCAAAGCCGCCATGCACCTCAGTGTACCCACCTGCAGATGACCCAATATGACCATTGAAATCTCCTCCTATGAATAACCTCTCAGAAGGTGGTATACTACGAACAATCTCATCCAACCCTCCCAAAAGCACCTCTTAATATCCTCATCTAAGCCTGCTTGCGGTGCGTATGCGCTAACGACATTTAAAGTACCCTCACCTACCACCAACTTAATAGTCATTAGTCTATCATTCACCCGCCTGACCTCTACCACGGACTCTCTAAGATGACTATCTACCAGGATACCCACTCCATTCTTACCCCTCAGGATACCAGAGTACCACAACTTATACCTATCCACGTTTTTCGCCCTCGATCCGACCCACCTAGTCTCCTGGACACACGCTACATTAATCTTCCTCTTCTGCAGGATTTTCGCCAACTCTATGGATTTACTAGTTAGTGAACCTATGTTCCATGATCCGATTCTCAACCTATAGGCTCCCTTGCCCCCTCTACCTCCCCTGCTACCCGACCCACCCCCTAACCCCAGCCCCCCACTCTGCCCCACCTGAGGACATGCCCTTATTCTATCATCCAAGACTGCAGACACTACACCTACAACTATTTAGAGAAGACTCGGTAGTGCACAACGTACGCAAATCAAACAAGAAGGAAACAAGTGGTAACTAGTATCCTAGTTGAAAGGTTTAACTATTGCGAAGTAAAGTAACAGTAATTTAGCTAACACCAAAAGGGAAACAGTAAAACAGGAGGTACCAATTCCTGATAACAAAACCTTTGGCTGATTTGTTGTACTCGATGCAGTTGTGCGCTCACGCACCACTTCCTACTGCCCTTTGCTGACACTCGCCCAGGTTGCTCTCTTTTGCCAGTGCTCGTGCGCCCAACTTGCCTCCAATACTCCGAGAATTCCTGAAAACACAAAAAATACCATGACCCAAAAACCAGAAAGGAGCTATGACCGCTACCACTAGTATAGCCCCAACAATATAGAATGTACCAAGAAAGGAGAAGAAAAAATATTGAAGAAAATGATGACGTGAAGCAAGACAGAACAAGTGCCCTTCTCAGCTGAAAATTCAACTATATTAACTCTACCACCAATAAATTTATTTTCGGAGAAACCCAACATAAAAATAAAATAAAAAGAAGCAAGAGAATAAGAGAGATTTACAGTCAAATTACAAAGCAGTGGTGCAGCTTCAAGGTGAGGTGAAATGGAAAAGTGGACACCAAACGGTGGTGGCCAACTGCCGGTTAGTGACGGACTGAAACAGTGAAAATCCCCAAATTTTGGGCAGCAGCGCAGTAGAAGAGAAAAAAATCAAATAGAAAATAGAAGTTGAAAATAGATTCTATTCAGAAAAAAAAATCAAATCTGTTGACTTGAAAATAGAAGTTTCTATTTTTGTTCCAATAAATTCAAATACGATAAACTACAACCAGAACAAAAAAGATCAAGAACTAGCAAAATTACAACTTTTGACTTGAAAGTATTAATTTTCTATATTTGGGTTATTAACTTCAAGAATCTTAAAGTATACCCAGAAAACAAAAATCCAAGAACTAGAAAAATCACCAGCAAAAAATAGAAAAGATTAATGAAAATTGAAATGGGTTCGAAGTACATACACACCAGAAAAGAGGCTGTAATGCACAGATCTATGAAATGGGTATGTTTTTAAAGGAGAATAGCAAGAAAACAAAATGGAAGCTCAAGTCCCTGCTTGAGAGAACGTTAACTCCCCGTATGAGTTAATGTGGAGACTAAAGGAAAATAAAAGGCTCAAAAAGCCTTAGACAAGTCAGGAGAATAGGTGTGTCAATGGATATTCGAAAATCGACTAAATCGATCGAACCGTACCGCATCGAACCGATTTTTAGGTTTCTTTTTAAGAAATCGTAGGTTTTATATAAATCTATACCGCACCAATAATTAGGGTAGGTTTTTTATTTTGTAAAAATAAACCGAAAAAATACCGAATCGTATCGAATAAATTTTACATGTAGAAAATATATTTATTTAGTAAGTTTAAAAATAACAATGCATTAAATTTTCTTTGAGCCTTGGAATTATAAAAACTATTACAAGCCAACAAGTAATGTAGAAAATATATTTATTTAGTAAGTTTAAAAATAATACTAATGCATTAAATTTTCTTTGAGCCTTGAAATTATGAAAACTATTACAAGCCAACAAGTAATTAAACCCAAAATATTAATTACTAAAACTTATTATGCTACTTCTACTTAAGCTAAGTCATTTCAAGTATCTTTATTAGCAAGACATAAAGTTTTCTAGCGATTATGAGTAGCAAACTACAATGTATTGAATATGTTTCCTTTCATATAATTTAAATTTATCTTTTTGAATATTTAATCTTCTATAGACTTTATTCTTGAGTCTCAGTTTGGTATATGACCGTCCAACGGGACGAGACGAAATTAACGGGACGAGATGGGACGGGATGAGACGGGACAGGTTCGTGGGCCTTAAGTGTATTTTTTTTTAAAAACACCTAGTTTTTTGAAAATTACTATGTTTTTAAAGTTTGCAACGGCAAGATTTTTGACTTATTTAATAAACTTAAATGTTACTATGTTAAAACGAAAATTATAAAACTAAGTAAAGAATTATAAAATATTAAAACAAAAGACTTGTAATGAAATATTCTAGTAATTGTAAATTTATAATAGAGTTATAATTTATTTAATATAATTTCAAAGTATTAACTATTAAGTAACTAAGAAAATTCATTAAAAAAAAATCAACGCTTAGAGCCTTTTATTTTATTAATGGAACTTTCAAATCTCAAATACAAATATAATTCTTTTGAAGAGCACCTAATCTACGCAGCCACCTTCTAGGAAGGGTTCTGTTTGAACTAGGCCTCTTAGTAGCCAATTACAAATTATCATACTAATATTTGTAAGCTCCTATATAGCTTCTTTGTAACTTATCAATAATATCTCTCGGACATTGTTCTGGAATTAGCAGTGTTGAATGTTGATTGATGTTCTATGAGCTCCATGCCGTCATCGGTACCAGTGCTAAGTATCTCATTGTATTTTTCTTCTTCCCTAGTGTTTAATTTTTCAAAACCAAGTTTTATTCTTTCTGCATTAATCCAATCTCTGAATAATACAGAAATCTCTAGGTTGTCCTCTGCTAATGAATGTCTATGATCTCCGATTTGAAATATTATTGCGCTAAAAGCATTCTCCGGTGCTAAGAATCAAGTTCATCATCAATAGATGAATCAAAACATGTTATATCATCAATATCTTCCCATAAGAATTTCTACTCTAGACTTAGAAGTAGAAGGAGCAGTTTCACCACTTGTTGTTTCTATAGATTTATATTTATCAAACATTGATCTAGATTCTAACATAAAAATATATATGTGAGCACGTGATTTTTGCCCTATATGAGAATCACTCCCAAAAATTCAAAATAAAACAATTTTCCTTTGTGTGCAATGTTTTTATTTTTGTGGTATTTTTGTATAATTATTTGTATTTTTGTCTGTGCATGTTTATTTGTTTAAATTAATAAAAATATAAAATATGTCGCATTTTCATTTAGTATTTATTTAAGTTTGTTTTACAAAAATGAGAAAATCATAAAAAAATAATGTACGTTGCATTTTTAGCATTTAACGTCTAAATTGTGCGATTTTATCGTTAATTGCTATTTAAATGTGCGATAATAGTTATTTGGAATTAATTAGTATTTTTTATAAGTTAATTTAGTTTATAAGTTAATTTAGCATTTTAGTTTTATTAATTAGGAAGTAAAAGAAAAGAGAGCAAGAATATAAAAGAAAATCGAAATTATGCCTTTTCTTCAATTTTGAACCACAGGCCCAAATATACCCAACCTTCCTCTATGACCCGGTCCATTCCAAACCGGATCGACCCAGTCCATAACCCAACACCCCTATTTCCCTATCTTTCAAAAAACAAAACCATAAAATTGTATTTTTCTCTTTCACTGTTGAAAATACCATCCGCCACCTCCCCTTACCTTCACCTTCTTCTTCCCCCTCACGACCACACACACACACACACAACCATGGCTGCTTCTTCTTCTTCGCATAGCTACACAACCATGTCAAGCTCCACCATCATCTGACAACACTTCTTTTCGCCCATGGCTGCCCAGTCGAGTTCGTCGTCGCCATTTTCTTCGAGCTCGAGCTCGAGCTTTAATGGCTGCTACCTCTTCTTCTTTTTCATCGCACCCTCGAGCTCCATAGCCATCCCTGCTGCCATGGCCGTGTCCATGGTGCTGCTGCTCGACGTTGCTGCTCTCCTCCTTCACTGCTGCGTTGTTTCTTCATCTCCGTCGCTGCTGCCCATGACTGCTCTCCTTCATGCTCAGCAGTAGCAGCTGCTACTGCCTTCACCGCTGCTGCTTCTTCTTCACTTCACGTCGAGCTCAGGAGGAGTCGTCATGGCTGCCGCTGCTCAAAGTTCGTTGCTTCTTCTACTTTCTGCCGCTACTGCCCATCGATCTTCAGTTGGAGTCCGTTGTTGTTCGTCGCTTGTCGTTTTGAGTTCATCAAGTTTAAAAAGGAAGGTGGGTTTGTCATTGAAGTCAAGATCCGCTAGATCGTTGGCAGTCTTGGTTCGAGTTTTGTTTTCCTTCGAGTTCGTCGTTGTTCCGATCCGGTTAGTAGGTTTGAGTTTTATTTTGTCCGTATTTTATTTTGATATTCTCGGATCTAAAATCGGTGAATGTTTGATTCTTGTTTTGTTCGTGTTCATCGTTTAATTAATTAGGTTTTCAGTTTGTTCATGTGTTTTTATTAAAAGAAATCGTTAGTTTAATAATTGAAGAAAATGCAATTATTAAACTAACGATTTCTTTTAATAAAAACACATGAACAAACTGAAAAACTAATTAATTAAACGATGAACACGAACAAAACAAGAATCAAACATTCACCGATTTTAGATCCGAGAATATCAAAACAAAATACGGACAAAATAAAACTCAAACCCACTAACCGGATCAGAACAACGATGAACTCGAAGGAAAACAAAACTCGAACCAAGACTGCCAACGATCTAGCGAATCTTGACTTCAACGACAAACCCACCTTCCTTTTTAAACTTGACGAACTCAAAACGACAAGCGACGAACAACAACGGACTCCAACTGAAGATCAATGGGCAGCAGCGGCAGAAAGTAGAAGAAACAACGAACTTTGAGCAGCGGCAGCCATGACGACTCCTCCTGATCTCGACGTGAGGTGAAGAAGAAGAAGCAGCGGTGAAGGCAGTAGCAACTGCTACTGCTGAGCATGAAGGAGAGCAGTCATGGGCAGCGGCGACGGAGATGAAGAAACAACGCAGCAGTGAAGGAGGAGAGTAGCAATGTCGAGCAGCAGCACCATGGACACGGCCATGGCAGCAGGGATGGCTTTGGAGCTCGAGGATGCGATGAAAAAGAAGAAGAGGCAGCAGAATGGATGGAAGAACATTATATCTTGGGTATTAAAAGCCGGCTAAGCGCCCAGAGCAGGACGAGGTGATGCGGAAATTTAAAAGCCTGGAGCAGTCCTTCAGGAACATGCACGGGTTAGGCAACCAGGTCAGCGTGGCTTACAAGGATCTATGCCCTTTCCCTGACGTCCAATTACTAGCAGGGTTCAAGATGCCCAAGTTCGATTTGTACGAAGGGCATGGCGATCCTATGGCACATCTACGGGGCTTTTGTAGCAAAATGAGGGGAGCAGGGGGAAAAGATGAGCTACTGATAGCTTACTTTGGCCAGAGTTTGAGCGGGTCGGCACTGGAGTGGTATACAAGACAAGATCCGAGCAGGTGGTACACCTGGGATGACTTGGCACAGGCTTTCGCAGGACACTTCCAATACAACCTTGAGATAGTCCCAGACCGTCTCACATTGCTAAAGCTCGAAAAGAAATCCAGAAAGAGCTTCCGGAAATTTGGTTTCCGATGGAGAGAACAGGCAACCAGAGTTGATCCTCCGATGAGAGAGGGGCAAATGGTAGATTACTTTCTGCAAACTCTAGAGCCAACTTACTTCGGTCAATTGGTGACGTCAGTTGGCAAATCCTTCAACGAAGTGATGAAAATGGGAAGCATGATAGAAGAGGGACTTAAGTCTAATAAGATCCTAAGTTACTCGGCAATTAAGGCGACGACTCAGGCCATTCAGAGCGGCACAAGAGGTGCGCTCGGAAAGAAAAGGAGAGAAGAGGTCACAACAATAGAGGCAGGCAATTGGTCCAGATCTAGAGGTCCTTCCCCTCATTACCAACCCAGACCCCATAATCTAAACTACCCACACATTCCAAATTACCCTCCACAACCCTACTACCCACCACAAGAACAACATTTCACCGTCCATCAAGCCCAGACATACACCCAACCTCCGGTTCGCCCACAATGGCGCACGCCAGCTCCCCACAATACATACCCACCTCCACATAATACCTACCTACCACCACAAAACACCTATCCACCACCAAGAGCCTACAGAAACCCTCCAGGGATAGGTTTCAGGGGAAATCCTGTTTCCAAAAGTGAAAGACTGCAGAGGCAAAGAACCTTTACTGAGTTGGGAGAAACCTATACTGCCGTGTTCCACAAGATAAGGCAGTTGGGTTTATTGAATCCTATTGAGTCTAGGTTGCCCAATCCCTTACCACAAAATATGGATCACTCGGTAAGATGTGAATATTGTTCGGGAGCTCCTGGACATGATACCGAGAAATGTTGGAGGCTGAAACATGCAATACAAGATCTTATTGATGCCAACAAGATCGAGGTACAAGCACTGGAGGCACCCAATATTAACCAGAATCCATTGCCGACACATCACGACACCTGTAAGCACGTGATTTTTGCCTCACGGACGATCGCTCCAAAAGAAAATAAAAATAGTGGCAAAAGGTTTCGCTGTACAATTTTTTGATCTTTCCGTAACATGTGTTGTTGGTCATTTGTGGGTCTGTCCATTTTGCATCTAGTCATCATCAAACAAAAATACAAAAATATGTGTCAGTAAAAGAAAATTCAAAAAAATAATATATATATGTGTGCGTCCTTCATTCTAGGCTTTTAGTTAACTTACTTGAATATTTGGTGTTAATTGTGTTAAAATGTTCCATTGTTGTTTAGTTTTAATTTCATTATTTTATTGTCTATTATTTTATTTTTGAAAAAAATGAAACTAGAAAAAACAAAAAAAAGGGGAAGAAAATCGGTTGGGCCCAAAAAAATAAGACAAAAACAGGCCCAAACCAATTCGATCAGGTCCAGTCCAAAACCGGCTGCCCAGGCACCTCCTGAAACGACGTCGTTTCAGGAAAATCAATCTGAGCCGTCCGTCCCAGCCGATCCAACGGTTCAGGACCTCTTTCAGCGACCCATGTTCAAACCCGACCCAAATAACCAGCCTGACCCAACCCCTCACTTAAACCAAACGACCCCGTTTAACTACCAAACGACCCCGTCTCATGTCTCATCCTCAGATCCAAGCCGTTGAGATCGTATGATCCAACGGCTCAGATCCAATCAACCCCCCCATATATAAACTCAGCCCTTCACCCCACGCCCCCTATACCAACCCCACCCTTCAGTCATCTCCTTCCCCGAACCCTGAAACCCCCAAACCCTAACGCCGCCCTAGTTTCCCTTCCACCAAAAGCCGGCGGCACGAACGCCGGTGGCCACCTCCCGAACACCCTAAGACCCCCTCACTCTCCTGAACATGGATCTGTTACTCCCTAGCCTCGAATCACTTTCGTTCGTCTCGAATCTTCATTTGAAGATTTGAGTCGAACCCGGATCTATGCCAAACCATCCCATCTTCATACCAGACACTCCCCTGACCTTCCTCGTGACCAAACCAAACTTGGTTTGGTCCGAATCTACCCACAACTCCCTAAAAATCAGATCTGGAAATCCAGACTTTAGAACACATGCACCTGGGGAATCCGGCCGGTTTGGACATGGGTTTGAGGTCTAATAGACCTTAATCAAGGTGTTCTCATGTGAGAACACCCTGATTAAAGTTTGTTCGGCCTCAGAAGTTCGAAGTTGAATCAGATTTGGGTCTGTTTGATTTAAACATTTTGGTAAGTTTTCCTTTCTTTTGTTTTATTTCTAAATAAGTTGTCAGCATATTTCTTTGTGTTTGTTTGTTATTTTGTTATTTTTCAGTCGGACTTCTTTCATCTCTGTAAAGACCTTTTATTTGGTCAATTGTTTTCTGTGTATGATTTGAATGTATTCTGTGATGTACATGTTCGATTAGAATAGTCGTCAAGCGAATTAATTCATATAGCCCTAGTAATTGAACAAAAACTGTCTGATGCCCTTTAGGTCCCTGTATGTGTTGTTTATTTGAACGACTGATTATTACCTGTTATGATTAGTATAGTCGACTCGATAAATGTCGTCGATCAGTTTTCTATAACTAATGAGTCGAATGAGCTAATAATGTCGCATGACTAATTGAACCTTGCTATTGACTGAATGCCCCAGCATTGTTTGAAATGGTTTGTTTGCATTGTGAAACTGACTGAAAAGGTTCAGTCCAGGCAGTCTTGAATTTGAACTTCCATCAGTTCAAAAATGCCCTGATGCTGCAATAGGCAGGGCAGTAATAATCAAGGTCAAGCAGGGGTATTCTGGGGTTTGAAAAAGGCAGAAAAGGTTAGTTTAAATGAAGCTGGCAAGTAGGGTACTAATTAAGATTAAACTAATACTAATGGGGAGCAAGACATAAGAGTATGGGGCTTAAAATGAATAAATAAAACGAGCCCATAACTCTTGATTAAACAAAGACTAGGCGTGGGGAACAAAGGGGCTGGACACCAAAAGATGCTTAGGCATGGGCTTAAAGGGGTATGGGCAGGCTGCAAGTTGCAGCAAAAAGGCAGCTCAGCTGTACTGGTTCATTTGGCCTATAAATAGGCCATTTGATAACTTAAACAGGGCTGGACTTTTTAGTCTTCAGAAAAGAGAAAAGGGCTGGACTTTTAGTCTTCAGAAAAAAAAGAAAACAAAAGGGGAAATTTTCAGAACACTTTAACCAATCACTGCCCAAAACTGCACGAGGAGCTAAATTGGTTGGGCTATTCTAGCCAAGCCAGTTATTCTAATTAGGATCATTACTGTTCCATTAAGAGAAAGGCTGTGTATTTCTGCTGCGATTGTTACTATACTGAGTTTTCTGTGTGCTGTGGTTCGAGTCTTAGTCTTCCTGATTGCTGGAACTGTATCGGGTATTAGCTGAGCTTTGTGGTTATTGGGTTTCTGTTGCTGTCACATTTGGTATCTTGGATTTTCTACTGGTTCATTACTCTTTTCTGGGATTGTTTGTTTGGGCCTCGACCACCTGTGGTTTCTGTTGCTCTGGAAATTGTTGCTATTTGTCTGTTGGACTGTGGAAAGCATTTGTGGTTATTGGTTTGCTGTTGTTACTGTTTGGTTGTTGTTGCTGTGTTTACTGCATACTACCCAGCTGATCATCCCTTCCTTCTTTGTCCTCTATACCAGGTACACAATTACACTACCAATGTAACTCGAAAGTTTGAGCAATGAGTGTAAAAGAGAAGATCTGCAAATGTTGTTTATATACATGTACTGTTGTGTTGAATGTCATATAATGACTAATAGCTCATATTTTGGGATACTGAAGTTAGCTTACAAGCCTAGTTGATGTCAATATAGGGTATCGAATGATAGTTGTATATGTATGCTGTTAGATAAAAGTGGTCTCAATGAATTAGGTTGCATCTCAGATTTAGTTTACTTTGCCATATATGCTGTAATGTAGTCCAAGCATGAAATTTGTACACTGTAAATTAAGTTCTTTCCTTTCCAATGAATTGCCATACATAACTCTTAAAACCATGTTTCAAGATAAAGAACACAAATCCAGGGCCTCAACCTCATGAAGGTCGAGCCCAGGTCGAAGACAGACCAGGCAGGCCCGCATCGAGCGAGCAGTGGCCCAGGTCTGGCCAACCGCGCGTGGGCTGGATTTGGGCCCATGATTATTTATTCGACTGACTGTGCGCGCAGCCTTGTTCCTGATTTTAGCATTTCCGAATTCTGTTATAAAATAACTTGCAAGTATTAATTAATTAGGACTATCTCCTGCTTTCGATTGATAGAGACAAACACGACAAGAAACGTAGTTGCTATAGGATATCCTTTCAAAATAAGAATGAGATGAGCCTCGCCGAATAAAAATACAAATTGCGGGGCCCTCAGTAAATACTTGTTTTAAATTACTTAGAATTCAGGAGGGCCGCTTAGTGAATTTCGTGGCCTTCCCCAAAATAATAACGCGATAGTCTTTTAGGCGCGTGTTTAATAATTTACTTTCTTAAAACTTGGGGTGTGCATTTCATGCGACCCAAATCCAAATCCCAAAACGTCAAAATAAGATATGTTCCGGATTGTGGGTGCATTTCACGTGACGCAGTCCAAAGACATGTTTTAAGCGACGTTCACATTCCTAATAATAATAATTAATAAAGTGGTTAAAAGATAAAATTTGCACATGGTTCATAATTGTATTAAACATCAGATAAACAAGCCGAATATAACAGTTGAGCGACCGTGCTAGAACCACGGAACTCGGGAATGCCTAACACCTTCTCCCGGGTTAACAGAATTCCTTATCCGGATTTCTGGTATGCAGACTGTAATATAGAGTCATTATTTTCCTCGATTCGGGATTAAAATTGGTGACTTGGGACACCCTAAATCTCCCAAGTGGCGACTCTGAAACAAATAAACAAATCCCGTTTCGATTGTCCTTTAATTGGAAAAACTCCCCCTGCGCCCCGCGGGTGCGGAAAAAGGAGGTGTGACAGCTCTGGCGACTCTGCTGGGGACTCATAACCCAGAACCACTGGTTCAGGGTTAGAAATTCGAGCTTAGATAAATTGTTATATTTGGCTTTATCTGATTTTTTTACATGTTTTAAGCCTAATGTGCTAAATGTTGCTTTTACCGCTTTGATATTATGTGAACTGTATATAAATTGTGCCGAAATCCATCTTCTCTTTGAGTCTTCTAAATCATGAAGAAGGGCGTACTTCGTATGACTTCTTTTCTGTATAGTATCAAATCCCAATTTAGAACGAGGTTCAGATAAGTTGCTAAGCCGGTGAAGCTTCTGTATTCCCGGTACGCTGCCCCCCTCGGCTCGAGCTGTCCGCTCGGGTAAGCCAGGTCTAGAACAAACACCCAGGTTCTGAACCTAGTATAACAAAGCCACATGCCGGATCCCTAGTAGGAGCGTTTATTTGCATCACGTGCATTTGACTTAGGGGACTCAACACAGGGGTTGGGTCCGTCTAGGAATAGCAACCTGAAATAGAAAAAGGCCATCCTGATGCATCCTACTCACTGCTTGTGCATTTATTTGCTTCAAACATGCATGATGACCGGTTTTGAATGTTGGGAAATTTTTACAAAAAATTATATATATATATAAAAAAAAAAAAAATAGAAATAAACAGACCAGTTAGTTTATCACCCGAACTACGTCGGTTTGATTCTCACCGGATGTGAGATATGTAGGCAACCCTCATCGGGTCCAACTCTTTTTCCATTTTTACCAAAAATGATATACCATAAAGCATATATGTATATATGTATACACATGTATATAAATAAATTTTTTTTGTTTTGTCCAAAGATTTTTGGTTAGAGTCAAAATAAAGGTTTTTGTTTTCACCTAAAAGGTCACCCTAATAAATGTGCAGGATGAACACAGAGCAAAATGAACCATTCTCAGCCCTCAGCGAGGTCCCTCTACAACTCCACATGTGGTGGAATGACTTGGAAGCCGATAGCAAAGGGGTAATAGGAAGAATATTGGGAGGTTTTGTAAATTTGTTGGGTGTTGAGCCGAGGACAGATATTCTTGAAGCTCTAATACCATTTTGGGACCCCACCTGCAATGTATTCCGTTTTGCTGATTTCGAACTTTCACCGACACTTGAGGAAGTTGCCGGATATGCGGGACTGAATGAGAAGTTAAGAGGGCAATATTTGCTTTCGCCAAGGCCGGTGTCCCCGCATGCGTTTCTGGATCTACTAAGCATTAGTCGGAAGGTACAACATGACGATTTATCGAGAGGGTGTTGTGATCTCCATTTCTTGTATCAGCGGTACGGAACCCCGCAGGGTTTCGAGGAACCGAACCTTGGGCTAACTCACGGCGGGAACAGAAACAAATGGGAAGCAAGACGTACTTTGGCTTTTATCACAGCATTCTTGGGAGTCATGGTCTGCCCAAGGAAGGACAAAAAGATAGAGATAGGTCTGGTAGGGATGGCCGACGTGGCAATCAAAAGAACCAATAGTACTGTGGTTCCTTTGATTTTGTCCGAAATCTACCGGGCTCTGACTATATGCCGAGAAGGAGGTACGTTCTTCCAAGGTTGCAACCTGTTACTTCAGCTATGGATGCAGGAACACCTCCATCACCGAGTAGGATACATGAACCACGGGTTGACCGAGAGGAATTGTATCAGCGGATTCAAGAAGCGCATGACAGGCGCCAGATTTCCTGAAGGTGTCGAAGAATGGGTTACACGGTTAAGGTCAACAACATCTGACCAAATTGAATGGGCATTTGGTTGGTTGACTGATACTGAGGTTATCTACATGTCGGCTGAAGAATGTCATGTTCTCTTAATGGGGCTTCGCAGCATCCAGCCATATGCCCCTCATCGGGTATTACGACAACTGGGCAGGTTTCAAGTAGTCCCTAATGATGAAAATCTGAGCAAGCATGCCTTGGAATTAAGCCCGGGAGTCATATTCCCCGAGGGGAAGATTAGAAAACTGTGGCATGAATGTAGATTCTTGGAGCCCAAAACCATGGTACGAGAGCTAGCTAAAGGTGAGGTAGACCCAAAGTACGATGCTTGGTTCGAAAGAAGGTTTCAGACTCGGCAAAGACCTGCTAAAAGGGCCCACGTCCAACACTTCACCAATGATTCACAAGAGCAATGGGGATGGTTAAAAAGGGAGAAAGGTTACCGGGTCGAAATCGGGAAGCTAAAGCAACAAGTTGAAAGGCTTGTATTTGAGAACAATGTGCAAGTCGCCTCGGAGCAGGCTGAAAGAAACAAGTTAGCCCAAGAAAACCAAACCTTGAAGGCCCGCCTTCGCCAAGCCAGTAAGAGTAACGTTGACCGACAGAAGCGTCGCTCTGATGAAAGATTGATAGCAAGTTTGAGAAATCAGGTCATCCAAGGCCAAGAAGAATTAGAACAATCAAGAGCTTGCATAACAAGGATGAAGGTCAGAGGGGCAAAGTACGCAATGGCCCGGAAGCAGCATTTGCAACAGGTCATAAGGGATTATGAAATGAGCGTCAGAATATTAAGGGAGACGAGCTCCACTCTACATGATCGGATCGTCAAACAAGCACGAGACGCCCAGGCCGACAGAAGACAGTGCTACGATGCAATGGACTGCATGGAAAGACAAATGGAGTTGTTTCAGGATCAACTTGCTGACGATGCTCAGGCACTGGGGTTAAAAAACCAACAAATCAGGCAGTTGCTCAGTGAAAGAGATGACATCCGAGCAAGGATTGATGAAATAGGGCATTACATCTACATGAAATGCTTGGCATGTGAGCGAACACCTCGGAAGACCCTCCTTGTTTCCATCATGGGCTGCGTCCGCCGGATTATGAACGAGTTGAAGAACCTGCAAAGAGACCTTACACCTAGAGCCGCGGAAAGGCCGAATGATGCCTCGCGGGCCCTTAAATTGGAGAATTAGTTTTGGTCAAGTCCTGTTTATTTGGCTTTGGTTGTTTTTCCATATGTTGTTTTCTTTTCATCAAACCAAGTTTAAAACCGTGGAGTCTGTACTTCTGCTATTTTTATTTTAAGTACTGTGTAATAGCAAATTTTGATAATGAAATTAAGTGACTCCAGAAGAATTACTGTGTGTCTTTGCTTTGAGGCAGAACTACGCCTGGTCTGATTCGCGCGGGGACGTGATACGTAGGCAATCCCCATAAGATTCGACCGCTTTTAATAAATAAAGAAAATAAAATGTAAATAAAATAAAACGCAGGGTTTCGCAAAATACTTTAAAGAGACGAATGAACGAGCCGGAATGACGCATGTGGTTTGAAGCAAAGCATGTAGAAACGGTTAACTGCCTAGGTGCATTGCATCCTCTATGTGTTATGATCAAATCTGTTAAGCTCTAACACTAACAAAGTTTGTTGTTGTCTGATACCAGACAGTTAGTTGTTAAAGAATTCTGGCAACACATTCATACCAAACCAGATCCAAAGGACCGGTAGCAACAAGCATGACTACTTCAGAGAATAGTAATGAGGAAGAAAGGCCGATGAGCCAGTTGCTAAAAGAGGCAATGGAAAAGATTGAAAGGATGGGACTAGAGATGCATGCAATGCAGCTAGCCCTGGCCAAAACGCAAAAGAGCCCTGAGACACTGGGACACGTGCCGGAGTACCCTCACTCTGGCCCTTCCACAAGCCGCCCAAATCCCCTCTATCATCAAGAAAGAAGCCCTCATGATTCCCAAGCTCCACCACCCCATCAACCTCTCCCAACACCCAATATTCCCATTTTTGTGGGACCTGCATCAGCCCCTTTGCAGCGAACGACCAGTGAGCCATTGTTTCAGGCTCACGATACACAATACTATCCCCCTGAGCCTACATTCCACGCACCGGAACCACAGGCTTACAATCCCCATTTGGAAGTACCGGCAGAGGTTGAGAAGCCGGTTAAGGCCCCTGAACAGGATGAAGTGTTAAGAAAGTTCAAAAGCCTGGAGCAATCCTTCAGGAACTTGCACGGGCTGGGCAATCAAGTCAGCGTGGCATACAAAGATCTGTGCCCTTTCCCAGATGTCCAACTCCCGGCTGGGTTCAAGATGCCCAAGTTTGATTTATATGAAGGGCACGGTGATCCCATGGCACATTTGCGGGGATTCTGTAGCAAAATGAGAGGGGCAGGAGGCAAGGATGAGCTTTTGATAGCTTATTTCGGCCAAAGTCTGAGTGGATCTGCACTGGAATGGTATACCAGGCAAGATTTCAGCAGGTGGTACACGTGGGATGATCTGGCGCAGGCTTTTACAGGTCATTTCCAGTACAACCTGGAGATAGTCCCTGACCGTCTCACGTTATTGAGAACTGGGAAGAAACCCGGGGAAAGTTTTCGCGAATTCGGGTTCCGCTGGAGAGAACAAGCAGCTAGGGTCGATCCTCCCATGAGAGAGGGAGAGATGGTAGACTACTTTTTGCAGACATTGGATCCAACCTACTTTGGTCACTTGGTGACAACGGTTGGAAAATCTTTCAACGAGGTGGTCAAAATAGGGGTCATGATAGAAGAAGGTTTGAGGTCGGACAAGATCTTAAACTATTCGGCACTTAAGGCCACAACCCAGGCTATTCAAAGCGGCACGGGAGGTGCGCTAAGAAGAAAGAAAGAAGAGGTTGCCACGATCGAGGCAGGCAGTTGGTCCAGGGCTGGCAGGCCGCACTACAACCAACCCAGGCCTCACAGGTCAAACTACCCATACAACCCACCACAAAATTTCTATCCACCTCGAGAACCACATTGTTCCGTACACCAAGCCCAGGTATACACTCAGCCTCCGGTTCGCCCACAATGGCGCGCACCGGCTCCCCAGAACATATATGCACCACCACAAAACACTTACCCTCCACCAAGGGCATATAGAAATCCTTCAGGGGCAGGTTTCCGGGGAAATCCAGATGCCAGAAATGACAGGTTGCGGAAGCAAAGAACCTTCACCGAACTGGGAGAAACCTACACCGCTGTGTTCCACAAGCTGCGGCAATTGGGTTTGGTTAGTCCTGTCCATACTCGGGAACCAAATCCCCCGCCTCAGAATTTGGATCGTTCAATCAGTTGTGAATACTGTTCAGGGATGCTCGGGCACGATACCGAGAAGTGCTGGAAGTTAAGGCATGCCATACAGGATCTTATTGACACCAATAAGATCGAGGTCCAGACACCGGAGGCTCCTAACATCAACCAAAACCCACTGCCAGCGCACCACGAAACTCACATGATTGAGTTGGTGTGTGAGGGAGGAGAATTAAGAAAACCCTCACAAACAGTGATGATGATCCAAGCCGCCTCGAAAGAAGTCTTAACCAGTGGAGGAACGAGTGTACAGTCGCAGGGAGAAGGCGTCAAGCCGGTAGTGATATTGGGGAAGAGCCCGTCCGTCATAGCAAGCAAACCCGAGCCAAGCAAGTTGGTAATACCAGGGATCCTGCCCACACCGGCAGTCATGTTGAAAGGGGTATGTAGAGAACGGGTGACCATAAAGCCGGTGGTCCAACTGCCAATGCTTGACAGCAGGGCTGTGCCCTGGAAATATGAAAAAGCAGTGGTGACGTACCAAGGAAAACAGGTGGAAGAAGTCAGTTGTGAAGCGCAAGGGCTGACTCGATCAGGTCGATGTTTTGCTCCGGTGGAGTTAAGAAAAACCAACCCAGTGGCAACCAAGAAGCCAGTGTCAGAAGAAGAGGCTGAAGACTTCCTGAGGAAGATGAAAGTACAAGACTATTCTGTGGTTGAGCAGCTGAGAAAAACACCTGCCCAGATCTCACTATTGTCATTACTCCTCCATTCCGAGGAACATCGTCGGGCCCTGTTAAAGATATTGAACGAGGCCCATGTACCCAGTGAGATTTCTGTAAACCACCTGGAAACCATTGCCAGCAAGATTTTCGAGGTGAACAGAGTGACATTCTCAGATGATGACCTGCCGGTGGAAGGTACAGAGCACAACAAAGCTCTATACCTAGCTGTCAAATGTGAAGACTCGGTGGTAACTCGAGTATTGGTGGATAACGGCTCAAGCGCCAATATTTGTCCATTATCCACCCTGGACCAGTTAAAGATTGACCGTGGAAGAATCCGGGAGAATAGCATCTGTGTCCGGGGGTTTGACGGAAACGGAACCGCCACTGTGGGGGATGTTGTACTTGAATTAACCATTGGTCCGGTCCTATTTACCATGGAATTCCAGGTGTTGGACGCCACGGTATCTTACAACTTGCTGTTAGGACGACCTTGGATTCATGCAGCTAAAGCGGTGCCTTCCACCCTACATCAGACAGTGAAGTTCGAGTGGGAAAGACAAGAGGTCGTGTTGCACGGCGAGGATACAACATGCACCATGGGCGGAACCATTGTGCCTTTCATAGAGACCACTGATGACAAGGGTCCCTGGGTCTACCAGATTCTCGATACAGGGTCGGCCAACAAAATTTCTGAAGGAGAAATCATCCCGCACCCTAGGGTGGCTGCCGCAACAGTCATGATGGTATCAGAAATGCTGGGTAATGGGTTTGTGCCGGGAAAAGGCCTGGGAGTTGAACTTCAAGGGATAGTCCAACCTGTCTCCCTTCCTAAGAATCTGGAAACTTTCGGGTTGGGGTTCAAACCAACCGCAGCAGACAGGAAGCAAGCGCGAAAAATGAAGAAGAGGGTCTGGTCTCTGCCTAAACCAGTGCCACGCCTCTCAAGGTCTTTTGTTAAAGCTAGTGCCAAGGGGTCAGCGATCCCAAAGATTCGAGGACCTTTGATCGGCATAAGTGAAGACCTGAATCAGAGTTTTGAGAGACTATTCGCGGATGTCAGTATGGTGGAAGCTGGAGAGGGTTCCAGCAGAGCAGAGATACAATTCGTGGGGCCTGAGGCCAAGACCAACAATTGGACGGTTACTCCTCTTCCTGTCCGAGGGGAGTCTTGGTAGTAGGCTTTGATTAATGTTTTGTTTGTTTGTTTGTTTGATCGGATTATTCAAGGGTGTAATCCCAATTTTACTTTCGTTTTGTAAAAGTGTGAACCCTTTTTATCCTGCAAATTTAATAAAGTTCTTTTCTTTTGTCCCATTTTAATTTCTTGTTTTGTTCTTTTTCTTTCTGAACAGTTCTCTTTTTACTGGTCCTAATGACATGGCATGCACAGCGGATCTTCGACCTAGTCTAATAAATCAATCTGAATCTGACTCAACAATGCAAGAGGTCGTTTGTGATAATGAATCCGAATGTGACGAAGGAGAAGCCTTCGAAGAAATAAATCGAGAACTGTGCCAATTTGAAGAGAAACCCAAGCCTAACCTAAATGACACTGAGGCTGTGAACCTAGGAGACGCTGATATCATCCAAGAGACCAAAATTAGCATCCACATTGAGCCAAATGTCAAAGCAGAATTGATCGAAACTCTCAGGGAATTCAAAGATGTTTTTGCATGGTCATATGATGATATGCCTGGATTGAGCACCAATTTAGTGGTTCACAAACTACCCACTGACCCGGCATACCCTCCGGTCAAGCAAAAACTAAGGAAATTTAAAACAGAAATGAGTGTAAAGATCAAGGAAGAAGTGATTAAGCAGTTACAAGCGAAGGTCATTCGGGTCACTCGATATCCCGAGTGGTTGGCCAATGTGGTACCAGTCCCAAAGAAGGATGGAAAAATCAGGGTGTGCGTCGACTACCGCAACCTCAACAAAGCAAGTCCCAAGGACAATTTCCCGTTACCCAACATTCATATCCTGATCGATAATTGCGCTGGGCGCGAGATCGGATCCTTTGTGGATTGCTATGCGGGTTATCATCAGATCCTAATGGACGAAGAGGATGCTGAGAAGACAGCGTTTATTACGCCATGGGGAACCTACTGCTATCGGGTAATGCCGTTCGGGTTAAAGAACGCCGGGGCAACGTACATGCGAGCAATGACTGCTGTGTTTCATGACATGATACACAAAGAAATAGAGGTGTACGTCGATGATGTGATCATCAAATCTTGGCGTCAGGAGGACCATGTAGCAGACCTAAGGAGATTTTTCCAAAGACTCCGGAGGTATGATATCAAGCTTAACCCGGCCAAATGCGCATTCGGGGTTCCATCAGGAAAGTTGCTAGGATTCATCGTCAGTCGACGGGGGATTGAGTTAGACCCATCCAAAATTGAATCCATCCGAGATTTGCCACCGCCAAGGAACAAAACAGAGGTAATGAGTTTGCTGGGTAGACTCAATTACATCAGCAGGTTCATCGCTCAACTCACAGCAACTTGTGAGCCCATATTTCGGCTACTGAGAAAGGATGCTGCAGTAGGTTGGACGGCAGAGTGTCAGGAGGCTTTCGACCAAATCAAAGGGTATCTGTCTAATCCACCCGTATTGGTCCCGCCTAAGCCCGGGAAACCCCTAATCCTTTACCTGACGGTCTTGGAAAATTCATTTGGTTGTGTACTGGGGCAACATGATGACACAGGGAGGAAGGAGCAGGCCATCTACTATCTTAGCAAGAAATTCACAGTGCATGAGGTCAAGTACACTCAACTCGAGAAAACGTGCTGCGCCCTAACTTGGGTAGCTCAGAAGTTGAAGCACTACCTGTCTTCATATACTACTTATCTCATATCCCGCTTGGACCCATTGAAGTATATCTTTCAGAAACCTATGCCCACGGGAAGGTTGGCAAAATGGCAAATTCTGCTCACAGAGTTTGATATCATCTATGTGACGAGGACGGCCATGAAAGCCCAGGCGCTGGCAGACCATTTGGCAGAGAATCCCGTTGATGAAAAATACGAGCCCTTAAGAACGTATTTTCCTGACGAAGAGGTGATGCATACGAATGAGTTGGAATTACCCGAGGAACCGGGTTGGAAGCTTTTCTTCGATGGAGCTGCAAACGCAAAAGGGGTTGGAATAGGAGCAGTACTCATTTCTGAAACAGGACGGCATTATCCTGTTACGGCTCAACTGCGCTTCTATTGCACCAACAATATGGCCGAATATGAGGCTTGCATTCTGGGTCTGCGCTTGGCTGCTGACATGGATGTCCAAGACGTCTTGGTCTTGGGAGACTCGGACCTCTTGGTACATCAAATTCAGGGTGAATGGGAAACACGAGATCTAAAGCTCATACCATACCGACAATGCTTGCATGATCTGAGCAAGCAATTTCGATCGGTAAAGTTCAAACACATCCCGAGAGTTCACAATGAGGTTGCGGATGCCTTAGCCACCTTAGCATCAATGCTGCACCACCCTGACAAAATGTATGTTGATCCTCTACACATCCAGGTCCGTGATCAGCACGCCTACTGCAATGCCGTAGAAGAAGAAGCAGATGGCGAACCCTGGTTTCATGATATCAAGGAATACCTCAGGATGGGGATATATCCAGAACATGCCTCTGGGGACCAAAAAAGAGCCCTTCGGCGTTTGTCGAATGGTTTCTTCCTCAGTGGAGGAGTATTGTACAAAAGAACCCCGGATTTGGGATTGTTGAGATGCATAGATGCCGGGCAGGCAACGACGGTTATGGCGGAAGTACATGCCGGAGTTTGTGGGCCGCACATGAGCGGATATGTATTGGCAAGAAAGATCCTTCGAACAGGGTGTTATTGGCTAACCATGGAACACGACTGTATCACTTTCGTAAGGAAATGCCATCAGTGCCAGATACATGGAGATTTGATTCATTCTCCGCCAACAGAGTTACATACGATGTCAGCACCCTGGCCGTTTGTAGCATGGGGCATGGATGTCATTGGGCCCATCGAGCCAGCAGCGTCCAACGGTCATAGGTTCATTCTAGTGACCATTGATTACTTCACCAAATGGGTTGAGGCTAAAACCTTCAAATCAGTAACTAAGAAGGCAGTGGTGGACTTTGTTCACTCCCATATCATCTGCAGATTTGGGATCCCAAAAGTGATCATCACGGATAACGGTGCGAATCTTAATAGCAGCTTGATGAGAGAGGTATGCCAACAATTCAAGATTACACACCGCAATTCCACCCCATATCGTCCTAAGGCAAATGGAGCAGTCGAAGCAGCCAATAAGAATATCAAGAAGATACTGCGAAAAATGGTGGAAGGGTCCAGACAGTGGCACGAGAAATTACCCTTTGCTTTGTTGGGTTACCGCACTACCGTCCGGACTTCCATAGGCACAACTCCTTATTTGTTGGTGTATGGAACTGAGGCCGTGATACCAGCGGAGGTCGAAATTCCGTCCCTCCGAATTGTCGCTGAAGCCGGAATTGATGATGATGAATGGATCAAAGCTCGCTTGGAACAGTTGAGCCTGATAGATGAGAAAAGATTGGCAGCAGTGTGCCATGGTCAGCTGTACCAGAAGAGAATGGCAAGAGCGTATAATAAAAAGGTGCGCCCCAGGAAGTTTGAAGTAGGGCAGCAGGTATTGAAGAAGATCCTCCCACATCAGGTCGAGGCAAAAGGCAAATTCGCCCCAAATTGGCAAGGGCCTTATATCGTGACCAGAGTCTTGGCCAATGGTGCTTTGTGTTTGACAGATGTCGAGGGAAGATGTGTCGACATGGCTATCAATTCAGATGCAGTCAAGAGATATTATGCGTAATTTCTTTAAATTATGGCAATTTTGGTTTATTTGTTTGTATTTGGCATTTGTTGAATAATGAGATGACGGAGGCAATTCTTTCTTCTATCCAAACACTTTTAACCCTCGCTTCCCCCTTTGAGCCTTAAGCAAATTCTTTCAATACCCCTCTTTTGGAATCACTAATGGGAAAGATACGAAAAAAAAAGAAAAGAAAGGAAAAGAAAAGAAAAAGAAAGAAAAGGAAAAGAAAATGAAAAGAAAGAAAAGAAAAATCAAGGAATATAAAACCGTGGGAACTACGTTTGACCTGATTCCTCAAAGAGGATACGTAGGCGCCTCACGGCTCGGTCATAGTATGCATCATAGCAAATATAGGATGCATAATGTACATAGTGTGCACAATATAGCACAATGTGCGTAACGCACGTAACTCAACATAAGCGTAAAAAATAAATTCCCCAAGCAAGAAAACCGGGGCAGAGGTTATGTTTTAAATTCCAACAAAGGTCTGATTCCAAAAGTTGTAGCACATCACCCTTCAAGTTGTTTTCATTTTTATAGCCCTTCTTCAATCCCACACCAAAACCAACGTCAACATCCAAAAGACCTCCCGATCAATGTTCGAGAGATGCCAAATCCGGCAAATAAGACCGAGAATAATACACTGATCCCCAGCAAAGAAGAGGATCGTGAGACTGAGAATGAATTGATAGTCAAAGGAATCTCCAGAAGAGAGGGTCGTATCTACAACGCCCCGATTCATCGAAAGAAATAAAATGAGAGAGTCTCATCGGTGAAAACCTTCGCAGGCACCGAGAGGCGATGTAAGATGAGGGATATGAAATGAGAGAGTCTTATTGGTGAAAACCTTCACAGGCACCATAAGGCGCCGGGAGATGAGAGAAAAGAGAGAGTCTCATTAGTGAAAACCCCTCGAAGGGCACTATGAGGCGACAAGACGAATCAGCAAAAGCTACCACATTCGCAACAAGATGAACATCCATTTATCATCCCCAGCAAGTCAGACCGTCGGACAAATCGATTGATACAAATAGACTGGGTCGGGAATCTATGGTGCACGTCATGATCACGGGGACCAGTTGTGTCCTCCAGATAAGTTCTTTGGATTGTCTCCTCCCACAAAATATTGGTTCAGAAAGTTTTTCTCTTTTCCATATCTTTATTTCTTTTCCTAAAATGTGTCTTGAAAGGATTTTTCAAAGCTTACTACCAGAAACCGAAGGGGAATTCATCCCAATGCAGGATAATACAAACAGTCTTAAGGGCCGGTCCCAGGCAATGCAGTGATTGTGCCCGGAAATTTTGGAAGAAGTAAGCTCCAAAAGGGAGTGGTTTCGGGAGTTAGAAGCAGACTCCCACATCATGTGTTTAAAGAGAAAGCAGAAAAGGGGATAAATTGAAAACCAATCCCCAGCAGGCTAGAGACCCCCAACAGGCAACTTTGCCCGCCAACCAATTATGGGGACAAAGAGCAAGAAAAGAGGAAGAGAGAAAAATTGCTCGCCAGAAAGGCACCCTCTACCACCACGATTAAAACTGACCAAATCCTTTTGTCTGTTGCAGGGGAACAGAGGATTGATGAGGGCAGCAAGATGCAACGCCATGGAAGTCACCAAAAACCGGGGCAGAAAATTTTCTGCCGATTGTCGAAAATTTTCTCGGAAGAACGGGGAAACAATTTCAATACATTTAAGTTCTAGGTCGCCCACCAGTATAATGCGGGAATACATTTAAGTTCTAGGTCGCCCACCAGTATAATGCGGGAATACATTTAAGTTCTAGGTCGCCCACCAGTATAATGCGGGAATACATTTAAGTTCTAGGTCGCCCACCAGTATAATGCGGGAATACATTTAAGTTTTAGGTCGCCCACCAGTATAATGCGGGAATACTTTTAAGTTCTAGGTCGCCCACCAGTATAATGCGGGAATACATTTTAAGTTCTAGGTCGCCCACCAGTATAATGCGGGAATACATTTCAGTTCTAGGTCGCCCACCAGTATAATGCGGGAATACATTTCAGTTCTAGGTCGCCCACCAGTATAATGCGGGAATACATTTTAAGTTCTAGGTCGCCCACCAGTATAATGCGGGAATACATTTAAGTTCTAGGTCGCCCACCAGTATAATGCGGGAATACATTTAAGTTCTAGGTCGCCCACCAGTATAATGCGGGAATACATTTAAGTTCTAGGTCGCCCACCAGTATAATGCGGGAATACATTTAAGTTCTAGGTCGCCCACCAGTATAATGCGGGAATATATTTAAGTTCTAGGTCGCCCACCAGTATAATGCGGGAATACATTTTAAGTTCTAGGTCGCCCACCAGTATAATGCGGGAATACATTTTAAGTTCTAGGTCGCCCACCAGTATAATGCGGGAATACATTTTAAGTTCTAGGTCGCCCACCAGTATAATGCGGGAATACTTTTAAGTTCTAGGTCGCCCACCAGTATAATGCGGGAATACTTTTAAGTTCTAGGTCGCCCACCAGTATAATGCGGGAATACTTTTAAGTTCTAGGTCGCCCACCAGTATAATGCGGGAATACTTTTAAGTTCTAGGTCGCCCACCAGTATAATGCGGGAATACTTTTAAGTTCTAGGTCGCCCACCAGTATAATGCGGGAATACATTTTAAGTTCTAGGTCGCCCACCAGTATAATGCGGGAATACATTTTAAGTTCTAGGTCGCCCACCAGTATAATGCGGGAATACATTTTAAGTTCTAGGTCGCCCACCAGTATAATGCGGGAATACTTTTAAGTTCTAGGTCGCCCACCAGTATAATGCGGGAATACGTTTAAGTTCTAGGTCGCCCACCAGTATAATGCGGGAATACATTTAAGTTCTAGGTCGCCCACCAGTATAATGGGGGAATACTTTTAAGTTCTAGGTCGCCCACCAGTATAATGCGGGAACACTTTTAGCTCTAGAGTTTGGAGTCAGTAGCCCCACCTGAAGACGGAAGATTACAACAGAGAGCCCCAAGCAGGAAAAACAATAAAATCCCCAGCGCCAAGAAGCAGAAGTCTGCCAAAGCAAGCGCGCGATTCAAAAGGAAAAGGGAATGCGTCTCAAAAGAAGCAGTTTGGGAGCGCTGTAGCATGCCCAGTATAACAATTCTGATGAAAAGCCATACCACTGAAGAAACCATTGGAAGATCTAAAGAAGAAAGCCGTGTCCCCAGCAAATCAAGCAAAGTGATGAGAACTGGCATTCAGAAAAGGTGAAGGACCAGCATCATCTCCAAGTTCACAAAATAAAGGCGTCAGAGGAAAGCGTTAGCCGACAAGAAAGCAAGGCAACAAGAACAAGTTGAAGATGGATGAAATTTCAGGATCCTCAGTTTAACTTAGCTTCTTGTTTTCCTTTTAGAGCAATGTAATAGGGAGATTGGTTGAGCAGTAGCATCCTACAGCAGCATACAACAGCGCACAACAACAGCAAACACTACAGTCACACGGTAGTCCCAGCTACCAAAATTTCCCGAACTACATTGACCTGATTCCTGTTTCAGCCCAGGATATGTAGGAAACCTCTGAAGCAAAGGTTCGGTCAAATCTTTTTCAAAAAATGCTTCACACGGAGTATTCGGACGGGCAAAAATCGCTCGCTTATCTTTGCGCGAAAACCCTTCGTGTCTTCGTGCAAAGAGGGGCAGCTGTAAGCACGTGATTTTTGCTTTACGAGCAATCGCTCCAAAAGAAAATAAAAATAGTGACAAATGATTTCGCTGTACAATTTTTCGATCTTTCCGTGACATGTGTTGTTAGTCGTTTGTGAGTCTGTCCATTTTGCATCTAGTCCTTATCAAACAAAAATACAAAAAATATATGTGGCGTTAAGAGAAAATTCAAAAAAAAAATATAAATATACGTGTGCGTCCTTCATTCTAGGCTTTTAGTTAACTTACTTGAATATTTGGTGTTAATTGTGTTAAAATGTTCCATTGTTGTTTAGTTTTAATTTCATTATTTTATTGTCTATTATTTTATTTTTGAAAAAAATGAAACTAGAAAAAACAAAAAAAGGGGAAGAAAATCGGTTGGGCCCAAAAAAATAAGACATAAACAGGCCCAAACCAATTCGATCAGGTCCAGTCCAAAACCGGCTGCCCAGGCACCTCCTGAAACGACGTCGTTTCAGGCAAATCAATCTGAGCCGTCCGTCCCAGCCGATCCAACGGTTCAGGACCTCTTTCAGCGACCCATGTTCAAACCCGACCCAAATAACCAGCCTGACCCAACCCCTCACTTAAACCAAACGACCCCGTTTAACTACCAAACGACCCCGTCTCATGTCTCATCCTCAGATCCAAGCCGTTGAGATCGTATGATCTAACGGCTCAGATCCAATCAACCCCCCCATATATAAACTCAGCCCTTCACCCCACGCCCCCTATACCAACCCCACCCTTCAGTCATCTCCTTCCCCGAACCCTGAAACCCCCAAACCCTAACGCCGCCCTAGTTTCCCTTCCACCAAAAGCCGGCGGCACGAACGCCGGTGGCCACCTCCCGAACACCCTAAGACCCCCTCACTCTCCTGAACATGGATCTGTTACTCCCTAGCCTCGAATCACTTTCGTTCGTCTCAAATCTTCATTTGAAGATTTGAGTCGAACCCGGATCTATGCCAAACCATCCCATCTTCATACCAGACACTCCCCTGACCTTCCTCGTGACCAAACCATACTTGGTTTGGTCCGAATCTACCCACAACTCCCTAAAAATCAGATCTGGAAATCCAGACTTTAGAACACATGCACCTGGGGAATCCGACCGGTTTGGACATGGGTTTGAGGTCTAATAGACCTTAATCAAGGTGTTCTCATGTGAGAACACCCTGATTAAAGTTTGTTCGGCCTCAGAAGTTCGAAGTTGAATCAGATTTGGGTCTGTTTGATGTAAACATTTTGGTAAGTTTTCCTTTCTTTTGTTTTATTTCTAAATAAGTTGTCAGCATATTACTTTGTGTTTGTTTGTTATTTTGTTATTTTTCAGTCGGACTTCTTTCATCTCTGTAAAGACCTTTTATTTGGTCAATTGTTTTCTGTGTATGATTTGAATGTATTCTGTGATGTACATGTTCGATTAGAATAGTCGTCAAGCGAATTAATTCATATAGCCCTAGTAATTGAACAAAAACTGTCTGATGCCCTTTAGGTCCCTGTATGTGTTGTTTATTTGAACGACTGATTATTACCTGTTATGATTAGTATAGTCGACTCGATAAATGTCGTCGATCAGTTTTCTATAACTAATGAGTCGAATGAGCTAATAATGTCGCATGACTAATTGAACCTTGCTATTGACTGAATGCCCCAGCATTGTTTGAAATGGTTTGTTTGCATTGTGAAACTGACTGAAAAGGTTCAGTCCAGGCAGTCTTGAATTTGAACTTCCATCAGTTCAAAAATGCCCTGATGCTGCAATAGGCAGGGCAGTAATAATCAAGGTCAAGCAGGGGTATTCTGGGGTTTGAAAAAGGCAGAAAAGGTTAGTTTAAATGAAGCTGGCAAGTAGGGTACTAATTAAGATTAAACTAATACTAATGGGGAGCAAGACATAAGAGTATGGGGCTTAAAATGAATAAATAAAACGAGCCCATAACTCTTGATTAAACAAAGACCAGGCGTGGGGAACAAAGGGGCTGGACACCAAAAGATGCTTAGGCATGGGCTTAAAGGGGTATGGGCAGGCTGCAAGTTGCAGCAAAAAGGCAGCTCAGCTGTACTGGTTCATTTGGCCTATAAATAGGCCATTTGATAACTTAAACAGGGCTGGACTTTTTAGTCTTCAGAAAAGAGAAAAGGGCTGGACTTTTAGTCTTCAGAAAAAAAAGAAAACAAAAGGGGAAATTTTCAGAACACTTTAACCAATCACTGCCCAAAACTGCACGAGGAGCTAAATTGGTTGGGCTATTCTAGCCAAGCCAGTTATTCTAATTAGGATCATTACTGTTCCATTAAGAGAAAGGCTGTGTATTTCTGCTGCGATTGTTACTATACTGAGTTTTCTGTGTGCTGTGGTTCGAGTCTTAGTCTTCCTGATTGCTGGAACTGTATCGGGTATTAGCTGAGCTTTGTGGTTATTGGGTTTCTGTTGCTGTCACATTTGGTATCTTGGATTTTCTACTGGTTCATTACTCTTTTTTGGGATTGTTTGTTTGGGCCTCGACCACCTGTGGTTTCTGTTGCTCTGGAAATTGTTGCTATTTGTCTGTTGGACTGTGGAAAGCATTTGTGGTTATTGGTTTGCTGTTGTTACTGTTTGGTTGTTGTTGCTGTGTTTACTGCATACTACCCAGCTGATCATCCCTTCCTTCTTTGTCCTCTATACCAGGTACACAATTACACTACCAATGTAACTCGAAAGTTTGAGCAATGAGTGTAAAAGAGAAGATCTGCAAATGTTGTTTATATACATGTACTGTTGTGTTGAATGTCATATAATGACTAATAGCTCATATTTTGGGATACTGAAGTTAGCTTACAAGCCTAGTTGATGTCAATATAGGGTATCGAATGATAGTTGTATATGTATGCTGTTAGATAAAAGTGGTCTCAATGAATTAGGTTGCATCTCGGATTTAGTTTACTTTGCCATATATGCTGTAATGTAGTCCAAGCATGAAATTTGTACACTGTAAATTAAGTTCTTTCCTTTCCAATGAATTGCCATACATAACTCTTAAAACCATGTTTCAAGATAAAGAACACAAATCCAGGGCCTCAACCTCATGAAGGTCGAGCCCAGGTCGAAGACAGACCAGGCAGGCCCGCATCGAGCGAGCAGTGGCCCAGGTCTGGCCAACCGCGCGTGGGCTGGATTTGGGCCCATGATTATTTATTCGACTGACTGTGCGCGCAGCCTTGTTCCTGATTTTAGCATTTCCGAATTCTGTTATAAAATAACTTGCAAGTATTAATTAATTAGGACTATCTCCTGCTTTCGATTGATAGAGACAAACACGACAAGAAACGTAGTTGCTATAGGATATCCTTTCAAAATAAGAATGAGATGAGCCTCGCCGAATAAAAATACAAATTGCGGGGCCCTCAGTAAATACTTGTTTTAAATTACTTAGAATTCAGGAGGGCCGCTTAGTGAATTTCGTGGCCTTCCCCAAAATAATAACGCGATAGTCTTTTAGGCGCGTGTTTAATAATTTACTTTCTTAAAACTTGGGGTGTGCATTTCATGCGACCCAAATCCAAATCCCAAAACGTCAAAATAAGATATGTTCCGGATTGTGGGTGCATTTCATGTGACGCAGTCCAAAGACATGTTTTAAGCGACGTTCACATTCCTAATAATAATAATTAATAAAGTGGTTAAAAGATAAAATTTGCACATGGTTCATAATTGTATTAAACATCAGATAAACAAGCCGAATATAACAGTTGAGCGACCGTGCTAGAACCACGGAACTCGGGAATGCCTAACACCTTCTCCCGGGTTAACAGAATTCCTTATCCGGATTTCTGGTATGCAGACTGTAATATAGAGTCATTATTTTCCTCGATTCGGGATTAAAATTGGTGACTTGGGACACCCTAAATCTCCCAAGTGGCGACTCTGAAACAAATAAACAAATCCCGTTTCGATTGTCCTTTAATGGGAAAAACTCCCCCTGCGCCCCGCGGGTGCGGAAAAAGGAGGTGTGACAACACCCACATGATTGAGCTTGTGCACAAAGGAGGGGAGCCAAAGAAACCCACGCAGACAGTGATGATGATCCGTGCCACTCCGAAAGAAGAATCGACCGGTGGGGAAGCAGGGGTACAGGTGAAAGGGGAGGATGTCAAGCCATTGGTGCTATTAGGGAAGAATCCATCTACTGTTACAAGGAAACCAGAACCAGCCAAATTGGTAATAGCGGGAGCATCATCTGCACCCGCGGTTGTTGTGAAAGGGGTCTGCAGGGAACTGGTCATCATAAAGCCAGTAGTCCAATTACCAGTGATTGATAGCAAGGTCGTGCCTTGGAAGTATGAAAAGGCAGTGGTAATGTACAAGGGAAAGCAAGTGGAGGAGGATAGTTGTGAGGCGCAGGGACTAACTCGATCGGGACGGTGTTTTGCTCCCATGGAGTTGAGAAGGTCCAATCCAGCAGTAACAAAGAAACCCGGGTCAGAAGAAGAGGCATAGGAATTCCTGAAAAAGATGAAAGTACAGGATTACTCCATTGTCGAACAATTGAAGAAAACACCGGCTCAGATCTCGTTGTTATCACTATTGATCCATTCGAACGAGCATCGCCGGGCCCTGATGAAGATACTAAATGAAGCTCATGTGCCCAATGAAATTTCAGTGAACCACCTTGAAACAATTGCCAACAAAATTTTTGAGGTAAACAGGGTAACGTTCTTTGATGACGACTTGCCAGTGGAGGGCACGGAACATAATAAAACTCTTTACTTGACTGTCAAATGTGAAGATTCGGTGGTTACTTGCACGTTGGTGGATAACGGTTCATGTGCCAATATTTGTCCATTATCCACATTGAACTAGTTGAAGATTGACCATGATAGAATTCACAAGAACAGTGTTTGCGTCCGAGGATTTGACGGAAGTGGAACAAACACCGTGGGGGATATTATACTCGAGGTGACCATCGGCCCGGTCGAGTTTACTATGGAGTTACAAGTATTGGATGTCGCGGTATCTTATAACCTTTTGTTGGGACGACCGTGGATCCACGCGGCCAAAGCAATACCATCCACATTGCATCAAATGGTCAAGTTTGAATGGGACAGACAAGATGTCGTGCTGCATGGGGAAGACATTGCGCGCACCATGGGAGGTGCCATTGTGCCATTCATAGAAACCAACGATGACAAAGGTCCCTAGGTTTACCAGATTTTTGATGCAGTGTCAGCAAACAAGATCCCCGAGGGTAAAATCATTCCACACCCCAGAATAGCTTCTGCCACCGTCATGGTAGTTTCAGAGATGCTGAGTAATGGGTTCGTGCCAGGAAAAGGTCTGGGGGCTGAGCTTCAAGGTATTGTTCAACCTGTCTCTTTGCCCAAGAATTTAGAGATCTTTGGGCTGGGATTCAAGCCCACATCAGCAGTTGTCAGACATGCCCGCAAGATGAAGAAGAAAGTGTGGGTTCTTCCCAAGCCAATCTCGTGCCTGTCCAGATCCTTTGTCAGAGCAGGTACCAGAAAGTTGTCGGTCCCGAAAGTTCTCGGACCAATGATTGGGCCAGATGGAGATCTAGATGAGGGCTTTGAAAGGTTGTTCGCCGGTGTCAACATGGTAGAAGCTGGAGAAGGTTCCAGTAGGGCGGATATACAATTTGTGTGGCCTAGGGCCAAGATCATCAATTGGACAGCTACTCCTCTTCCTACCCGGAGGGAGTCTTGGTGGTAGGCTTTGGATTTTCTTTCTTGTTTCCTGGATTATTCTAGAGTTGTAATCCAGTTTTGATTTTATTCAGTAAAAGTGTGAAACTCTGTTATCCCGCATTTTAATAAAAAGTGAAAGTTTCCTTTTCTTGTTTTGTTTTAATTCTGTTTCTTCTCTTTTCTTTCTGAACAGTTCTCTTTGCACTGGTACTAATGATATGGCATGCACAACGGATCTTCAACCCAGTTTAAATAATCAATCTGATTCTGAATTAATTGCACAAGATATCGATTATGATGATGAATCAGAATACGAGGAGGATGATGCCTTTGAAGAGATAAACAGAGAATTAAGCCAGTTCGAAGAGAAACCTAGGCCCAATTTGAATGACACTGAAGCTGTCAATTTAGGGGATGTCGACGATGTTAGGGAAACCAAAATCAGCATCCACATTGAGCCTGGCATCAGGGAAGAACTAATCAAAGCACTCATTGAGTTTAAAGATATTTTTGCATGGTCGTATGATGACATGCCGGGTTTAAGCACCAAGCTAGTGGTTCACAAATTGCCCACTGACCCGGCATGCCCTCCCGTCAAGTAGAAATTGAGGAAGTTCAAGACAGATATGAGTGTGAAGATTAAAAAAGAAGTAACCAAGCAGCTGCAAGCAAAGGTTATTCGGGTCACTCGATATCCAGATTGGTTGGCTAATGTGGTGCTAGTACCAAAGAAATATGGATATGGATGGATGGACTGTTTTCCAAGTCATGTACTCTCGCGGGGCGGAAAAAGGAGGTGTGACAATATGTTAGCTTGGAAGTCTTCGAGAGATGGTTGTTCATATTCTTGAATTGCTAAATTTTGATAAATTTTACGAACAAGTCCCTTTGCACCTCTTAATTTTAAATATGGATTAAGTATTGTAAAAACTAAATAAACTTAGGGAATAGAGAAAAGTTACTTTTTAAATTTTGCAATCATTTGGTTAGTATAAAACAAATCAAAATTAATGTTTTCTTTGCCTTTGTTTGATTTCTTTTACGCTGTTGTAGAATAGTTGATGGATCTATACTCTAGCCATCTTTTTTTTAATTCTGTCACGACCCGGATTTTCTACCATTGGGTGTCGTGATGGCGCCTACTATCGGAGCTAGGAAAGCCAAATATTTAAAACACTTTTCCTGCTTTCTTTCAAACAATATAATAAACGAGACAAAATCTAAGCGGAAGACTTTAAATCTAAAGCAACTGAAAACCAAAAGTGCGAAAGTTTGAACCAAAATGCTACCCAGAGTCTGGTGTCACTAGCTCACGGACTACTACAGAATACTACAATCAATGTCTGAAGGGAAAATACATCATGTTTGTCTGATACAAGATAAACAAACAAAAAAAACATGGAAAGGGACTTCGGCCTGCGAACGCCAGCTAGGCTACCTCGAGAGTCCCTGGACTGAAGATAGCTCCCAGAAGTCCTACTGCTGCGGTCCGTAAGCTGCTCCTTGATCTGTGCACCAAAAATGCACAGAGTGTAGCATCAGCACAACCGACCCCATGTGCTGGTAAGTGCCTGGCCTAACCCCGGCGAAGTAGTGACGAGGCTAGACAGTACCTACCACAATTAACCTGTACAGATATATATACAACAAGTGCAAGAAAACAATAACAAGATAATACAAAGTAAAACTGGGAGGGGACATGCTATCGGGGAGTAACAGATAAAAATGAAATATCGGAAATAAACAGAAGAATATTTACATGATATATATATATATATATATAGTGGACGGTGTGCCACACGATCCCATAATATCATATATAAGTGGACGGCGTGCCACACGATCCCATAATATCATATATAAGTGGACGGCGTGCCACACGATCCCATAATATCATATATAAGTGGACGGCGTGCCACACGATCCCATAATATCATATATAAGTGGACGGCGTGCCACACGATCCCATAATATAGATCGTAATATCTGACTTCATATAGTAGACCCCTTCAGGGGAGAATAACAACTCAATACCTTTAACCCGGCAAGGGTACAACTAACAGCCCAAAATATCCCGACAAGGGAGAATATATATATCAGTCTACACATCCCGGCAAGGGAGTATTCACAACACATTCTCCTTTTAAATCATTCTTCCTCAACCGTTCACATTATATGAAACTTATCAAATAAACAAGGAGTTTGTGTCACATTATTCGAATTAAAAGCAATCAAGACTCACGGTCATGCTAGACTCCGGTGCATAGATAACCGTCACCATACCTATACACCGTATTCCACATTAGCAAGTAGCAAATATCATCCTAATCCTACTCCCTCAAGCCAAAGTTAGAACAAACACTTACCTCGAATGCTCCAAACTCGACTCACGCTTCTAGTATAGTTTTACCTCTTGATTTCACCACCAATCCGCTCGAATCTAGTCATAAGTTACTTAATCACATTAATAATTACTAAATGAATCATCTCCAATGCATGAAAATAGATTTTTATTAAAGGTTTTTCCCAAAAAGGTCAAAAATACCCCCGGACCCACGTGGTCGAAACTCGAGGTTCGGACCAAAACCCGGTTACCCATTCCCCCATGAATCCCAATATATGATTTGTTTTTAAATCGGACCCCAAATTGAGGTCCAACTTCTCAATTTGTAGAAAACCTAGGTTCTACCCAAAACACCCAATTTTCCCCATGAAAATCTTTGATTTGAAGTTGAAATTATGTTAAAAGATGTTAAGGAATAAAGAAATTAAGTTAGAAATCACTTACCAATCGTTTTGGAGAAGAAAAGTTGTTTGGAAAATCGCCTCTTAGGTTTTGGGTTTTTGAAAAGTGAAAAATGACTGAGATTTTCCGAACTTGTATACCTTTCTGAGGACCTGGCGCGGACCGCACAAAAATGTGTTGCGGCCGCGCCGAGTGGGAGAAAAATTGGGGCTTCTCTGAACCCTTCCAGCGCGGACCGCACTGTTTTGGTGCGCGGCCGCGCTGGTTGACCTGAAACACTAGCCCTCAGACTCAGCCACACGGACCGCACAGAAAGGCATCGCGGCCGCGCGGCTCCAGCGCGGACCGCGCGGAAATGACCGCGGCCGCGCTGGTGTCTGCAACACCTGAACCTGCATTTTCTTAAGTCCAAGACCTCCCGGGCCCCATTCAAAACTCACCCGAGCCCTCGGGGCTCCAAACCAAACATGCACACAACCTTAAAAACATCTTACGGACTTACTCGTGCGATCAAATCGCCAAAATAACATCATATACATAGGATCAAGCCTCAAACACATGATTTTCTTTCTTCAACTTTCATAACTCAAATTCTCCATTTTTAGTCCGAAACACGTCATATGACGTCCGTTTTTAGCCAAACTTTACAGATAGTGCTTAACACATATTTAAGACTTGTACCGGGCGTCGGAACCAAAATACGAGCCCGATACCTATATTTTCTAACCCCTTTTTCATTTCAAATTTTCATATCCTTTCAAAAAAATTCATTTCTCGGGCTTGGGACCTCAGAATTTGATTCCGGGCACACGCCCAAGTCCCATATTTTTCTACGGACCCTCCGGGACCATCGAATCACAGGTCCGGGTCCGTTTACCCAAAATGTTGACTGAAGTCAACATTATGCATATTAATACCAAAATTCATCAAATGTTTCACATAATTCACATATTCTAACATAAAAACTTTCCGGCTACGCGCCCGAACTGCGCATGCCAATCGAGGCAACTAAAAGCGAGGTTTTCAAGGCCTCGAAAGTGCAGAACAAGGAAGAACTACGGTGATGACCCTTCGGGTCGTCACAAATTCATCACCCTTTAATAGTAAAAATGTCTAGAGAGTTTTGCTAAGTCCTATAAAAAACGTATGTTATTGCAATTCTACTTCTACTGGTGAATTTTATATGATATTAACAAAAAAACCAAAAATTAACCAAACCGTACCGATACCGAAGAGAAACCGACATGATTGGGACGGTTTCGAAAAGTCTAATTTTGGTTATACATAATAGAATAACCGAAAAATTGGTATGGTACAAATTTTATAAAATAACCGACCGTAACGAACCATTGACACCCCTAGCTGCAAGGGAGAGTAAGAAATAGAAAAAGGTAATTTTTTTACAAACTTTAGCTAAAAGGTCAGAAATATGGGATTGTCAGATTTTAAATTTAAATAAAAATGTCGGACGTTTAGCTGTTGTTATGACCCAAAGGGTCATCTTTCGTTTTAGAATCCGTTTCCGTGTTCCAAGGCCTTAAAAACCTCATTTTCATTCTCCTTGATTTATATGCGCAGTTTGGGCGCGTTTCCGGAAAGCCTTTATGTGAAATTTAAGAAAAATATTGAACTTTGCCTTTAAAATATATTAAAGTTGACTTCGGTCAATATTTTTGGCAAACGGATCCGGACCCGTAATTTGACAGTCCCGTAGGGTCTATAGTAAAATATGGGACTTGGGCGTATGTCCAGAATCAAATTCCAAGGTCCCTAGTCTGAGAAATAAATTTTTGAAGAAAATTGTTTGCTAAAAAATATAAGAATTTTTGAAATGGAATAGTGTGTGATCTCGTTGGTATTGGGCCCGTATTTTGGTTCCGGATCTCGGTATAGGTCTGATATAGTATTTAATTCGTGTCTGTGAAATTTGGTAAGAAACGAGACTGATTTGACGTGATTCGAACGTCCGACTGTGAAAATAGAAATTTCAATATTCTTAAGGATTTCTTGAGTTTTGGTGTTATATTCATTATTTAAGATGTTATTTTGGCGATTTGATTGCACGAGCAAGTTCGTATGATATTTTTAGACTTGTGTGCATGTTTGGTTTGGAGCCCCGATGGCTCGGGTGAGTTTTGGATAGGCCACAGAGTGAGTTTGGACTTAGAAAATCTGTTGTTGCATCTGGTATCTGTTGCAGGCCTCTGAACTCGCAATTGCGAGATCAGGCTTCGCATTTGCGAGCTTCACAGGCTTGGCAATTGCGAGGGTTTTATTGCAATTGCGATGATGACCTGAGCGAGCATAGTTTGCATTTGCGAACGTATCTTCGCATTTGCGAAGTCATCAGGGAGGGACAACCATCGCAATGCGACCAAAGGTTCACAATTGTGACAATAGCAGACATGCAGCAGGTTTGCATTTGCAATACCTGTCTCGCATTTCTGGTCGCAAATGCGACATCTGCAATTGATAAAAACACAACTTAGATGGTATTTCAACTTGTTCTCTCAAATTTTCAAAGCCTAAGCTCCCATAGGCGATTTTCCAAAGAAAAGTCCTTCCCCAACTCATAGGTAAACGATTTCTAACTCATTTTCCTTCAATCTATTCCATCTTTTTACAAGATTTCATCACAAAATCTAGGAATTTTCATTGGGAAATTGGGTGTTTGGGGTAGAATTTAAGAATTTTAAAATTTGGAGATTTAGATCTCAAATTGAGGTCGGATTCCAAAACTAATTGTATATCCGGGCTCAGGGGTGAATGGGTAATCAGGTTTTGGTTCGAACTTCGAGTTTTGACCAAGCGGGCCCGATGTCGGTTTTTGACTTTTTGGGGAAAATGTTGGGAAACCTATAATTAAGAATTGGAATTAAGTTCTTTAACATTTATTGATATTATTAAGTTAATTATGATTAGATACAAACATATTGGAGGTGGAATCGAGAGGTAAAGCGGTAATTGAGGTTTGATTGTAGTCGTGAAATCGAGGTAAGTGTTGTGGCTAACCTTAGCTTGAGGGATTAGGTATTTTTGCCTTATTTGCTGTCACACCCCTTTTCACCCTCCAAGAGATAATGTGTGCAAAATGTTATGGATTGTGGGTTAAAGAGCTTTTCCAATTAAAGTGACAAATTTTAAATAAGGATTATTTTATTTATAGAGTCGCCACTTGGAATTGATTTTTGCCGGTGTTCCAAGTCACCTTTTATTTGAATCCCTATTCAAAGGAAGGTTTGACTCTATTATTATTGGTCTCCAAAAATAAAGTCCGGGTAAGGAATTCTGTTGACCGGGGAGAAGTTGTAAGGCATTCCCTGAGTCCCGTGGTTCTAGCACGGTCGCTTTATTGACTACACTTGGCTTGAATTAAACTTGGATAAACTGTGATTTATTTGATTTTTATGCTTTTCTTATGTCCGTTTTTATTTATTTTTAAAAAAAAATTAAAGAAAAGATTTGAATAATAATCTATAACTTAACTAATGAGAGAAAATTATTGTTATGAGTACTAATTTAAAAGATGAGACTAATGAGAGAAAATTATTAATTGACATTGCTTAAAACTAGTAAGATGTGGGCTTGTCTTGACATTGAATGAGGCAACCCATTATTGGGTTGATGGAGTCAAATGGGCTCATTTCCAAGACAAAATCCAAAAGCCCATATGCTTTTGGACTTTAAATCTGCAGATATGACCTTTTAAAGCTATGTTACAGATTTGTCCATATCTTGCTATTTGCAATCCGTAGCCAACTATTTACAAAAATAAGTTTACAGGTTGTCTTTCTAATCTACAACTTAACTACCTTACTAAATAAGTATTTTTTAAGAGATAAAAAAAGATTATTGGGACTCTAAAATATAATAATAATAATAATAATAATAATAATAATAATAATAATAATAATAATAATAATAATAATAATAATAATAAAAACTTAGCTTGGTGACAACAAAGGAACAAACATGGCTACAAGGGTTCAAATTTTAAAATATATGCTCCTTTCAGACAACCAAATGCCAATGGAATTATATCTAATGCTTTGCAAAAATAAAAATAATTAAAGATGCTTAACACAATTTAATTAACTAACATATCGTTATAACATTATCAAACATTCAAGAGCATATAAAAATTAATTACAATAGAAGGATGAAGCTACTAATATTTCCAAGCGTCATTATCTTTCATTCAAACTCGATTTTATGAGTTTACATGGTCCGAAAATTACCTGGACAACAGAAAGAAGAACAAATATAGCAGAGTCAGCTCTTTCCAAAATCAACAGCAAAACAATTAAACGGGCAACAACAACAACAAAAGACAGCGACAACTGGCAGATTTAAGCCCAAGAAAATAAACTAGAAATACCCCAGCAAAACAGTACAATTATGTAACTCCAGAAAAATCTTTCAAGACTACTCTATTTTCCTTAAACAAGTTTTTCACTTAAGAATCAACACATAAAAGCTGCTAAGGGATATTATAGCTACTGATTTTTTCTCTTTTTTGTGTGTCTAGAGCTCTCTCAGTAAGATGGGATGTCCTCCTTTTATATCAAAACAATCAGCTATTTCAAAAAAATTAAAAATCAATCTTTGTGACAGATTTTTCTACAAAATCTGCTCTTAAATTCAAAATGCCAGACTTTCTGGTTCAATCTTGTCAAGTATTTCAAACAAAATCTGCTTTCCATTATTCAAAGACAGACTTTTATTCAAACATTGTCCAAAGGTCTACATTTGCTTACCAAACAATTTGACTTTTGAGTGTTGTACTCAAAGAGTCTTGAAGTAGTAAATAAACAATCAAACAAATACCATATACTCTTAAGTATTTTTCACTAGCTCACTTTTATCAACACAAAACTATTTTACTACTTCAACAAGTGCAAAAACAGAAAATTTGACATTTCAAACTTCAAAAACTAATGCTAAAATAATTAATAATAGACAAAAATAAGATCTGAAAAAATAAAAATAAAATAAAAAATCAGCCACGAAAAATAATAGGATTTTTACCATTTTATAATTCAAGTGGCCGAAAAAATGGTGGTATGCCAAAAGAGGGTGTTCGGGGAGGTTGCCGGAATTTGGCCGGATTTTGATCGCCGGATTTTCATGGTGAAATTGGCATCAATAGCTAGGTCTTGAGGAGCTATATCCATTGCTGTAAGTATTGTGGGGGTGGTAGTGGTTGGAGCTTCAAGAATTTGGGCAAAAAAGTGACGGGAAAGTTTCCTAGATCTAAGATTCAAGGAGTTTGAGGGATTTTTGAAGGATTTGGTTTGGAGATATGGAAGGAGGAAGTTGTGGAGATTACATGGTATGAATTTGGAGGTGTTCCGCCGCCGGTGGTGGGTGGAGCTGGGGCGGCGTAGAGAGAGTGATGAGAGAGAGAAGAGAGAAGAAGGAGAAAAGAATTATGGGTGAAAATGAGGACAATTTTTACATTTTTGAGGCTTTAAATACCTAAGTCAAGAGTGAATGAGATCCATTGGATCAAGATGGAATGGATGGGTATGATTTGATCTTGTTTCATTTAGTGAAATAACGTAGTTTTGAGGCAAACTACGTAGCTTCAGACCCTTTCAATGGCAGCCCTTTATCTTGCACTCTTGGACACTTTTTCTTTCAAATTTGGCCAAATTTCTTCCTTAATCCTACTTTTAAAACTAATTTTACACAAATAATTTAATTAAATAACTTATTCTAATGATTAATTAACTAGATTAATTCACCAACTGAATAGCTAGTTAATTCTTAAAATGCACAAATGAAGAAAGAACTATTTTTTTTAGTATTTTATGATAGGAAATATGCAATTAAAATCACAAAAATTGAGAAAAATAATTAAAATAACAAAACACTAATAACTTTAGGAGGTGTTAAATAGTGCAAAAATTAGGTGTTCACAGCTGCCCCTCTTTGCTCGAGAACATGAAGAGTTTTTGTGCAAAGAAAATTGAATGCCTTAGCTAATTTTTGCTCACATGTCACTCCAATGGAAGCAATTTTTTTTTTGAAAAAAAGGTGACCGAACCTTGCTTCCGAGGCTGCCTACATATCCTTGGCTATAAAGGAAATAAGTTAGTGTAGTTCTGGAAAATTTTGGTAGCTGGGACTACCAGACACTAGAGTTAAGACTGTTTCTGTTGTTGTTGTCGCTGTTGCTATTGCTGTTACTCGCTTCTTACATCAAAAAAGAAAAAGAGAAGAGTACTATATATATCTGCAAACTAAGAGTACAAAATTCCTATCTATGCGTCTTCTGGAGTTAAATCTTGATTTTTGACCTGCTCGCTTGCGTTGACCTTAGATTGGATTTTGATACTCTTTGAAGAAACGATTATGACTCAATTTCAGTTGCTTGTTTTCCTGATCTAAAATTGAGAAGATGAATCTTGAGAAGCTGGGTTACTGACACATTGTCAAAGTTAACTCCAACTATCCTGTGATCGAAAGACTTCTTTCTTCTGATGAGAAACTAAAACTGCAAGCTTTAATCTTCACTTGTGCTATACGGCCGAGCCTGCAAAACCATCAAAGACAAACAAAAACGAACAAAAAATTTTCTGCCCCAGTCTGGCACTAGAAACATTTTGTGAGTTATTAGAGAAATCTGTAAATTATTTAATTTATTGAAAAAGCAGACAGAAATAGTAGTATAAACTAGCTAAAAGAGATAAAATTTGGTAACGAATGATTGTGTAACCAGGGATCGGTATCCCGTACTACTGAAAGGAAATGTAACCAGGGGCCAGTACCCTATCTTACTGGAAGGAAATAGAATCAGGTGTTAGCACCATGTATTATTGATAAAGTGTTGAATCCTTCTAGGTGAAAAAAGGTTCGATCTGAGTTAAACTTTATTAAACAACCTGAGCGAAGATTACTTCTACCCGGAAACTATGAGCTGGATCCCCCTAAACGAAACGGTTCAACCTGGGTTAAGCTACGTAAAACACCCTGAGCGAAGATTACTTCTACCCGTAACTACGAACTGGATCCCCCTAAGCGAAACGGTTCTACCTGGGTTAAGCTACGTAAAACACCCTGAGCGAAGAGTACTTCTACCAGGAAAGTAGGAGCTGGATCCCCCTAGGCGAAACGGTTCTACCCGAGTTAAGCTACATAAAACAATCTGAGCGAAGAGTACTTCTACTCAGAACTACGAACTGGATCCCCCTAGGCGAAACAATTCTACCTAGGTTAAGCTACGTAAAACACCCTAAGCGAAGAGTACTTCTACTCGGAAACTAGGAGCTGGATCCCCCTAGGAAAAACGGTTCTACCTGGGTTAAGCTACATAAAATACCCTGAGCGAAGAGTACTTCTACCCAAAAACTATGAGCTGGATCCCCCTAGGAGAACGGTTCTACCTGGGTTAAGCTAAGTAAAACACCCTGAGCGAAGAGTACTTCTACCGGAAATATGAGCTGGATCCCCCTAGTCGAAACGGTTCTACCTGGGTTAAGCTACGTAAAACACCCTAAGCAAAGAGTACTTCTACCCGGAAACTATGAGCTGGATACCCCTAGGCGAAACGGTTCTACCTGGGTTAAGCTACGTAAAACACCCTGAGCAAAGAGTACTTCTACCCGGAAACTATGAGCTGGATCCACCTAGGCGAAACGGTTCTACCTGGGTTAAGCTACGTAAAACAACCTGAGTGAAGAGTACTTCTACCCGGAAATATGAGCTGGATCCTCCTAGGCAAAAAGGTTCTACCTGGGTTAAGCTATGTAAAAACAACCTGAGCGAAGAGTACTTCTACCCAGAACTATGAGCTGGATCCCCCTAGGCGAAAAGGTTCTACCTGGGTTAAGATAATGTAAAACAACCTGAGCGAAGAGTACTTCTACCCGAAAATATGAGCTGGATCCCCCTAGGCGAAAAGGTTCTACCTGGGTTAAACTACGTAAAACAACCTGAGTGAAGAGTACTTCTACCCGGAAATATGAGCTGGATCCCCTAGGCGAAAAGGTTCTACCTGGGTTAAGCTACGTAAAAATAACCTGAGCAAAGAGTACTTCTACCCAGAACTATGAGCTGGATCCCCCTAGACGAAAAGGTTTTACCTGGGTTAAGCTAATGTAAAACAACCTGAGTGAAGAGTACTTCTACCCGGAACAATGAGCTAGATTCCCTAGGCGAAAATGTTCTACCTGGGTTAAGGTTTGGTGACATTCGTTCTTTTAGAATCACCATTCTGCATGCTGTGTTCCTGCTTCAAACAAAGAAATATTTGTGAGTTTTCAAAGTGGTGGTTGGTTTTGTGGCCTTGATTGTTTTGATCACTTGATCTCGGCCCTTTCAACTGAAACTGGTTGCTTCCTGAATACCGATTGCCTTTCTGACTCTGGAGAAACTCTAGCTTATCTAGACTTTGTCATGATGATTGGTTGGTGGAACTCAACCTTTTCGACTTTATCTTGCCTTCGTAGGACTTTTCCTTCTGATTTCTCTTTTTTTTTTCTTTTTTTTTTTATATTCTTTTTTTCATCATTTTTTTCTTTTCTTTTCTTCGGAGCATTGGGGAACTTTCGGCTCCTCAAACTTTGCTGCAACGGCTAGTCGCGTGGGACTTAACCTTTTCCAATTTTATTTCGCCTTCGTTGGCCTTTCTTTTCTGGATTCTTTCTACCAACTTCAAATTCAGAGCATTTGGGATGCCTTGGCTTTTTTCAACTCTTTGCCGAGACGGTTAGCCACGTGGGACTCAACCTTTTCAACTTCATTTGCCTTTATAGGCGCTCCATTTGATTTTCTCTTTCTAAGAGTTTTGATTTTAAAGCATCGACCGCCATGGCTAGTTGGGGTCGACTTGATGCCCGTACGAGGCTGGGTGCCTTTCTGCACATTAGCTCGCGCCAAATGAGAACCCTATAAATCAGTCTTGCCATCCTTTCTTTGTCTTAGTTTCGGATCAATGTTAGACCGAAAGGGATTCAAAGAAAACAAACAATGGAATGGAGAATGAGTTTAAAACAAGAAGTGTCCATTTCAGGGAAAGGACAGAAGGACTTATCTGGAGTACATGCGGACTTCAATGAACATGACATGCCTTTTGGACTGGATGCCTGATCTGTGTAAACCGTCCGACTCTCAGAAATTCATCACAATTGTTTCCTCAAAATCGAGAAACCTTGCCAGAACTCTGTCGGTGTCGATGGCTATGAGGATCCTCTTTTCGATCAGGGGCGCCCTTTGCGGGTTTTCACGAGCTGACCTCTCTCATTTTTCTTCTCGCCTTATAGTGCTCTTTACGAGTTTTCACTAACAAGACTCTCTTATTTTTCATTTCTCTTCTTACCATCGCCTCATGGTGCCCGTGTGGGTTTTCACCAATAAGACTCTCTCATTTTATTTCTCTCATTTTTATTGCATCGGATCCAAGTAGTTGTATTCTCTGATCCTTGAACATTCTCACCGATTGATCGGAAGGACTTGAAAGGGTTTGGGTAAAAATGATTTGGATCGAATTACAACTTTGGAACCATTCAGGCGGGATTATCGCCGGACCGTTACAACATCTGCCCCAGTTTCACTTTTGGGGGAATTTGGATTTTTATTTTGGTGTGACTGAACCGCAGAGAGAGGTTTCCTACGTATCCTTTCGGAATCAAGTCGAACGTAGTTCAGAGAACTTTTTTTTCCTTTCGTTTTTCTGTTTTGTTTTGTTTGCTCTTTCTCTTTCCTTTTCCTCTTTTGTTTTTCTTTTTCTTTGCCTTTTCTTCCTCTTTTTTTTGTACATTTTTTTTTCTTTCTTTTTCATTTCATTTTTCAATAACACTTTCAGGTTCCACAGATGGTGATCAAAGAATGAGAGCCGACTCAAAGGGTTTGCAAAGGGTTGATAGTGTTTGGTTAGCGAGAATGAAAGCTTTCGTCATCCCAATTGGAGAATATTAGTACTATATGGAGGATCCAACATAATACCTTTTGACTGCATTTGCATTGACAGTTATTTCAGGGACATTTCTTTCGATGTGTCCCAAGTGCAACACACTCTTTTGGCAGTACTCTTGTTGCAATGTACAAACCTTTTCAATCCGGGAACCAATTTTCCTTCAGTTGTTCCAACTCTTTGTTTTATTTCCTTAAACTTTATCTTCATTTCGATCTAATCCTTGATTCATTATTTTGAGGCCTGACAACTTTCAGGATCTGGGCATGAAGTCCGCAAGCATGTCATGTTATTGAAATCTGCATTTAACAGAACTAAAAAGAGAATAAGAAAATGACAAGATTAAGAAAAGAGACAATCCTAGACAATGAAATATTAATTTCATTTGATTTTTTGATTTTTTTCAGTTTTTGATTTTTTTGGTTTTTTTATAGAAGAGTTTACATCAGAAAATAAAACAATAAAGTAAAACACCCGTATTACACCTTGAGATAATTCGGATGCAGAAAGGATAGCAAAACTGGCTACTAAGACTCCCGTCTGATAGGGAACTTTCATGCTTGGCGGCCATTTTTTAGTTTTTCTTCTGTCTCGGCAATGGCTACAATGGCCTTCAGTGTCAGATCAAATTCCTCAGTTTCACAAATCATTCCGACCATTGGCCTGATGTTGTGGGCAGGCAACAAATTGTTCATCACATCAGGAGCTTCTTCATCCCGAAAAATGATTCTTTCAGCTTCAATCAAATCTTCAACTGCCCTTTTGAGGGTCCAACTGTCCTTTGTAATGTGTCCCACTGCTCCAGAGTGGTATTCATACCTAGCGTCAGCTCGGTGCGAGGGGGACTAGGGGTTCGGCCATTTCGGGGCCACTGGCTGCAATAGATCTAGCCTGATTAGCTTTTGGAACAAGCTTGAATACGATTCACCAATAGGGGTGAACTAATTCTTTCTGAAAGGATCTCTTGGGAGAGAATTGTATCGAAGATCATTTGGTTGGGGATTATATGGAGCTGGGTAAGGATGTGCATTTCTGGGAGGTGGAGCTCAGTTTTGTGTATAATGTTGTGGTCGCGTGCAAGGTTGCGCGTTCATCACTGCATACCAACCAAACCAACCACCTGAACAGAACCTGACTAATTTGCTCACACCACAACCTGGTTGGTTTTGAGACATTTAATACATAGGAAATCACACGTTGGGGATGCAATGCACCTAATAATTAAATATTTCTACCATGTATTTGAACGGTTACATGTTTTATCCCGGTCTTAACTAACCCTTTAAGTATGTACCTCTTTTATTTCTATCTCTATTTAATCACTCTTGATTTTTTGCGTCTCTGTCGCTTTTTATTTTTTTGGCATTCTCCTTCTTTTTTTTGGTAACTCTTTTATTTTTTGTCACTCTTTTTTTTTAGTTTATTTTTTCCTCAGTTAATTCTATGGTTTTGATCGAATCCGATGGGGATTGTCTACGTATCATGACGCCGCATGAATAAGATCATTACGTAGTTCAGAAAAAAATTAGGAATAAAGTACACAAACTAACTTTCGTTTTTTACTCATATACAAATAACTCCACGAAAGCTCCTAACAAGGAAAATAATTTTGGATTTTTTTTTGGTAGAAAGAAAGGATTCAAAAGAAGAAAGAATTTCTTTTTAGATTTCAATTTTTTTATTGAATTGTTGAAAGTGAGACTTCTAAAGAAGAGCGATTTTTTTTTGAAATTCGATTTTTTTCATTTTGTTTTTGGAATTGTTGAAAGAAAGAATTAAAATAAAGATTTTTTTATTTTTAAAGTTTCTTTTTTTTTTGGAATTTTTTGAAATAAACACTTCTAAAGAAGAAATAAAATATTTTTGAATTTTAAATATTTTTTTTCCAATTTTTGAAGAAAAAACTTCTGAAGCAGAAAAAAAATATTTTGGAATTCAACAATTTATTTATTTTTGGAATTTTCGATTTTTTTTCTTTTTCATTTATTTATGTTTTTGTGATTTTTGAAGAAAAAAATCTGATTTTGATTTTTTTGTGTGGAAGGAATACTTATAAAAGGAAAAGAAGAAAATATTTTGGAATTTTTTGTTTGATTTTTTTAAAATTGGGTTCTCTAAGAAATTATTTTCTAAAGAATGAAGTAAAGGGAAATATATTTGATTTTTTATTTTTTGAAAATTGGGGGTCGGAACCGATGAGGTTTGCCTAGGTATCTCACATCCGATGTGAATCAGACCCGCGTAGTTCGGTAAAATTGGGTACCTTTTTTTTTAATAATTCTGCTACATTAATTTTCTAAAGCCGGTCGACAAATGCAAGCAAGCCTTCCAAATGATGCAACAAGTAGCACATAAGTGAACATGATGGTCTCAAAAAGGATACCTGTCTTATACGGACTCGGTCCCTGTGCCGAGCTTCTAAGTCAAGTGCATATGATGCAACAAAACGATCCTACTAGGGATAACCAGTCATGTGGCTTGTTCTTCTATATTTTAAAAGTCCTAGGGGATGAGGCGTATCTAGACTGACCATAAAACGAGCGAACAACTCGAGTTGGGAAGGGGTAGCGTACCGGGAGCAATACTTCTCCGGCTTAACTACTGGAACCTCCCCGTTCTTAAATATGGGTGACTAATAATCCTTCACCGGGAGCCCAGGCCCACCGGCTTTATCTCAACAAAGAATGGGGCGCGTATCCGCGATTCCCGAGGTTGTATTTAGAAGACTCAAAGGGGGTGCGCAAGAAGACAATTTATAGAACAATTCAACAATATCAAAGAGGTAAAGAGCAAGCAAGTAGCACATTATGCCCAAATAGATCACAGTTATATACAAAAAATTAATAAAGCCAAATAAAGTCAATGTACAAGCTCGAATTCTTGAGTACCTCCCCAGCAGAGTCGCCAGAGCTGTCACACCCCTTTTCACCCTCCAAGAGATAATGTGTGCAAAATGTTATGTATTGTGGGTTAAAGAGCTTTTCCAATTAAAGTGACAAATTTTAAATAGGGATTATTTTATTTATAGAGTCTCCACTTGGAATTGATTTTAGCCGGTGTTCCAAGTCACCTTTTATTGAATCCCTATTCAAAGAAAGGTTTGACTCTATTATTATTGGTCTGCAAAAACAAAGTCCGGATAAGGAATTCTGTTGACCGGGGAGAAGGTGTAAGGCATTCCCTGAGTCCCGTGGTTCTAGCACGGTCGCTTTATTGACTACACTTGACTTGAATTAAACTTGGATAAACTGTGATTTATTTGATTTTTATTCTTTTCTTATGTCCGTTTTTATTTATTTTTTAAAAAAAATTAAAGAAAAGATTTGAATAATAATCTACAACTTAACTAATGAGAGAAAATTATTGTTATGAGTACGAATTTAAAAGATGAGACTAATGAGAGAAAATTATTAATTGACATTACTTAAAACTAGTAAGATGTGGGCTTGTCTTGACATTGAATGAGGCAACCCACTATTGGGTTGATGGAGTCAAATGGACTCATGTCCAAGACAAAATCCAAAAGCCCATATGCTTTTGGACTTTAAATCTGCAGATATGGCCTTTTAAAGCTATGTTACAGATTTGGCCCTATCTTGCTATTTGCAATTCGTAGCCAACTATTTACAAAAATAAGTTTACAGATTGTCTTTCTAATCTACAACTTAACTACCTTACTAAATAAGTATTTTTTAAGAGATAAAAAGATTATTGGGACTCTAAAATATAATAATAATAATAATAATAATAATAATAATAATAATAATAATAATAATAATAATAATAATAATAATAATAATAATAAAAACTTATCTTGGTGACAACAAAGGGACAAACATGGATACAAGGGTTCAAATTTTAATATATATGCTCCTTTCAGACAACCAAATGCCAAATGGAATTATATCTAATGCTTTGCAAAAATAAAAATAATTAAAGATGCTTAACACAATTTATTTAACTAACATATCGTTATAACATTATGAAACATTCAAGAGCATATAAAAATAAATTACAATAGAAGGATGAAGCTACTAATATTTCCCAGCGTCATTATCTTTCATTCTAACTCGATTTTATGAGTTTACATGGTCCGAAAATTACCTGGACAGCATAAAGAAGAACAAATACAGCAGAGTCAACTCTTTCCAAAATCAACAGCAAAACAATTAAACGGGCAGTAACAACAGCAAAAGACAGCGACAACCGGCAGATTCAAGCCCAAGAAAATAAGCTAGAAATACCCCAGCAAAACAGTATAATTATGTAACTCCAGAAAAATCTTTCAAGACTACTCTATTTTCCTTAAACAAGTTTTTCACTTAAGAATCAACTCATAAAAGTTGCTAAGGGATATTATAGCTACTGATTTTTTTCTTTTTTTTTGTGTGTCTAGAGTTCTCTCAGTAAGATAGGATGTCCTCCTTTTATATCAAAACAATCAGCTATTTCAAAAAAATTAAAAATCAATCTTTTTGACAGATTTTTCTACAAAATCTGCTCTTAAATTCAAAATGCCAGACTTTCTGGTTCAATCTTGTCAAGTATTTCAAACAAAATCTGCTCTCCACTATTCAAAGACAGACTTTTATTCAAACACTGTCCAAAGGTCTACATTTCTTACCAAACAATTTGACTTTTGAGTGTTGTACTCTAAGAGTCTTGAAGTAGTAAATAAACAATCAAACAAGTACCATATACTCTTAAGTATTTTTCACTAGCTTACTTTTATCAACACAAAACTATTTTACTACTTCAACAAGTGCAAAAACAGAAAATTTGACATTTCAAACTTAAAAAACTAATGCTAAAATAATTAATAATAGATAAAAATAAGATCTGAAAAAATAAAAATAAAATAAAAAATCAACCACGAAAAATAATAGGATTTTTACCATTTTATAATTCAAGTGGCCGAAAAAATGGTGGTATGCCAAAAGAGGGTGTTCGGGGAGGTGGCCGGAATTTGGCCGGATTTTGATCGCCGAATTTTCATGGTGAAATTGGGATCAATAGCTAGGTCTTGAGGAGCTCTATCCATTGATGTAAGTATTGTGGGGTGGTAGTGGTTGGAGCTTCAAGAATTTGGGCAAAAAAGTGACGGGAAAGTTTCCTAGATCTAAGATTCAAGTAGTTTGAAGGATTTTTGAAGGATTTGATTTGGAGATATGGAAGGAGGAAGTTGTGGAGATTACATGGTGTGAATTTGGAGGTGTTTGGAGGTGTTCCGCTGCCGGCGGTGGGTGGAGCTGGGCGGCGTAGAGAGAGTGATGAGAGAGAGAAGAGAGAGGAAGGAGAAAAGAATTATTGGTGAAAATGAGGACAATTTTCAGATTTTTGAGGCTTTAAATACCTAAGCCAAGAGTGAATGAGATCCATTGGATCAAGATGGAATGGATGGGTATGATTTGATCTTGTTTTATTTAGTGAAACGACGTAGTTTTGAGGGAAAACTACGTAGTTTCAGAACCTTTCAATGGCAGCCCTTTATCTTGCACTCTTGGACACTTTTTCTTTCAAATTTGGCCAAATTTCTTCCTTAATACTACTTTTAAAACTAATTTTACACAGATAAATTGATTAAATAACTTATTCTAATGATCAATTAACTAGATTAATTCACCAACTGAACAGCTAGTTAATTCTTAAAATGCACAAATGAAGAAAGAACTATTTTGTTTAGTATTTTATGATAGGAAATATGCAATTAAAATCACAAAAATTGAGAAAAATAATTAAAATAACAAAACACTAATAACTTTAGGAGGTGTTAAATAGTGCAAAAATTAGGTGTTCACATTTGCTACTTGTTTAGTTGTTAAGTACGTCGTATATGTGTGGTGGCGAGTATCTATACGTTGTTGTAGGATCATGGCATGCGAGTGAGTGTTATACTTGTGACCGTTGTGTTCCTTTATACGTATTGCTCTTGCTGAAACTAGTTATTACTAATGTTAAACAAGTCTTACTATGTTTTCTTGGTTTTGGATATTGGTTGAGTATTGATTCAAGTTGAGATTTCTATTGTGAAATTAAATGATGAAATGAAGTTATTTGATTGTGATGCCCTTGCCGGGTTGTTATTGTTTTTGTTGTTGCTTATGGTGAGGAAGAGTCATAAAGCACGAAGAGTGATACCGTGCACATTTCTATTATTCATATGGTGAGGAAGAATGATAAAGCACGAAGGGTGATGTCGTGCACATTTTTATTATTGATTGCATGATGAGGATTGAGAATAAAAACACGTAAGGTGATGCCGTGCATTTTCTGTTTGCTGTATTTATTTGTTGTTATCAGTTCAAGTGTTTTAGCTGTTTAAGATTCCTTTACTGTTGTGATTCTTTGTGTTGGAACCCCCATAGCATGTTGCCCCTTCCCATTCATTTCTGTTCAATTTTTAATACTTATTATTCTGTTAGTGTATTGTTTAACTGCACATGTTTATATTGTTTGTTGTGTCCTTGCCTCGTGATGTTTTCGCCGAGGTTAAGCTCAGCACTTACCAGTACATGGGGTCGGTTGTACTGATACTGCACTCTGCACTTTCTATGTAGATCCCGCTACTGGACCATACTTATCAGAGTTCGAGGTTGCTGCCTTCAGTCCACAGGAGATCCAAGGTAGATCTGCCGGCGTTCGCAGACCCTGGAGTCCCCTTCCCTCTATCTTAGTTTCTGTTTTCTTTTATTTCGAGAAACAAATGTATTTTTCCTTTAAACCAGTATTTGTAGAAATTCCTAGACGTTTGTGAATGTGACATCAGATCATTGGGATAGCCTTGTTTTAGAGTTTTAAACTGTTATGAAACTTCTGCACTTTATACGTGCTTAGCTTTAGCTATTATTTATTATTATTTGGGTTAATAATTAATGCGTTAGAAATGTATCTGTTGGCATGCCTAGCTTTCAAGAATAGGCGCCATCACAATCCCGACGGTGAAAAATCCGGGTCGTGACAAGTTGGTATGAGCTAGGTTGCCTAGGTCTCAAAATTCATGAACAAGCTAGGTAGAGTCTGAGGGATCGGTACAGAGACATTTGTGCTTATCCCCTAGAGGCTACAAAGTTTAGGAATAACTTCACATCTATTTTTCTCTATCGTGCAATTTTATTTCTCAATGCTAATTGAACTCCTACTCTGTTCTTTCATAGAAGGTGAGAACACATACTGCTTCATCAGCTATCAGCAGCTCGAGCCCCTCAGCGGCAGCTCCTACGAGGGGCAGAGGCCGTGCTAGAGGCCGAGGCAGGGGTAGGTCTCAGTCCGTAGCAGCAGCACTAGCGGCGGAGAATCAGATAGAGTTTGACGATGAGGCTCCGGAGGGGTTCATCGCTACTCCAGTACTTCAGGATGCTTTGGTCTGTATGGTGGGCCTTAAGGAGACTGTTACTTAGGCCGGTATACTTCCTATAGCACCAGCCATATGTCGGGCTAGGGGAGGAGAACAGACTCCCGCTACTCACACTCCGGAATAGGTGGCTCCCCAGTTTCAGACTCCAGAAATCCAGCCAGTTGGGTAGTTCAACCGGGTGTGGTAGCTCAGATCGATGATGGATCAGCTATGTCTTCTGATGCTTTGTGGAGATTGGACAGGTTCACCAAGCTTTTCACTACTACCTATGGTGGTACATCTTCAGAGGATCCCCAAGATTATTTGGACAGTTTTCACGAGGTTCTACGGAACATGGGGATATTGGAGACCAATGGGGTCGACTTTGCTGCTTTTCGTCTGTCAGGTTCCGCCAAGAAATGGTGGAGAGATTATTGTTTTGGCCAGACCATCTGGGTCACCTAATTTTACTTGGGACCAGTTCTCTTAGTTATTTCTCGAGAAGTTCCTTCCCGTCACTCAGAGAGAGGAGTACCGTAGGCGGTTTGAGCATCTTCAGCAGGGTTCTATGACGGTCACCCAGTATGAGACTAGGTTTATTGATTTGGCTCATCATGCTCTTCTTATACTCCCCACCGAGAGAGAGGGTGAGGAGGTTTATTGAGGGACTCGCTCTGCCTATCATATTGCATATGGCTAAGGAGTTCATGAGCGAGATTTCTTTTCAGGATGCAGCCAATGTGGCCAGGCGAGTTGAGATGGTTTTACCTCAGGAGAGTGGTCAGGGGTCTGACAAGAGGCCTCGTCATTTTGGCAGGTTTAGTGGTGTCACGTCTGGAGGTAGGGATTCCTTTGGTAGAGGCCATTCTCCCAAGCCGTTTCATTTAGCACTTCAGACTTCTCACGGTGCTCTAGGTGGCAGTTATATGCAGTATTCTAATCAGCTAACCTACAGTGCACCATCAGCTCCTATCAGTGCACCTCCGCTCCAGAGTTTTAAGGTGGTTACTCCGGCCGTAAGGGTCAGTTTTAGGGTCTGCTGTCTCAGCAGCCGAAGTCATGTTATACTTGTGACGATCCGAGGCACATTGCTAGATTTTGCCCTCGAGCCTCGAGCAGTTCTCAGTATCAAGGTTCTCGTGTCATAGTTTTGGCACCGGGTGTTCCAACGCCCGCTCAGGCAGCTAGAGGTAGGGGTCAGGTAGCTAAAGGTGGAGGTTGAGGTGTTAGAGGTGGAGGTCAGGCCGCTAGAGGTGGAGGCCAACCAGTATAAGGCCATCCCAGGGATGTATTTCAGAGTGTTGGGGCCCAACTTTGATGTTATGCTTTCCCAGCCAGACCTGAGGTTGAGTCCTCTGATGCAGTTATCACATGTGTTGTTCTGGTTTGTAGTAGAGATGCTTCAGTTTTGTTTGATCCAAGGTCTACACACTCATATGTGTCTTCTTATTTTGCTTCATATTTGGTTGTACCTCATGATTCTTCGAGTGCTCCCGTATATGTGTCCATGCTAGTGGGTGATTCTATTGTTGTATATCATGTCTATCGTTCGTGCATGGTTGTTATTGGGGGTCTTGAGACTAGTGTAGACTTCCTACTTCTAGATATTGTTGACTTCGATGTTATTTTGGGGATGGATTGGTTGTCACCTTATTATGTTATATTGGACTGTCATGCCAAGACCATGACCTAAGCTTTGCCGGGGTTTCCTCAAGTGGAGTGGAGAGGGACTCCTGGTCATTCTACCAGCAGGTTATCTCTTATATGAAGGCTCGACAAATGGTCAAGAAGGAGTGTTTGGCTTATTTAGCTTATGTTCATGATTTTAGTGTTGAGGTTCCTTCTATGGATTCTGTACTAGTTGCTCGTGAGTTTCCAGAGGTATTTTTTGCAGACCTTCCGGGGATACCACCCGACATGGATATTGACTTTTGCATTGATTTGGTGTAAGCACGTGATTTTTGCCCTATGAGAGAATTACTTCCAAAAAATCCAAAATAAAACAATTTTCCTTTGTGTGCAATTTTAAAATTTTTGTGGCATTTTTGATAATTATTTGTATTTCTGTCTGTGCGTGTTTATTGGTTAAATTAATAAAAAAATTACAAAAATATGTCGCATTTGCATTTAGTATTTATTTAAGTTTGTTTTACAAAATCATAAAAATAATGTACGTTGCATTTTTAGCATTTAACGTCTAAATTGTGTGATTTTTATAGTTAATTGCAATTTAAATGTGCGATAATTGTTATTTGGACAGATTTTTGAAATTATAACAGATTTTGAATCAGGGCAGTAACAGTAGTTTAAGGGGTAATACGGGAATTAACAAATTACAGATTATTTAATTATGGTGGGGACAAGACATAATGATAAAAGCAAAAAGGAAAAGGTGGGTAATAATGTCTTCTTTTCAAAAAGAGGGAACACTGGGGCCCACTTTGACTACTTTTCAAAAGAGGGAACACGGGGGGGGGGCACGTTGACTACTTTTACTAAAGTCAAAGTGTGGGTAATAATAAAAGTTAAAGGGGAAAGAGGTAAAATGGGGTCTTGCTTTGTATATAAGGGGGGGTGAGGGTATTGAATTAGAGGAGGGGGAGAAGAATTTTTAGAAGGAGGGGAATTTTGGGAGAGATTTTGGGATGAATTTTAAGAGATTTTAGGAGGAGAATTTTTAGAAAGAGGGTTTTTGGGAGAATTTTGGGAGAGAGGAATACATTCTGAAAATCCGAAGAGAGTGTGGTAGAGTTTAAAAAGAAAACAAAAACAAAGTGAGAAGTTTCGGGTTTAATACATGCGTGGGCTGTTGTTGTTTAGTTTGTTTACATACTTTTGGTTTTGTTCTATTGAGTTGTTCGGTTTTCTTCAAAGTTTTCTGGTCCTTGAACCTGGGTCGAATTGCTGCTAGGGTTGCTGTTGTTGCTGTGTATTTACACTACTGCTTCTTCTACTGATCTTCATCTTCTTTCCTTGCTTTCCAAATACCAGGTACACAAACTGATACACCGGTTCATCTTGTAAGCCACTCGAAGCATGAATGCAAAAATGTGAAAGATTTGAAGTTGTAGTTTAATGTAGTCTTTTCTTTCTTTTACTGTCTGTATGTAGAATATTCTATGCGCTGCCCATGTAAACTCTTTAAACGACTCACTTTCGAAACTTAACTATAATAACTCGAAGTATGTAAATAAAGTAGGATCTTTTCTTCATTTATTTTAGAGAAAAACGAAAAATAAAAAATGTAGTCGTTCTAAGATTATCCTTTTTTAAAAAAAATAATGAGACGAGCCTCGCCAAATAAAAATGCAAATTGCGGGGCCCTCAATAATTGGTCATAATAAATACTTAGAATTTGGGATGGACTGTTTAGTGAATTTCACTACCTTCCCCAAAGATAATAATGCGTTAGACTCTTTAGACGCGATTTAATTAAATTACATTCTTAAACTCGGGTGCACATTTATGTGACCCAAATCCAAATCTCAACGGAGTCGAAATGTGTCTCTAATCACGGGTACATTGATTGTGACGTGGTTCGAGATGCATGTCCATCACGTTGCAAATTCCTTTTAAAAATAAGAATGAGATGAGCCTCGCCGAATAAAAATACAAAATTGCGGGGCCCTCGGTAAATATTTGCTTTAAAATTGCTTAGACTTCGGGATGGACCGTTTAGAAAAATTTCACGGCCCTACCCAAAGTAAATGATACGCTAGTCGCTTTAGGCGCGCCTTTTAATAATTCAATTTTCTTAAAACTCGGGTGCACATTTATGTGACCCAAATCCAAATCTCAACAGAGTTGAAATGTTCCAATAACTACGGGTGCATTGATTGTGACGTGGTTTGAAATACGTTTTCACAATGTTGCAATTCTCTGTAAAATAATAACAATAAATAAAAATAATAAAAGCGGCTAAAGGATAAAATTTGCACATAAGTCTATAATATGTATTATATCAGATAATCAAGCTGAATATAACAGTTGAGCGACCGTGCTAGAACCACGGAACTCGGGAATGCCTAACACCTTCTCCCGGGTTAACAGAATTCCTTATCCGGATTTCTGGTTCGCGGACTGTAATATCAGAGTCATTCTTTTCCTCGATTCGGGATTAAAATGGTGACTTGGGACACCCTAAATCTCCCAAGTGGCGACTCTGAAATAAATAAACAAATCCCGTTTTGATTGTCCTTTAATTGGAAAAACTCCCTCTGCGCCCCTCGCGGGGGCGGAAAAAGGAGGTGTGACATTTGGCTTCAGGCACTCGGCCCATTTCTATTCCGCCGTATCATATGGCCCCGCCAGAGTTTAAAGAATTGAAGGAATAGTTCCAAGACTTGCTTGATAAGGGCTTTATTAGACCTAGTGTCTCGCCCTAGGGTGCACCAGTGTTGTTTGTTAAGAAAAAGGATGGATCGATGAGGATGTGCATAGATTATCGGCAGTTGAACAAAGTCACCATCAAGAACAAGTATCCATTGCCGAGGATTGATTATTTATTTGATCAGCTTCAGGGTGCCAAGTGTTTTCGAATATTGATTTGAGATCAAGCTACCGTCAATTGAGGATTAGGGCATCCGATGTCCCTAAGATAGCTTCTCGCATTTGGTACGAGCATTATGAGTTTCTAGTGATGTCATTTGGGTTGACAAATGTCCCAGCAGCATTCATGGATTTGATGAACCGGGTGTTCAAACCATATCTGGATACCTTTGTGATTATTTTCATTGATGATATCTTGATCTACTCCTGCAGTCGAGAGAAGCACGAGCAACATCTTTGAGTCGTTCTTCAGACTCTAAAAGATAGCCAGTTATATGCTAAGTTTTCGAAATGTGAGTTTTGGTTGAGTTCAGTGGCATTCTTGGGTCATGTTGTATCAGTAGAGGGTATTCAGGTGGATCCTAAGAATATTGAGGCAGTCAAGGACTGGCCTAGACCCATATCAACTACAGAGATCCGGAGTTTCTTGGGCTTGGGGGGTTATTACCGTCGATTTGTGGAGAGGTTCTCATCTATAGCAACCCCGATGACCAGGTTGACCCAGAAGGTTGCCCTGTTCAAGTGGTCGGACGAGTGTGAGGCGAGCTTTCAGAAGCTCAAGACAGATTTGACTACAGCGCCGGTGTTGGTATTGCCCACAGGTTCAGGACCATATACAGTATATTGTGACAAAGAAATTTTATTTTGGGTAAGACTCACCCAACAATAGTTGTGTGAGGCCTTCTCTATTTTTGACAAGTGTATTTGTGGGGTCCATTCACTAATATTGGATTGATTTAAATAAGAAAAAATGAGTTAAGTGAATTTTTTTGTTGATGTGGTTCCCACCTCATATATTTATATTCAATAAATAGAAAATTAAATAGATAGTACAAGAGAAATGGAGGGAAAGAGAAAACGTGGAAGCCATTTCCCCTCCTTAATTACCATTTGTGGTCATCACAATAGAGTATAGACTCCAACAAAATTTCTCATCTCTTTGAACTGTGGATAAACATAGCCCAAACGAAGGCCACAACAAATTTATATTCAAGCAAAGGAAAACGACATTCTATCCAAACGTAATATTCCATATACATTTTGTATCTATCTGTCTTCTTCTTGTTTTTATTTAAACTTTTATTATCATAGTTTATATCTTTCTAAATTCATCTTCAGTTTCCAAAGCTTAAAAACTTAACCTTTAGAAGTTATTCATCGATATACAGAATTGTACTCACAAAATACTCTTCTTGTCAATATCAGTGTGAAATACAAAATTATGCTCACAAAATACTCTTCTTATCAATATAAAATTTATGTATTCTTGTTAACAAATACAAATTTGTGCCCACTGATTGAGACTTTTGCATTTGATCCATTTTGCTACCATACCTGCAAGAAAAATTATCAATACAAAAATATTGTTTACTATAAATTTAAAATAAGATCAATATGAACTTTTATTATAACTGTAATCTTTTAGTGCTAAAATGAGATGGTGGGCCAAATTTGCACAAAAGATTTCATTCACAACTATAGTGACAAAGAATAATGCCTAAGAATAGACTAAATTTTATCATTGTAATCTTTTAGTGATAAAGAATAGACAATAATGAAAAAAATCTTATCAAGGACTTAGCTTCAGTATGTATAGCTGGACAGGGAGGGGAATTCACTCTAAGTTTATTTTCTAATTTTGTGTTCTAAGAGGGATTTGCTTTTGTTTCCTAAAACAACAGAAACTATTGTACCAGTGGCTAGAGGTGGAGTTAATTTCGTTATGGAGACTACGACAATGCCTACTACTCCTGTTTTTTACCAAGATCATAATTCAAATGATGAGAAAAATTCCACAATGATACATAATGTGTATAATATCGACAAGAACTTTGCTTTTAAGAATGACTTGAAATTTGGTTCCGAAGAAGAATCATACAATGCATACAATTCCTACGCCGTGGAAAAAGGGTTCGGTGTTCGAAAAGGACCAAAAACTCTTAATAGAAACAAAGAAATTACTAGATGCTTATTTCTTTGTTCTTGTGAAGGGAAATATGACAAGCTTTCCCCTTTTCAAGAAAGAAAGCGACAAAGGTTAGAATATAGATGTGGTTGTCTGGCTCGTATAAAATTCAAAATTTCAAATGGGACATGGGAAGTATGTGAATTCAATGATATGCATAACCATCTCATGATAGAATAGAACTTGAGACATTTCATACAATCTGGTCGAAAGCTTACAAGTGCTACCAAAAACATTCTTGGTTCTATGGTTGATGCTGGTATTCGTGCAAAAAGGTTGTTCGATACCTTCAGAATGAAGCTGGTGGAATTGAAAATGCAGGATTTACTGAACAAGATGCTCATAACTTCATACAAGCACACAAGAGAAACATGATTAGTAGTGGAGATGCTCAAACTTTGGTAAATCATTTTATGCATTTGCAAGCAGAGGATTCAAACTTCTTTTATTTTTTTTCAAGTTGATGAAGATGGCATATTGTGCAACTTCTTTTGGAAAGATAGCATATCTAGATTGCACTATGAGTGTTTTGGGGATGTGATGATTTTTGACACTACATATCGTACAAATAGATATAACATGATTTGTGCTCCATTTGTTGGTGTGAATAATCATTGGAAAAATGTTTTCTTTGGATGTGCATTATTGTACGATGAAACGATTGATTCTTTTGTTTGGTTATTTCAAACATTTTTGAAGGCAATGGGAGGAAAAGCACCAAGAACAATTTTACCGATCAAGCTCATGCCATAGCGTTTGCACTATGAGCAACGAGCAACTGAAATGCGTGATATTGAGGTAACTGAGAATTACAAGTGTCGAGGAAAACCTAAACTTTCCATACAAGATTGTGGGATCTTAAAGCATGCTGCTAGTGTTTACACTAGAAGAATTTTTTCCAGATTTCAACATGAATTTTTGCAAGGGACAACCAAAAAAGTAGTCAATGTTAATACTAATGGGACTTGTAGTAAGTTTACAGTTTTAAAGGGTGAAAGTGGGCAAACTGAAATCGTCCAGTTCAATTCTCTGGACAAATCCATTATTTGTAGTTGCCAGATGTTTGAATCCATGGGTTGGCTATGTTGTCATGCACTAAGAATTTTGTTCTTTGACTTGAACTTTTCTTGTATCCCGGAGCAATACATTTTGAAAAGATGGACTAAGAATGCTAAACATAGTAATGGATTTGAGGAGTACATCAATAAGAAGGAACCGTTAAAATCCTCTATGGCAATTCGCTTAAATGGTTTAATGAAGGTGTCATTTATAGTTATGACTTTAGCAGCAAATGATGTCGACTCCGAGGAAATTGCTAGAAAATATTTGTATCAAGAAAAGGTTGAGATAACTAAGCTCCAAAGTGCATTATATGTAGATGGTCGTGATAAAGATCGGCATAAGTTTATTTCAACTACTGATCCTCTGCTAGGTGGTATGGATCATATTCTGGATCCAATAAAGAAAAAAGGAAAGGAAAAGGTATATGGGAGATTAAAGTCAATTACTGAGCAAAGAAGGAGAAAGACATCTCAAAAGGCATCAAAAGCTAAAGTAGGACTACCACATGCGTCCACGGGATTACGTTTTGAAGTTTAATCTCTATACACGTCCAAGTTAAATATTTTTTGTTAATGGTTTTTGCACCTTTCTGTCATCTAATAATTTTAATATGTATTTTCCTTCCAATTTCAAATATGCAGCTATATGAAAATTCAAATAGTACTTTCACCCAATTGTTGACTCAAGAATCAAGCTTGTAGACAGCATGTTGCAGTCAATACCCAACTCAAACAATAACCAGTGTCGGCATTAATTGAAGCATAATAGGACCCTCTATTTTGTATGAATATATTTGAATCTGCTTTTGTACTCTTCCTAGGGGTGTTATTAAACAATTTACTGCAGGATATTCACTAATATGACAAGTGAATTTTGTATTTTGGTACTACTAATTTCAAGTGTAGAAGAGCTTCAACATCTAGAATCTATAATTATGAGATATTTGAAATATAATTTATTTTTGTGAGCAATATACAAAGAAGCCATAAGAGATTGAGAAAGAATATACCTTAAATCCATGGATAAACGGAAGTAGCAGAAGATCTTTAGAATTGAGCTAAAATTTGACCGAACAGGATTAAAATTTGTTCTGGGTATTATTTTAGATGATAAGAATGAGAAGGATAAGTGATGGTTGTGGTATTGTGTGGGACCCACAGTCCACTTTACTTTATTTTTATTTCATTTAATCCTTTCAATTGGCCCATATTCACTTAACTCATTTTTTCTTATTTAAATCAATCCAATATTAGTGAATGGACCCTACAAATACACTTGTCAAAAATAGAGAAGGCCTCATATAACTATTGTTGGGTGAGTCTCACCCAAAATAAAATTTCTCATTGTGACACATCCCGTAGTGGACTTGGTGCGGTGTTGATGCAGAATGGCAAGGTTATTGCATATGCTTTGCGGCAGTTGAAAATTCACGAGAAGAATTATCCAGTTCATGATTTGGAGCTAGCAGCCATTGTTCACGTGCTAAAGATTTGGAGGCATTATTTATATAGCGTGTCGTGTGAGGTGTTCACGGATCACAAGAGTTTGCAATACTTGTTCAAGACGAAGGAACTAAATTTGAGGCATAGGAGGTGGTTGGAGCTATTGAAAGACTATGATATCACCATCTTTCATCATCCCGAGAAGGCCAATGTGGTGGCCGATGCTTTGAGTAGGAAGTCGGCTAGTATGGGTAGCCTTGCATATATTCTAGTAAGTGAGAGACCGCTTTCTTTAGATGTTCAGGCTTTGGCCAATCAGTTCGCGAGATTGGATGTTTCTGAGCCTAGTCGTATTTTAGCTTGTACAGTCACTCGGTCTTCATTGTTTGAGCGTATCAGGGATCGGTAGTATGATGAACCTCAATTACTTGTTCTTAGGGACACAGTGCAGCACGGTAGTGCCAAGCAGGTTACAGTTGGATATGATGAAGTTTTGAGGATGTAGGGTCGTGTTTGTGTGCCTAATGTGGATGGGCTTTATGAGTTGATTCTAGAGGAGGCCCATAGTTCCCGGTATTCTATTCATCCAGGTGCCGCTAAGATGTATTAGGATTTGCGGCAGCTTTATTGGTGGAGGAGGATGAAGAAGGATATTGTTGCATACGTAGCTCAGTGTTTAAAATGTCAGCAGGTAAAGTACGAGAATCAGAGACCTGATGGTTTGCTTCAGCAGATTGAAATTCCTAAGTGGAAGAGGGAGAGTATCACTATGGACTTCGTTGTTGGACTCCCACGGACTCAAAGGAAGTTCGATGCAGTGTGGGTTATTATGGATAGGATGACTAAGTCAGCACATTTCATTCCTGTGGCAGTTTCCTATTCTTCAGAGCGGTTGGTAGAGATGTATATCCGTGAGATCGTTTGCCTTCATGGTGTGCCCGTGTCTATCATTTCTAATCGAGGTACACAGTTTACCTCGCTTTTGTAGAGGGCAGTGCAGTGTGAGTTGGGTATGCGGGTCAAGTTGAGCACAGTGTTTCATCCTCATATGGACAGGTAGTCCGAACGTACTATTCAGATATTAGAGGATATGCTCTGAGCATATGTTATTGACTTTGGAGGTTCTTGGGATCAGTTTTTGCCGTTAGCAGAGTTTGCCTATAACAACAGTTATCAGTCGAACATCCAAATGGCCCCCTATGAGGCACTATATGGTAGACGGTGTCGATTGCTAGTTGGGTGGTTTGAGCCGGGGGAGGCTCGGTTGTTGGGTATATATTTAGTACAGAATGCCTTGGATAAGGATAAGATTATTCAGGATAGGCTTCGTACAGCTTAATCTTGGCAAAAACATTATGCCGACCATAAGGTTCGTGAGGTGGCATTCATGGTACGAGAGAGAGTGTTTCTTCGCGTGCCGCCCATGAAGGGCGTGATGAGATTTAGGAAGAAGGGCAAACTAAGCCCTAGGTTCATCGGACTTTTTGAGATCCTTGATCGAGTGGGAGAGGTGGCTTACAGACTTGCATTGTTGCCAGGTTTATCAGTTGTGCATCCAATGTTTCATGTGTCCATGCTTCGGAAGTATCACGACGATACATCCCACGTGTTGGACTTCAGCACTATCCAGTTGGAGAAGCATTTGACCTACAAGGAGGAGACGGTAGCTATTCTAGACTGGCAGGTTCGTCAGTTGAGATCGAAGCATTATCCTTCGGTTCGTGTGCAGTGGAGAGGTCAGCCTGTTGAGGCAGCTACCTGGGAGTCTGAGTCCGACATGCGGGGAAGATATCCCCATCTTTTCGCCGACTCAGGTGCTTTTCTATGTCCGTTCGAGGACGAACGGTTGTTTTAGAGGTGGAGAATGTGATGACCCAAAAGGGTCATCTTTTGTTTTAGAATCTGTTTCCATGTTGCAAGGCCTTATAAACCTCATTTTTATTCTCCTCGATTTGCATGCGCAGTCCGGGCGCATTTCTAGAATGCCTTTATGTGAAATTTGAGAAAAATATTGAATTTTGCCTTTAAAATTGATTAAAGTTGACTTTGGTCAATAATTTTGGCAAACGGATCCAGATCCATAATTTGACGGTCCCGTAGGGTCCATAGTAAAATATGGGACTTGGACGTATGCCCTGAATCGAATTCCGAGGTCCCTAGCCCGAGAAATGAATTTTTGAAGAAAATTATTTGCTGGAAAATATAAGAATTTTTAGAAATGGAATAGTGTGTTATCTCATTGGTATCGGGCTCGTATTTTGACTCTGGAGCCCGGTACAAGTTTGATATAGTTTTTAATTCTTGTCTGAAAATTTTGGTAAGAAACGAGACTGATTTGACGTGATTCGGATGTCCGGTTGAGAAAACAGAAATTTCAATGTTCTTAAGGATTTCGTGAGTTTTGGTGTTAAATTTGTTGTTTAAGATGTTATTTTTGCAATTTGATCGCACGAGCAAGTCTGTATGATATTTTTAGACTTGTGTGCATGTTTGGTTTGGAGCCTCGAGGTCTCGGGTGAGTTTTGGATAGGCTACAGAGTGAGTTTGGACTTAAAAAATCTACTGCTGCATCTGGTATCTGTTGTAGGCTCTCGCAATTGCGAGATCTGGCTTCGCATTTGCGAGCTTCACATGCTTGGTAATTATGAGGGTTTTATCGTAATTGCGATGATGACCTGGTCCAACATAGTTCGCATTTGCGAATGTATCTTCGCATTTGCGAAGTCATCAGGGCGGGGAAACCATAGCAATTGCGACCAAAGGTTCGCAATTGCGACAGTAGCAGACATGCAACAGTTTTGCATTTGCGATATCCGTCTCGCATTTGCGAGCTTCGCAATTGTGAAGCTCTGGTTGCAAATGCGACATCTACAACTGATCAAAACACAACTTAGACGGGATTTCAACTCATTCTCTCAAATTTTCAAACCCTAAGCTTGCTTAGGCGATTTTCCAAATAAGAGTTCTTCCCCAACTTATAGGTAAACGATTTCTAACTCATTTCCTTCAATCTATTCCATCTTTTTACAAGATTTCATCACAAATTTTAGGAATTTTCATGGAAAAATTGAGTGTTTTGGGTAGAATTTAGGAATTTCGAAATTTGGGAATTTACACCTTAAATTGAGGTCGGATTCCAAAACCAATTGTATATCTAAGCTCGGGGGTGAATGGATAATCGGGTTTTGATCCGAACTTTGAGTTTTGACCTAGCGGGCCCGAGGTCGGTTTTTGACTTTTTGGAAAAAATATTGAGAAACCTATAATTAAGCATTGGAATTGAGTTCTTTAGCATTTATTAATGTTATTAAGTTAATTATAATTAGATACAAGCGGTTTGGAGGTGGAATCGAGAGGTAAAACGATAATTAAGGTTTGATTGTGGCCGTGGAATCGAGGTAAGTGTTGTGGCTAACTTTAGCTTGAGGGATTAGGTGTTGTTGCCTTATTTTCTACTTGTTTAGTTGCTAAGTACGACGTATATGTGTGGTGAGGAGTATCTATATGTTGTTATAGGATCATGGCATGCGAGTGAGTCTTATACTTATGACCGTTGTGTTCCTTTATACGTATTGTTCTTACTGAAACTAGTTATTACTCATGTTAAACAAGTTTTACTATGTTTTCTTGGTCTTGGATATTGGTTGAGTATTGACTCAAGTTGAGATTTCTGTTGTGAAATTAAATGATGAAATAAAGTTATTTGATTGTGATGCCCTTGCCGGGTTGTTATTATTTCTGTTGTTGCTTATGGTGAGGAAGAGTGATAAAGCACGAAGGGTGATGCCGTTCACATTTCTATTATTCATATGGTGAGGAAGAGTGATAAAGCACGAAGGGTGATGCCGTGCACGTTTCTATTATTGATTTCATGGTGAGGATTGAGAGTAAAAACACGAAGGGTGATGCCGTGCATTTTCTGTTTGCTGTGTTTACTTGTTGTTATCGGTTCAAGTGTTCTAGCCGTTTAAGATTCCTTTACTACTGTGATTCTTTGTGTTGGAACCCCCATAGCATGTTGCCCCTTCCCGTTCATTTCTGTTCAATTTTTAATCCTTATTATTTTGTTAGTATATTGTTTAACTGCACATGTTTATATTGTTTGTTGTGTCCTAGCCTCGTGACGTTTTCGCCGAGGTTAGGCTCAGCACTTACCAGTACATGGGGTCGGTTGTACTGATACTGCACTCTGCACTTTCTGTGCAGATTCCGGTACTGGACCATACTGATCAGAGTTCGAGATTGCTGCCTTCAGTCCACAGGAGACCCAAGGTAGATTTGCCGGCGTTCGCAGACCCTGGAGTCTCCTTTCCTCTACCTTAGTTCATGTTTTCTTTCATTCCGAGAAACAAATGTATTTTTTCTTTAAACCAGTATTTGTAGAAATTCTTAGACATTTGTGAATTGTGACACCAGATCATTGCGTAGCATTGTTTTAGAGTTTTGAACTATTATGAAACTTTCGCACTTTATATCTGCTTAGTTTTAGCTATTATTTATTACTGTTTGGGTTAATAATTAATGCGTTAAAAATGTATCTGTTGGCTTGCCTAACTTTCAAGAGTAGACGCCATCACGATCCCGACGGTGAGAAATTCGGATCGTGACAATTGTGCAACTAAACTTCAAGCAAAAATATCGAAAGTTTGCATTGGCAAGCTAAACTTCAGGCAAAAATGTTGGATGTTTGTCCTTGACAAGTCAAACTTCAAGCAAACATATTTGATTTTTGCTTGGCCAAACTTCGGACGCAAATTTTGCGATTTTTAATTGCGTTGTCTAAAGTTGGTCGAAGTAACTAAACTTGAAAAGTACACTGTGACTATCACTTAAATGGCGACCCCAAATTTGACTATATGTGCACTTGCCCCTTTGCTTTTGGTAGTCTTTATTGAAAGCTAATACTCCCTCCGTTCTAATTTATGTGAAGCTATTTTCTTTTTTGTCCATTCCAAAAAGATGATCCCTTTTAAAATTTGGAAATAATTTAGCTTAAACTTACAATTCTACCCTTAATGAGAAGCTTTTATAACCATACAAATACTCTGGGCCCGTTTTTGACTTGTTTAGGACCACAAATTTCAAAAATCTTTATTTTTGCTTAAACTTCATGCTCAGTCAAACATATTCACATAAATTGGAACAGAGGGAATATCACTTTCAATATTTAGTAATAATTTACTTTTAACACTTCACATAATATATTTAAGATTACAAGATTCGAAGCTCATTTTAATATATTATACATATATTTAGTTTAAGAACGGAAGATCCAAACACATTTGTTTTTAAAAATTTCAAGTACATTCAAATTAAGACACGTAAAATGGAAGAAAAGAGTAAAACTATCAACAAAAGAAAAAAGAAGAAGAAAAGTTATATAGTACTAGTCCGTGTGACATATGTCAGGTGGTACATGTAAAGTTACTCCAAAATTTATCACCATAGTACTATAGTTGGTGTGACATATATGTCAGGTCGAACATGTAATAATTTTCACTTAATTTTAAAACACGGATGTATTGGCAAATTATTACTCTATCCGTTTTAATTTATGTGAACTTGTTTGATGGGGTATGAAGTTTAAGAAAAAATTAAGACTATTTTGGAATTTGTGGTCTTAAACAATTTAAAAAGGAGCCCAGAATATTTGTGTGGTTCTAGAAAAACTTTTCATTAAGGGTATAATAAGTTTACGCTAAATTGTTTCCAAATTTAGAAATAGCTCATTCTTTTTTGAACTAACCAAAAAGGAAATAAGTTTACATAAACTAGAACGGAGGGAGAAATAGCTATACAAAATACAAACTATGTATTCAAGTAATATCAACATGTGATTCTACCATTGTGCATCAGATAAGGTTGTCTGTTGTGATGACCTGGTAGGTCATTTTGAGTTCCAACCCTTATTTTCGTGTTTTGAGACGTAGATTAGCTTCGTTTAGTAATTTTTGATCTATGTGCGCAGTCCGTATTTTTTTAGAAAAAATTTTATGTGAAAAATTGAAGAAAATATGAATTTTAGCTTTAAAAATAATTTGAGTTGACTACGGTCAACATTTTGTGTAAACGATCCTGGATCGGTATTTTAACGATCCCAGTCCATATCATGATTTTGGACTTGGACGTATTTTGGACTAGGGCGTATACCCGAAATTTCTTTGTATTATATTTTTTCGGTAATTTATGTTATCCATTCTTCAGTTAGATTAGTACTTTTTAAATTATTTGTTTCGTATTTATTATTTACTTTAAAGATGTTGAATATTTTGGAAGTTGAAGTTTGATGGCACCATATTTGAAGTGAAATTATTCCTCGCCTTGTTTTTATTATTCGAATTTATATTATTGCTTGGTGAGGAAGAGAGAAAAAGCACGAAGGGTATTGTCGTGCCTTATTTGCATTTATTATCATATATTGAGAGATTTGAGAGAAAAATCACGAAGGCTGATGCCGCACCGGTGAGTGAAAGCATGAAGAGTGATGTCATGCCATTATATTCATGATATTACATGGTGAAAACGCGAGTAAAAGCACGAAGGGTGATGCCATACCGTTTTCATATCACTGTTTTATTTGATTTTCGATTTTGGCGATTTACTTGGTTATATTGTTGCTTAATTCGGAAGATGTTGTTTCGTGATTTCGTACTTGTTGTTTCTATTATATTTTCCCCTTTCGCATGTCCCTTCCCAGTTAATATTCTATTATTCTTCTTGTTATTTTGCTGCTTTATATATACTAGTACATGATTTTTACGTAGGTGTCTTGTCATAACCTCGTCACTACCTTGTCGAGGTTAGGATCGATACTTATGGAGTACATTGAGCTAGTTGTACTCATTCACTTCTGCACTTCTTGTGCAGATACTGGTATCGGTCCTAGCGGTGCTGAGAGGTGCGTCGGCTCAAATCACTTTCATACGGAGACTCGAGGTAGATCTGCTGGCGTTTGCAGACCTTGAAGTCTCATTCCATTTCCTACTTTTACTGTTTATCTCTTTCGAACAATTGTATTTATTTCAGACTATGTTTGTAGACTTCTAGTTGCTCGTGCACTTGTGACTCCGGAGTTCTGGGAGTAGTTAGTATCACATGGTACCGTGTTCAATTTGGCATTTATTTCTCATTGAATATCATTATTTTATTTTTAACTGTTAAAATTGGTTAATTACTTATTTCACGTCGGCTTGCCTAACAAGTGGATGTTAAGCACCATCACGACCCCAGAGTTGGGATTCCGGGTCGTGACAACTGTTTAGGACCATTTGGATATTAAGCTTCGCTTTTTCACGGGAGTAGTTACGCCGTAAGAATTTTATACAGAGGGTTCAAAATATAAATACATGAATAAGTAAAAAGACTTATCATCTACTATATACGTACAAAATTATTTTAACTATATACAATCTAATTTTGGAAGGGAAGCCTTAGAGTAACAATAAAGTTGTTTCCGTGTGACCTATAGGTTACGAGTTTGAGCCGTGGAACCAGCCGCTAATGCTAGCATTAAGGAGATTATCTATGTCATATTCCTAAAGGCGCGGCTCTTTCCTGAACCCTGCATGAATGCGAGATGCTTTGTGTATCGGGCAGCACCTATATAATATAATTTTCTGGCGAATGAAATTTATCCATACTCCCTTACCCTCCTAACTCCGCACACGCACGAGACCAATGGAGCGACTTGATATTAACTTGAATTCCCTCGTAAACGTAAAACTAAAGTTAAGATTAAATTTTTGATCATATATAAATAGTACTTAAATTTGCGGGAAATAGAATACAAATCATTAGTTAACTTAGTTTATGTTAGTTTAGCCATTTTAGCTGAGCGTAACTTTACCTAGTTTATCCATTTGAGCTGACACTAATTCAGTAACTTTGATCCATACTCAGTACCATCTTAAATTTTTTATGGAATATGTATAAATTATTAAATTATAATTCAATAACTTAAAATGGCTAGAATTTCGAGCTCATAAATTTCAAATCCCGACTCCAACTCCGCATTCTAACATTGCGAAAATGAGTTCACAACTCATATGAAGTAAACTGTACTTGAAACTGCAGCATGTGATTCTGCCATTTGGACCATTTGGACAATTTTGATATTCATGGAGAAGATAAGGTTGATATTAAACTTCTTCTTTCACGTGTTGCGAGAGCAGTGGAGCTCCCATAAAATTTGAATGCCACAATTTTTTACCGCTTATGTTATGGTAAAACATCAAATTTATATTTATTGTTTACAGTGAAAATAATAATAACAATTAAATTTGTTGATGCAACTCTAAAAATACATGATCTATTTTTTATACTAGTTTATTAAGTAGTTGATGCTGAGTATGTGAGACTTAGAATCGAAATAAAGTTAGGGAGAAGGCTATAATCAAACCACTAAGTGAGCTATTCGGGGCCTCGAGCTTATCGATTTGGGGCCTCGAGGTTGATCCCAGAGCTCGGGCTCGAGCTGTCGTGGGTGATCGGGATAGGACGAACAGTTATGAAATAATCAGCGAAGGCTTTTTATGGCCAATGACGAACAAATAATGATGAACAAATATGAAGACAATAAATGAAAATAATAATATTAAGAGAGTATGCTAGAGGGCAAAAAGAATGTTCATGTATTTTTCGTGTGGAGTAGCTGAAGCAACAGAGTCTACAAAATGGGAAGGATACCCTTTATATATGAGGGGAATCCCTTCATAGTACAACAAGCATTAATTACAAGGGTACAGAGACGTGACAACTAGAAGACACCCCGACTCGGGTCTTAGAGTAGCTCTCTAGGTTTCATTAGTCCTAGCCACGTGCCTTGGGAACTCCTCATTTCCGCTGTGGACGTGGTTGACATTATTACAAGACCGAGTATCGACGAACCTCGAGGGAGGAGTCCCGATCATAGCCTTGTAGCCTCAAGACTTCGAGACGATCTTCCGAGGTGCTTTGATAATGAGAGATTGGACCCTCCGTTTTTACCGTATACAGATAGTCCCCACGTTTCTTAAAAATGAGTGATAAGAAATGATTTTGACACCCAACTCTTCGGACTTCCCGTAGTGATGTCATGCTGACGATATCATACCTACGATGTAAGTCTCCACGATAACTGGTACATCCCATGGACTTGTCTTTTCAGCGTTATTCAATGTGCTGCCGATTCCCATTTTTCAAGGCGACTGTATCGCCGTCGATCCAATTTCCAATGGCACATTGATTGCGCCTGTTGATATGTCTTCTAAAGGCATTAATGGAATTATAGGCCACACTGTCTTTTATTCAAGTGTTTCTCAACATCTTTTCATTCCTTTCTTCTCATTCTCATTATCCTTCTCTTATTGCTACCCTCCATGTTTGGGATTTCTGACCTTAAGATCTTACGGCGACGTTCTTACCAGTCGTGCCATGGCCTCCTACCTGGACTCCCCTACGACGAGCGAGACTATTCTATCTTGATGTTGTTTTTGTTATTGTTACGGCTATCGCTGCTGTCATTGTTGGACCGAGGTGACGAGGTAAAGGGGGTCAGCCCATTTCGACTTAGGAGGACATTCGGACTCTACACCGCTGCTTGGGAGAGTGTTCGGATTATACACCGCTGCTCACTTTCCTACCCTGGCCTGGTGTGGCACTTCATCCCTCGGGTTTTTTCCCAAGGGATAAAATAGCGCAACCAACCGTTTAGCTCGCACGGCACGATGTCCCGGAAGATGGACTCGGAGCGGCCGTAGAGTAGGGTTGAGGCCCACCAAATCTTCAACCTTTGGCTTCGGCGGGCTATGTCTCTTTTTTCTACCTATTCCGCATCACCTTCCCCTTCCTTGCCTTCCTACTTTCCTCTTCTTCATCTTTGCCCTCAGATATATTGCTTCGTGAGATTGAGCTGGGAACCTAGAGGAGGTGGCAGTCGAAGGTATCACCACCGAGGGTGCATGCTCGAGGAGGCGGTTCTCGGAGATGCTGCTACCGGAGATGAACCTTCGATGGTAGACTTGGTTCTAGGCTTTTACTACATATGTACCTTCTCGCTTCTTTGTTTCTGTGTAAGGACCCCTCGTGGGCTTTTGTAATCATATGTAAGGACCCCTCGCGGGCTTTTGTAACTGAATATTCATGAATGCAGAGATATTTCCTCAATTTTTATCTTTGATGCTTGCTATATTCTATTGCGTTTGTGGAGATTCTACGTGCACGAGTCTGTCTGTTGTTGCTAATACCGAACCAGGGTGCTAGTATTCCTTCTGGCCTTTGGTTGATAAAAATGGCTTCTCGTGGGGATCTTTTGCCGTTCCTCGGGCCAAACCTGGATTGATCCGATAAACTTGTGACGTGGGGAGCCTTACTTTGAGTCGAGAAGAAGTAGGGCTTTGAACCCCTAAACTAAGACTCAGCATTTAGACCTTCGAGAACAGTCCCCGAGTAAGGGTTGATCTGGGGCATTTGGAGACTTGTCTTGAACTTAATGTATGCAATCTTAAGACATTGTAGATAGGTCCCGGATGAGGGACTTCCCGATTTAGGACGATATCTGTAATGCTGTTTAAGGCTTCTTGGAGCCTAACATATTTTGGATGGAGGTCCTCGAGGTCGAGTACCTCCTCAGGACTGGAGAAGGTGTTATTGACTTTCTGGAGCCTAACCTTGTTCTGATGGAGGTCCTCAAAGTCGGGTACCACCTCGGGACTGGAGAGGTGTTACTGGCTTCTTAGAGCTTAACCTTGTTATGATGGAGGTCCTCAAGGTCGGGTACCACCTCGGGACTAGAGAAGGTGTTATTGGCTTCTTGGAGCCTATCCTCGTTCTGATGGAGGTCCTTGAGGTCGGGTACCACCTCGGGACTAGAGAAGGTGTTACTGGCTTCTTGGAGCCTAACCTCGTTCTGATGGAGGTCCTCGAGGTCGGGTACCACCTCGGGAATGGAGAAGGTGTTACTAGCTTCTTGGAGCCCAACCTTGTTCTGATGGAGGTACTCGAGATCGGGTACCACCTCGGGAATGGAGAAGGAGTTATTGGTCACTGTTCTTAACCGGCTTTGCAGTAGGCGAATCGTTGTTGTTTTCCCCATATATAAATAGGGTTGTTTCTGCTTTTTTGGGGATTTCACCATTTTAAGTAGTTGCCCTTCTTTTTCTACGCCAGCTTTTCGGCACTTTAGAACTAACGCGTCTGCACATATTATGCATTTTAGTTCTCTAATTTCATTACCGCCACGGTCGCTATGTCGGGGTCTGTCCGACAGGGAGGGGAGAGCTCCGCCTCCGGCCTTCAGGACAAACGAGAGTACGCCTTGAAGACCACTTCATTGATAGGAGAAGGGCATCTTGAGTTAGTGAGAAAAGACTGCGAATGGGGGGAGAAAGTGATGTTACAGGCATTTTCCCCGAGTGAGGGCATCACGGATCGTGCCGATGGGTACTTGAATGTGTACACGTATCCTTTCACACTGGGCCCCTTTGATAGGGTTGTGATCGACTTCTGCTTAGAGTATCGGGTTACTTGGCACAAGTCCATCCATCGTTTTGGCGAACGGTATTGATGGTGAGATTTTTTGTGAAGAAGACGGGGCTTAAATTTTTGCTCAGTCATCTTATTAGGCTATACCGGCCCTTTCACCATCGAGGTCTGCTAACCTTGCGATGTCGATCGACCATGCCCTTCGTTGTTGATGACGAGGAAGATGGAGATCGGGGATGGATGAGTCATTTTGTCCAAGTGCGGACCGCTGACATTATCCCCGTGGAGCTTATGCCATTCCCTAAGGAATGGAATTATACACGTAAGTGGTGCATTTCGCGCTTTCTCAGTTTTGCCTATAGCAAGAACTGGTTTCATAACCATGCCTTCCTTTCTTCCTCTGTAGCGGTTTCATGGGCGTCGGACGACGTTCCTGATCTGCCGGATTGGGTCCGAAAATTGGCGACGACCTATGAGGAGCGCAAGTGGCGAGCTTTGTCCCGGGGCAGATTGGAAGCAAAATACCATGGTGAGTGTTGTGCTATTCTTTCCTTTCCCTTCTTTCATGTGGAGAAGCATATCCCTTTACACGTATTAATCTTACTGTTGTAGACATTGGAAAGCCTTTCGAGGCGAGGCCGCACTCCTTTAGATAGGGGAAAGGGTTGCCAACTTCCGGGATGAAGAACAGTAACAATGAATGAGAGGTGCTTTCACAAGGCGATGACGCTCAAAGTAAGGCAGAGCGGGACCGGGGCTTCGGAGCGAAAGCATCATCCGAGCCTATCGTGTTTGTAGACATGCGATTTTTGACCCTCCCCAATTTTTTTATATTTTAGCATGTAAATATTTAATTTAGGCCTAATATCACTATTTCAACTAATTTTGACTCTTTTACTTTATTTTATTACAAGAAAATGAAAATTGCAAAAATAGTTTCATTAATGTTTTGTAGTTATTTTTTAATCTTGAAAAATACCAAAAATAATTCTGTTTTAATGGTCAGTCTTATTTTAATAGTTATTTTACTTAAGTAGGATTAATTAATAAATGAGATCGTATTTTTAGTCTCGTTCGCAAGGAAAGAATAAAATTTGGGCTCAAACGACCCATTTTAGGCCTAATTTTCGGATCTAACCTATAATTTCCAAGCCCATAATTTCTAGGCCCATACCCCTAACCTAAAAAAACCCATAAAAGCTAACCTAGGGTCCCTAAATGAGAGGAGCTGAAAAATACACAAAATATACAACATAGACCTAAAGACCTATACACCTGATGAGCGCCGTTTTCAGCAAATTAGACCCCACCCCGTGAAACCCGTCTTCTTCAAACCCCCCCCACCCAGCGAGCCTTGAGCTTCTTCTTCTTGAGACACAAAAAATCTTAAGTCATTGCCCTTTCTTCTACAACAACAAGACCTAGACCTAGAGAGGACTCCAACCCAAAAGACCTAAGCAGCGGCAGAACAAAAAATGAGATCCTCGCTCATAAACTTTTAACACCAAGACGAAACCAGTGCAACCCCACCTCGCTGTTCGCCGGAAACCAGTAGCAGCGGCCACCTGATCTCCAAAGGCTAATAGCCGTTGCCCACCCCTTCTCTTTTTTTGAAAATCCAGTTTTCTTTTTGTGTAATCATGAGTAAGTGTATTAGGGAATGAAATAGTTGTGTGTATTTTCAGATCCTCTCCCTTCCGTCTTTTAGAATGAGGGGCAAATAATGAGCCAAAATTTGGGATCCTTTGTTGGCGATTTGAATGCCGAGGATGAAACTGCTGGCAATGATATATACCTTAAGGGATTTGAGGAAGAGTTTCTGTTATGTTCCGGTCCAGCTTGAGTTCCATCGGGGTTCGATTTGAGATCGTTGTTCTTTGTTTCCGGTTTGAGGTTTGAGTTTCAATTCTTTCATATACATTTGCTATTTCTGTCTATTACAATGCTCTATTTATAAAATTCTTGCTATCGTTAATTGCTATCTCCTTTTAATTTCATATACATGGTTTTGATGACATGGATTTGAAGTTACACATTGTGAATACATTATTTGTGGTTTAGTATTTTCATATCTGAATCTCTATATACATCATAATATAGTTTAATTTCTGGAAATGAAAAACTTTAGTGCATAGAAGTGTATATTAGTGAGAGATCTGATTTATATTTCTCAAGAGTTGCTGCTGAATTTACTTGGAACATCATGAATGTGAAAAAAGACCAAGATGTGAGGCTCAAAGTTGGATATGAAGTCGTTGAAAAGGTTCCTTACTTTCAGATCAGAGAAAACAATTGGACACTCCATGTCAATAATAGTGGGAAATGGAAAGTGAGATATGACTTATGATACTACTGATATACAGGTAACTTGTTTCACTGAGAGAGTTATAATGCAAGAGAGTAGAAAATCACCACAATCATCCTTTTGATATGCTATCATTTCAAAAAGGCATTACCTTATAGGATTTGCTTTTGAGTATTGTCTCAAATAGTTACCCAATTCAATTAAAAGTTGACACTCGTTAAAAGTAGCTATATTTTGTGTAAGAAATTTTGATTTCCCATATACAATTTGTAGATGTTGGCTCGAATAGTGTGACAGCTCTGGCCCTCCTATCACATAGTCTATGGCCCTCATATCTATATCTTTACTAATATAGAAAAATGCTTTGAACCTCGTAGCTTGCTTTAGGCACGATTTAATATATCATCGCGATTGTGTACACGTTCGCCTGACATAATTACGATTCTGAAAACTAATTCGGAGTATGCGTTCGTGCAACTTCGATCAAACCTTCTTAATAATAAAATTCTTGTAATAGGCCACTAATTGAAATATAGTTCACATAGCCCGAGGTGTGCCATCCACAATTTAATCATTCATGACCCTCGTATTAATTTCATAACCTAGATATAAAAATGAAAAATGCTCGTGGTTTCTTTAGGCCCGTTTAATGTATCATTGTGATTGTGGACACGTTCGCGTGACATAATTACGATTCTAAAAACAAAACCGTAGTATGCGTTCACACAACTTTGGCCAATTTTTTTTTAATAATAAAGCGTTATTAATTGTGGACACGTTCGCGTGACATGATTTTTGACGCGCCAAACAAATGGGTACACGTACGTGTGACCCATTTCAAGATAATTTCTTAATTAAAAAAGGCAAATGCACATAGGTTCTAAAATCAGTAATCAAACAATTTGTTTAAGCCAAGTATGATCAAAGTGACCGTGCTAGAACCACGAAACTCGGGAATGCCTAACACCTTCTCCCGTTAACAGAATTCCTTACTTGGTTTTCTGTGTTCGCAGACCGTAAATAGAGTTAACTTTCCTCGATTCGGGATTTTAAACCAGTGACTTGGGACACCATAAATTATCCCAAGTGGCAACTCTGAATTTAATATAAATAATCCCGTTTCGATTGTCACTTAAATTGGAAAAAACTCCCTTACACCCTTTCGGTGTAGTGAAAAGGAGGTGTGACAGCTCTGGTGACTCTGCTGGGGACAGGAACCCAGAATCTCTGGTTCAGGGTTCAAGAATTCGAGCTTGTTAATATGATGTTTACTTGGCTTTATTTGTTGTTCATATTACTGTATTCTGTGAACCTTTTGTGCTAAATGCTATCTATTTACCAGTTTAATATTGTTTGAATTGTATATAACTGTCTTCTGAAAATGGTGCACACGTTCGTGTGGTCCGCTTTTTTTGTAGAAATTATACCAAATAGAACGAGGCTGGGCCAGCAGCAAGGCCGAGTAGTCTTTAGTGCTCCCGGTACGTTGCCCCCTCTTCGACCCCATTAGTCCGGTCGGGTAAGCCAGGTCAAGAACACAACCCCAGGTTTAAACTTAGAATAACATAACCTCATGCCGGATCCCTAGTAGGAACGTTTGTTTGCATCATGTGCATTTGACTTTGGGGACTCAACACAGGGGTTGGGCCCGTCTAGGACATGTGTACCCAAAATAACAGACCATCTTGCTGCATCCTATGTGCTACATGTTGCATATCCTCAAGGGTAAAAGGGTCATTTGGCGGACTAATGATAGTTGAGGGCAAATGAAAAAAAGAGAAAAGAGGGTGAAGTATGAAAATAAAGCAAGTAGGGCACCGTTATGTTTTTTTTCACATTTTTGTTAAGAAAAAGAAAAAAATACATGAAAAATGCCAAAAAAAGATTTTGCACTTTTTCGTCATTCTGAAAATCAAAAAATCAAAAAAAAAGGGAAAAGAGAATCTAAAAATATTTTACATGTTTCATCATTTTTCAAAAAAAAAAGACAAAATTCTCGCGCGTATCCAATCTGCCCGAACTACGCATACCTGATTCTCGTCTTTTGCGTCGTGATACGTAGGCAACCCACATAGGGTCCGGTCTTCCTAGTGAGTTTAGGTCCTTGGCTTTGTAGGGTCTTAGCCAAATTTTTCACTTCTAGCCATCTTTTGGGCCAAATAAGCTATTTTGCAAAAATTGCCTCAATCATGTCTTGCATGTGTCCAACATGAAGGGTTATTGTCTCACATAGCGTTCTAGGTCTTTAACTTATTTGGTTTTAATTTTCTCAAATAGGTGTGGATTTACTTACCGGAGTTTGAGTATGACAGATCCCCAGGACCATCTAGTCAGGATCGCTTATCAGAAGTGGATTAAAAGAAGTTTTTTTTTTATGTTTTGAGTCTGTTTTTATTTTTATGTCATCTTTTACTTTCTAGTTTTGTATAGTAATATCAAGTTTTTTATTATTATTGTACTTTCTATTTTATAGTTGAAAAAGTGTTTTATAAATCAAAAATTAAAAAAAAAAGAAGAGATTTTGCGTTTTTATATTTCCGTTAGAAGTCTTATTCAGAATACTAATTCTAGGAATTAAAAAAAATTTCAATTGAGGTGGTTTTTCCTTTAGGAAATCAATATCTAGAATTTAAAATAAAAATTATTTTTATATTTCCTTTAGTATATTAGGACTAAAAATTCAAAAAAAAAATGAGAATTTTCTTTTAGTACCTCTTTAAAGAGTTTTCTTTAAGGTATTAATTTCAAAAATCCAAAAAGATTTTCTTTTGAGGCTCTTCTTTGGGAAACTAATGAAAAATAAAAAAAATATTCTTTTTATTTTCGCTAGAACTTTAGGATACTGTACATAGAAGAGAAAAAATACAGACATTATATGTTGTTTATCTTTAGAGTTTTTTCCTTAGGTAATCAAAAACTGAAATCCAAAAACAATATTTTTTTTATCTTTTTCATTTCTCATTTCGAAATTTTTTTTCAGGATATCAAATGAAAATTAAAAATATTTTTCTTTGGTCTATTCTATAGATTTCCTTCCTAAAAAAAGAATCAAAAAAAATATTTTTCTCTTCTAGGATTTTTTTCCCTTAATAATTTCTCATAGAGTATCTGTTTCAAAAAGAAAAAGAAAAATATATGCTCGTTAAGCTTGAGTTTAGAATAGGTTATAGAACATTAAGTCTAGAAAATTCATAAAAAAAGATTTGCATTTTTTATTTCTCTTTTCTCATCAGAGTAGTCACTAAGGTAAAAAAAAGAAAGAGAACGTTAGTTTGTATACTTTTTTCCCGATCTTCCTGAACTACACAAAGATCTGACTCATGCGACGTCATGATACGTAGGAAACCTACATAGAGTTCAATCGAATCATTTTTTAAAAAAAAGGAAAAAAAGGAAAAAGAAAAAGAAAAAGAAAAAGAAAAAAAAAAGATGAAATTATGGGATGTGAGAAATGAGAGGAAAGAAAAGAGTGATAATTAAAAAAAAAATGGAAGGAAAATGAGCAAGCAAGTACTAGAAAAGGAAAGAAAAGAGAAGGTTGAAATGAACAAAATTGGAATGATGCCAAGTGACCTTGTGACCCTCGAAGTTATTCTAAAACCGTTAATTGTTGCTAGGTGCATTGCACGCGATGTGATATTTTTAGCTGCTAAATGCCCTAACGCTAACAGGATGACCCCATTTTGTTCCTTTTGTTATCTTCATTGAGCAGAAGGGTGGTTGGTTTGTGGTTCATAAGTAACTCATCTATACAACACAAGGTCAAAGAGCAAGGTAGCAATGACTAGCAAAGACTTGGACACATGGGTTATTGATCCGTCTAAGGGAATTGTTGAATCAGAATCTGAGTTGAAAGAAGAGGTCTTAAGGTTGAAAGGACAGATGGCCGAAATATACCAAGCCTGGATTAGTGGGCGTCCTCCACTATCAGTTCCCACTAACTATACTGAAAGCCTTGTCACCATTCTGCCACTGTCACAAGTCCAGGATATCTCCTCAAAACCTTTTCACACTCCACCCCTACAACCACCTCATATCCTGCTCCTTTAACCATACATGTTTTTGTAGCTCATCCACCTGCTACCTTTCCTCGATCCTCTGGCGAGACTGTGTTCAAAATTCCAGAGGCCCAACATATGCTCCAGAACCAATTTTTAAGGTCTTGGGTCCATATTCTTAAGCTCCTCATTTTCAGCCTCCCGGTGAGACTACAAAGCCTACTAAGACAGTGGAGCAAGATGAAATATCTAGAAAGCTAAAAGGGTTTAAGATGCCAAAGTTTAATTTGTATGATGGGCGTGGATATCCAGTAGCCCATCTGAAGGGTTATTGCAATAGAATGAGAAGTGTTGGCGGGAAAGATGAGTTGCTAATGGCATATTTCAATGAGAGCCTGACTAGGGAAGCTTTGGAATGGCATACTCGTCAAGATGTCGGTAAGTGGCATACATGGGATGACATGGCTCAAGATTTTGTGCGACACTTTCAGTACAATATAGACATTGTCCCAGATCGCTCCTCCTATCTCAGAAAAGAAACCCAAGGAAAGTTTTAGGGAATTTTGGTTCAGATGGAACGAACAAGTTGCTCGGGGTAGTCCACCCATCAATAGAAAAAAGGTTGCTGAGCCCAGCCAACGACAGGATCTAGTGGGCATTCCTGCTAAATGCTTTCAGCCTCAATACCGACCCCATGAACATCCCCAAACTCCACATAATCCACCCTAGTATTATCCTCCGAACAACATCCGGCCATCTGTCCAACCACTAGGTCACTCCTTAGGGCGAGCACCAGCATCCCAAAATTCTCGTGTGCCTTCATAGCTTTTTCGAGCATCAAACAACCCTAGAAAACTGGGACATGGAAATAGTTTCATGCCAATTGGAAAATCCTATACAAGCCTATTTGAAAATTTAAAATACTCTGGCCTGATTGAACCGCTCCTCATCTATACTCCAAACCCATATGCAAAAGGTTTTGATCCTACTGTACGGTGCATGTACCACTCTAATGTCCAAGGTCATAGCATTGAAGATTTCCGTGCTTTGAAAAAGGAAATAGAAAGAATGATTCAAGAAGGGATAATTGTGATCCAGGATAGTGACACCTAGCATATCACGCAGAATCCTTTACCTGCACATGATGATGCACACTTTGTGGGGATGATGCGTGGTGATAGGGAGCATGAGAATTCTCTTGGGAACTTGCTGACTGAAGTTAATGATATGGAAATTGGCAATGGTCTTGGTAACATTGATGTGGAACTCAGTGGCTAAGATGTCGAGCTTGGTAATTAGAAAGACGCTCCTTTCTTGGCTAGCTAGGGAGGAGTTTTGATGGTTAATTTTATTGTTATTTCTGTTGTCCGGGTTATTTCAGGGCTGTAATCCGGATATTGTCTTGTGACCCAAACCCTCCTATACTTTTATTTTGCCTAGTTCCTTTAACCGTAGAAACTCATTTAGTGTTATCTAGGTTTGTTCCAGGGTTATAACACAATTTATTTTGCTTGTTTTGTTGTTCAAACTCTTTCACCGTCTGTCAAATGAATTTTTTTATTTTCTGTTATTTCTAGTTATTTTTGTTTAGTTCTCTTTTTTTCCTTTTATAGTTCTTTTCATGCCGGCTCTAGGACATGACATGCTCGCATAGTTCTAGGTCTGGTCTTAAAAATTAGTTTAATCATGAAGCAATGAAACAATTTTAAAGATGATGGGAACACTTGAGGGAAATAAATACAGATTTGGACATTTTGAGGTCATTTGAAGCCCGAACTGTGTGAAACTGAGGTAATTAATTTGGGAAGTTAATAGGATGATAAGGATTCGTTAAAGGAGAGTACATCCCAGACAATTTGAAGCAAGCAACTTTGAGTTCAAGTGCATCTCAAGTTACAAGATAAAGTCAAGAAAGTTTTCTCCGAATTGGCGGACGGTATCCATTGTGAAGGAGAAATTGCCCAACGAGAGTTCTGTACTTGACAAAGCGCTAAAGAAAGTGGAAGGCATGTTAGTGATTCAATGGCGAAGCTGCTAAAGAAATATTGTGTGTGCTCTTCAATTTTCATCCTCAAGTTGCATGTGTTGTACTTGGCATTTTCAGAGATTGGGAAGCCCTCTTTCAGCCACCCAAACACTTATACCCTTCGATCCCCTTTTGAGCATGTACTGATTTCTTTGACCTCCCTTCTTTTGGAATCAAGTTAGAGTCATACGAAAAATAAATTTCATGTCCCCATAGGTTTATTTTGGAAAGTTTATTCCAGAAGGAAAATTCAAAAAAAAAAAAAAGAGAAAAAATAGAGAAAAAGAAAAAAAACGGAAAAAAAGAAGAAGGAAAAAGAAAAAAAAAAGAAAAAAGGAAAATAGTAACAAAACGTATCTTTGTAAACTATGTTTGACCTGATTCTTGTCACCACAAGATACGTAGGCAGCCTTACCATTCGGTCATGCCAAATAAAATATTTCATAATCCCATGAAGTCGAGAGTGGGGCAGTCTTTCTTAGTAACTCCATCAAAAGAAAAGAAAAAAAAGAATCAAATTCCCTTGTTTTAGAAATTGGGGCAAAGTTTCTAGAATGGATTTCAAAAGTTGTAAATAAATTAACCCCGCTGTCTTAGTTATTTTGAGCCTTTATGATATCCTTTCTTTTTAACCCTGTCCAAAAGCCACATTATAGTCCAAAAAAGACCTCCCAGATAATTTCTGTGAGTCCTAAGTTTAGACATGCCAAGAGTATATGATGTTTTTATCATGGTTAATGCCTTGTCATCTGCAGAATCAGAGGAAATAAGAAGAAAAAAATAAAATGAGAGAGTCTTATTGGTGAAAACCTTCACAGGAACCATAAAGCGACAGTAAGTTGAGAGAAAGAACAAAATGAGAGAGGCTTGATGGTGAAAACCCTTCAGGCACTACAAGTCAAATAAGGATTGTGAATCAGATAGGATAATCAGAGCATTGAAGCCCAGTTTCACGGCCAAGAGGTACAACAATAGTTGAACATTAGACTTTCTTGACAGATTATGCCACTAATCCAAAAATACGTATCATGGTCATTAGAGTTGGTATCCATATTTGATAAGTTTTTACTTTGTAGTTTTCTTGTTAGGAATCATTTCTTTCCATTGTCTTTTAATCTATTCATTTTATCTTGTTTATTTCCTCTTCCTGAGTCTGTTTGGTCAGAACAAGTGAGAAATGACTTCAAAATTTGCTACCAGCTTTCCAATTGCACAAAACGGGATCTAGCTAGCACATCAAAGTGGCATAAGTCAGGAAAGAGCAGTATATGCACTAAATGGATAACAATCGGCGTGCTTTGGGATTCATGTGAAATACAAAGGTTCGGTATATAGATAAATGGTATTGGGTTTGTACGGATCAGAGGTATTTTATATGATAAGGTTGACAGAGAAAGTGGTTAACCAATGACAAGGAAGGTCTTCCAAGCGGAAATTAGAGTTATCATGGCAAGTGAAGGAGCAATAGACCTCATGGCCAAGGCCAGTGGTTTAAGTCAGGAATGAACGGCATGCACACTGAGTGGGTGGCAATTGACGTGCTTTGGGATTCGTGTGAAACACAAAGGTTCAATATATGTCAATGCATGAGCATAATGCAACAGAGGAATGATATTGGGTTTGAACGGATCAGAGGTATTTTTTGTGATAAGGGTAACAAAGAAAGTGGTCAATCAATAAATTAGCAAGGTCTTTTGAGTTGAAATCGAAGTTATCATAGGAAGTGAAAGAGCAATCGCCCTCAAAGTCAAGGCCACAAACCAACCACCATGTTTAAACTTACAAGTTTTCTTTGATTGAAACAGGGGCAGGAAATTTTGTTTGTTCCGAAGAAACCCTCCGTGAGGAAAGCAGGTGCCAGATAGGCTCGGCAGTAAGTTTTGAGTACCCTCCTGGATAACGGGATTTAGTAACTTTTGAGACCCTCGCAAGTGACAAGGTCTGACGTAAGTTCTACTTTGGGGAAGTATAATTAGCATTTAAAGTTTTTCACTTTTGAGACGAGACTTGGTTTGAAATTTTTCAGGATAAGGGAATTTAGCTTAGAACTTATTTTGATAACAAGAATTAGTTAACACTCACAGATGTTCCCAATATCAAACTGGGGCAGAAAAATTTCTTTTGTTTTGTCTATTTTGTTGCAATTAGGTGCCCACCTGGAGAACAAGGGAAAACAACTCAAGTTTCAAGGGAAAGCGGGTCAAGTTCAGCAGTCAGGCGTCCACCTAGAGAACAAGGGAAAGTAGATCAAGTTTCAAGAGAAGATAGTTCGAGTTCAGCAATCAGGAACCCACCTGGAGAACAAGGGAAAACAGCTCAAGTTTCAAAGAAAAGCGGGTCAAGTTCAGCAATCAGGCACCCACCTGGAGAACAAGGGAAGAAAGTTCAAAGAAAAGCAGTTTCAAGAGAAAGCAGTTCAGGTTCAGCAATCAGGAGCCCACCTGGAGAACAAATGGAACAACTCAAGTTTCAAAGGAAAACAACGCGATTTCAGCAATCAGGCGCCCACCTGGAGAGCAAGGGAAAATAGTGCAAGTTTCTACGGAAAACAGTTCCAAGTAGCAAAAGAAGATGGTTCAAGTTCAACAATCAGGAACTCACTTGGAGAACAAGGGAAAACAAGTCAAGTTTCGAGGGAAAGATAGTGCAAGTGTTGGAAATTAGACACCCACCTGGAGAACAAGGAGAAACAGCTTAAGTCTCAAGGAAAAACAGTGCAAGTGTTGGATATCAGGCGACCACCTGGAGAACAAGGAGAAGCAGTTCAAGTCTCAAGGAAAAAAAATTCAAATGTTGGTAATAAGGCGCTCACCTGGAGAACAAAGGGAATGCAGCAATGTTAAAAGGAAGACGGGTCAAGTTCAACAATCAGGCGCCCACCTAGAAAATAAAGGGAAAATAATTCAAGTTTCAGAGGGAAGGAATACAATTCAAATGTTGGTAATCAGGCTCCCACCTGGAGAACTGTGATGATCCAAAAGGTTATCACTTGTTTTAAAAGTAAATTCTACATTCTAAGGCCTTAAAAATCTCTTTTAGCATCACCTTGATTTGTGCGTATAGTCCGTGCGCGTAACCGGAAAGCTATTATGTGAAAATCTGTGAAAAATAATAAATTTTGACTTTAAAATGGATTTAAGTTGACTTTGGTCAACATTTTGGGTAAACAGATCCGGACCCGTGATTTGACGGTCCCGGAGGGTCCGTAGAAAAATATGGGACTTGGGCGTATGCCCGAAATCGAATTCCGAGGTCCCAAGTCCGAGAAATGAATTTTTAAAGAAAATTATTTTTTGGAATTATTTATGAGTTTTGGAAATGAAATGTGTTTACAATTTGATGGTATCGGGCCCGTATTTTGGTTCCGGTGCCCGGTACAGGTCTTATATGTAATTTAAGATAAGTCTGTGAAATTTGGTAAGAAACGGACTTAAAACGACGTGAATCAGATCGTTTTTGAGAAAATTAGAAAATTTGAAGTTCTTAAGAAATTTCATGATTTTGATGCTAAATTCATAGTTGTTGATGTTATTTTAGTGATTTGAATGCACGAGCGAGTACGTATGATGTTTTTAGGTTGGTGTGCATGTTTGGTTTGGAGCCTCGAGGGCTCGGGTAAGTTTTGGATAGGCCACGGGGTGGATTTTGGACTTGGAAAGTTACAAACTTCAGCTATTTCATTGTAGGCCTGCAAGCATTTGCGAAGCCTAGCTCGCAAATGCGAGTTTGCAAATGTGAAGGCTGAGTCGCAAATGCGAACCAGGCCAGGCCAGCCCATCCTCGCAAATGCAAAATTTTCCTTCGCAAATGCGATGCTCCCCATTTGGGCCTGTCATCGCAAATGCGGCTGTTTGTTCGCAAAAATTGCTTCGCAAATGCAAGCTTAGCAGAGCCTGGGTTCGCAATTGCGAACCTTAATTGCAATTGCGATACCTGCAACCTGTAAGTTCATTACTTAGACGTATTTTCAACCATTTTTCACATCTTCTCAAAACATAAACTCTCTAGGGCGATTTTTCAAAGGCAACTTCTCTTCCTAATCGATTGTAAGTGATTTCTAACTATTTTTTTCAATCATTAACATCTTTTCACATGATTTCAACTCAAAATCAATTATTTTCATGGGGAAAATTGGGTATTTTGGGTAGAACCTAGGTTTTTAAAAAATTGGGAACTTGGACCTCGATTTGAGGTCCGATTTCAAAATAAATTATATATTTATATTCGTGGGGGAATGGGTAATCGGGTTTTGGTTTGAACCTCGAGTTTTGACCATGTGGGCTCGGGGGTGATTTTTGACTTTTTGGGTAAAACTTTAGAAAACTTATTCTCATGCATTAGAATTGATTCCTTTAGCATTTATTGATATAATTAAGTAACTTGTGACTAGATACGAGCGAATTGGTGGTGGAATCAAGAGGTAAAGAGATAGTAGAGGCTTGAATTATGTTCGTGGCATCGGGGTAAGTGTTTGGTCTAACCTTAGCTTGAGAGATTAGGAGTCGAGTCCTATTTGCTATGTGGTATTTGTCGAGTACGACGTATAAGCATGATGACAAGTATCTATACGTTAGTGTCAAGCATGCCCGTAAGTCTTATATTGTGATTATTATGGCTTCATTGTATTATTCATGCTTTGATAATGATTTCTATTATTGGGAAAAGTTTGTGGAAGTAATTGTGATATTTGAACATTGAGGAGCGTTGGTTCAAGTTGTACAATGAAATGTGAAAGTATAAGTGGAAATTGAACCTTTTAGAGCATTGGCTTAAAGTTGTGAAGTGAGTTGTGAAGTAAAAGTGAAAAAGAGAAGAGAATCATTATATTATCTCCCTTGCCGGGATATTGTTGCTTTTAATATTATCTCCTTGCCGGGATTCTTATCGTAATTTCATTTATTCCATTTCCCTATTGTTTGTGGTTGTTGTTTGGGTGAGGAAGAATGTTAAAGAACGAAGGGTGATGCCATGTATTATTTTGGTGAGAGAGAGTTAAAGCACGAAGGGTGATGTCGTGTATGATTTGTGAGGAAAGAGTGTAAAGCACGAAGGGTGATGCCGTGCCGCACGATGTACAATTCCATGCCGATTATATTGATTTTATGGTGAGGATGAGAGTAAAAGCACGAAGGGTGATACAATGCAGTTTATATTGATTCTTATGGTAAGGACGAGAGTAAAAGTACGAAGGGTGATGCCGTGCACTTGTCCTTGATTTTCCTGATTCTTGCTGATAATTAGTTATATTGTCCTTTACGTTTATTCACTGATTTTCTGTTGTTACCTGATTTTATTTCGATGTTATAGATTCCCTTACCCTATTTGCCTTGTGTTTGTTTCTTGGGTGAGGAAGAGTGTAAATCACGAAGGGTGATGCTGTGTATTGTTTTGGTGAGAGAGTGTTAAAGCACGAAGGGTGACACCATGTATTGTTTTGGTGAGAGAGTGTTAAAGCACGAAGGGCGATGCCGTGCACTTATCTTTGTTTTCCTGATTTTTTATTGATAACTGAGTTACAATTTCTCTACATTTAATTGTTGGTTTCCTTGATACTTGTTGTACCCCACAACATGATCTCCCTTTCCTATTTTCAATTGAACTGTGGTGATCCTCATATTTATTTGTTGTTCTTCTGTTATTATTCAATGTCCCCGCAACATGTTACCCCCTCCCATACTTAACTGTACATTACTGTTCTTCTTTTTTGCTGTATATGATTTAATTGTACAGGTTTATTTGGTAGTCTGGTCCTAGCCTGGTCAGTACTTCGCCGAGGTTAGGCTAGGCACTTACCAGCACATGGGGTCAGTTGTGCTGATACTACACTCTGCACTCCTTTGTGCAGATCCCAGTGCTGTAGACTTCGGACCGCAGTGAGATTGTTGTTTCTTGTTCAGGCGACCCGAAGTAGTCCTGCAGGCGTCCGCAGGCCTTGGCGTCTCCTTCTATCTACTATTCCTGTTTCTTTCATGTATTTCCAGAGACAGCATTGTATTTATTTCTTTCAGACCTTTATTTGTAGTACTCCAAGACATTCTGTGAAGTTGTGATACCAGTCTTGGATAGATTTGTTTTGGATTGGTATTAGCAGTATTATTAAAACTTTACAATGCAGCCTTCCACTTATCCAATTCTATTGTTACTTAATTGTTGGCTCTTAACTATTATCGAATTAAAAATGGAAACAAGGTAAATAGTTCAGTTGGTTGGCTTGCCTTGCTTTCACTAGTAGGCGCCATCACGACTCTCGAGGGTGGAAAATCCGGGTCGTGACAAGAATAAAGGGAAAACAACAATGTTCAAAGGAAGACGGTTCAAGTTCAGCAATCAGGCGCCCACCTGGAAAACAGAGGGAAAACAGTTCAAGTTTCAGAGGAAAGGAAGATAATTCAAATTTTGGTAATCAGGCGCCCACCTGGAGAACAAAGGGAAAGCAACAATGTTCAAAGGAAGACGATTCAAGTTCAGCAATCAGGCGCCCACCTAGAAAATAAAGGGAAAACAATTCAAGTTTCAGGGGAAAGGAAGACAATTCAAATGTTGGTAATCAGGCGCCCACCTGGAGAACAAAGGGAAAGCAGCAATGTTCAAAGGAAGACGGTTCAAGTTCAACAATCAGGCGCCCACCTGGAAAACTTCTTGCGACCAAAACACTCACGCAAGTGTACGCGATCTTCAAGTAATATAGTAATAAGTAAAGTATCATTCCCACGAGGATTTGTGATCAACTTATAGACTGATGCAAACTCAAACAATTATCGATTCAAGCTAATTCATCACAAAATACATAAATAACCAATTTACAATTTAACTAGTAGACAAACAATAATACAATGCAAAGTTATTACGCCACTTATGAATTTTTCTTTTAACAATTAATAAAAGAGATATTCCGGGGGTCATGGGCTTTCTAGAGATCATGCTACATTTTTAGCTTAAAAATGATTTATTGAATTATCTGGGTAATTGATTATAGGGTTAATAATACCCATAAAAATCTGTATTTCCATGGTATTAATATTAACTCAAATGCATTTACAAATCCTATTTCTCAACCAAACAAGGCAATTAAGTATAGTTCTATCTTAATCGCGAATCTTTCACCCGATGCCCAGGATCAAGATCTTGGTCTATTTGATTCTATATGCAATCAAGAATTTTCTTTTTCAAGTTTAACTCAAGATTCGTAAATAGTATTTCACTATTAGCTATGCAGTAAAATAATTAACAGCAGAATCAAATAAACAACCCTTAACGATAAATTCAAGATCATCAATTTAAGCTTCAAATAACATAATCATCTAACACCCATAACCCCAGAATATTTGGGTTTTTAGCCACTCATAATTATACAAATATCAACAATATAGGTCATAAACATCAAATAAATAGATACTAGAAGAAAGTTTAGAAAAACTCTTTTAATCCTTGCTCCAAAGTGTTGTCTCCTCTTGATTTTGATCCTCCAAGATGGATTTCCTCCTCTTTTTATCTCTCAAAAATAGTCTGGTCTGTCAATAATGGATGCTTTCCCCTTTTTTAATCGTGTGTGAAGGGGTTTTTGATAATTATGCCCTTTTTATACCGAAATAGAGTAGTTCTGCGATTTTTACACGTCCGCGGTGCCCCGTGCGCCGTGTACATGGATTGGACAGAGACAAAATACATTTTAACGGAGCAAACAATGCAGTGCAGATTTTTGCACTGTCGCGGCGCCCCACGCGGTGCACCCCCGCGGCGTGGCAGTGTAATTTTCTGCGCTGCTTCGTTTTTTCTCTTGTTTTTCTATCCAGGCTTGCTTTGCGACTCCCGAACACGATCCCGATTTGATTTATTTAGCTTTTACTCAGACTTCAAAGCCCCAAATTAATCAAATTCATCCCAAAGTTAATTCTTAAGTCGGATTAGCTTCCTGCAAGGCATAAAGCATGAATTTAGTACAATTCATTATCATTTAAGCTCAAACCTTCGCAAAATGCAATAATTAAAGTGTTGTTACAATGACTAAAACACGAGTTTTTAGCCTATGATCAACACCCCACACTTAGACCATTGCTCGTACTCGAGCAATTAACATACATTTCACTTAAGGACGACCTTTTTATCAAGCAATTTTTCTAACAACACATGCCGACACTTAAGTACCAACTCATAATAGTTCAACCTAAAGACATGACTCACAAGTGCCACGCATTTTCATAACTTGCTCACTTACTCTAACACTAAGGTCAAAACGTTTCCTTGCTTTCACAAATCATGTGCCGTCCCACAACTAATATAGACTAGTTCCTCTCAACATAGTATTCACGAATATTTAGGAACTCGAAATAGGTAGAATTAACCCACTCGCAGAATTGAAATTCATGTGCAACAGATGACATACCATATGCTTGCCCCTAGTGTAATACTTAACTAATTGAGCTTATTCAATCAAAGATCAAATAGGACTTTAATTGGTTGTAATGCAGGCTGAGGAAGGGTATGATAAATATAGAATGTAGTAGCTACATCTCTTTGAGCACTTCATACATACACCATTTCATTCATAATTTCAGCATTACTCTTATGTTAAACCATCTCCAACCTTTTTTTTGAGGTTTTACATAATAACAACAAATCCCATTCTCTTTAAGCACCATAAGCTAGGGAATGTTACTAATGAAAATCCATCCCTATATATATATATATATATATATATGTATTTTTTATATAAACAAACAAATCTCTTCTCAACTTTAACAACATTAAAACAACACTAAGTGCTCATGAGAGATAGAGGTTCAAATAACTGAAATATTTACATAAATTGGTAAGGTTTATAATGCGGATTCCAAAAAATAGGATTAACGGCTCAAAAGGTTTGATGAAGATATATACAACTAGGTGGGAACAATTATAAAATTGGTTCAACAAAGAAATACCTATATTATCTCCTAAACTGAATAATGCTACTATTTTGCTTTGCAAACACTTGGAGGCAAGTTCTAGATATCAACTATTATACACAGAATATTTCAACAACCTCACTCACACATTGGCACACAACTCATTCAAGCTTGGATCTTTCTCGACTCTCTAGTCAAAGCAGTTAAGCATAGTTATAAATACACAATTTAAGGCACTTACTTTAGAATCAAGAACTGAGATTTGAACATCATAAATAAGGTACATATAACTTCTTAAGCATGTGCATTTGAGGAGATTAACTCTGTAAGTTAGAAACTTTTTATTCAATTGAAATAAAAAGTTACACTACACCCGGTTCAAATACACCCTTGGAAAAGAATCGGGTGTAAAGAAAAACCAAGGGGAAATTTTTAATTTAAACCAAAACTAGCATACACTAAACTGAAAATAAAACAAAACAAAAACTGCAAACTCAAAAATTTCGAATTTTTCTGATGGATATTTTTTTTCTTTTTCGAAATGACTTTATTTTTCAACAAGAAAATCCAGCAGGGATATATACCTAAATTAGGATTACCTACTATCTATCAACACTATAATCTAACAAAACAAACTAAAAGAAATTTTAACAAACTAAACAAAATCAAACAAAATAACTAAACTCGATCAAACGAAATACGAAAAATATAAAAGTAAGTACATTACAATAGGGGCCAAACACCCCACACTTAAAAAAATTTGCATTGTCCCTAATGCGAAAAGATCTAAAATAGATTAGAAAAGAGACTCCCTGAGGCCATTGGCCTAAGCATATTCATCCTCAAAGGTGCGCAAATATTCCTCGTCATCTGAGGGAATAGAGTTTACATCTTCATCAAGTGGAATTTGTCCTTGCTGAGCCAGTCCTAACCACTGTTGAGTGAAAGGAGATAGAGGGTGATTTTTTTGCAACTCTTCCAAGTTCACTTCCCCTCTAGATGCGCGAAGGCGCATGTCAGCAAATAATATATGCAAAGTCTCTTCCACCCGGACAAACCTTTGATCGGTATTAAGTGCAGTTGTAGGCGGATCTATCACAGTCGTGACATCAAGCGCCTTGATAGGATATGTTACTTCTATTAGCCGATCATAGTGATACTCTTCTTCAATGAAGTGCGTCCGCAATAACCGAGTGATCATACTCAGATAGTGTAAGCGGCGTCTCCTAAAAGGTCTCACCTTTGACATGTGTTCCAGCATAATTTTCCCTAGATCAACCTGCATTCCTGTTAAAATTTCATAAATCAAGCAAACATTTAGATTTGATACGTCTGTATCACTTTGTGTTGGCATGATTTTGGCATTTATTATCTTCAAAACAACTCGTGCAGGACGCTGGAATGATCCTTTTTTCATCTCCTTGTGGAACTCATTTGAATCTCTAGTCCACAAGGCAAAGGAATCTGCACGACATAACTGCCTGCGAATGTCAGGGTAATCTTGTCTACGAAGGAACCTATGAAACAACTTATGAGAATGTTCAGTGAAACCCATTATTTGATTGATGACCTTTGAAGAAAATGAGATTACTCTGTTTCTGACTCTGACTTGATAGCTTGAATCTAAATCACCTCCTAGTTGCCAATTGACATAAAATTCTATTACCAAGTTGATGGTCACACTATCACCTTTGCGAAACAACCCTTGAAAACCCAAAGCTCGAATGTTAGTATATATGGCATTATACTTATGGGCAAGCTTTGCTTCATCTATGGCAACTTCTGGGGTTGGTGTCATAACATGGACAAAGGATTGGAACCATTGTATTGTATGGGCTGGAATAGCCCTGATGCTATATTTGCATTCTAGCACCTCATCTGCATCAGGGTCAAAGTGTTCCTCTTCCTCCTCCACTGGTGCCGGAGGTGGTGCCCTTCTACCTCCACGTCGGATAGTAGATGCAACCTCAGATAGGCCAGCGTTTGATCATTTGCTTTGGCGCCGAGATATTATACCTACGCAACATGATATATTAGTTAAAGATACACAAAATTATTTTAAGAGCAAGTAGAGTAAATACTCCACACTTATGGTATCATCATGTTGACACTTAACATGTAACATGGATTCAGACTGCCCTGTTCTTCAATTAGAATGGTATAATGCTTATCGACCTACCCAATATCAGAGACAATTACAACAATTAAAAATAAAATAAAAATCAAAAACTAAGCTAGATTTTTCAGCTAGATTAATACTAAGCATAAACATAAATATTAAACAAAATTAAGCTAGATTATTATTAAACATAAACATAAAAAGAAATTAGTCTATTTTACAAAATTCAAAATTATTATACAAAGTATACTACATAGGCACATTAGCATGAATCTTACATTTCATTTTTACATAAAGAAAGCGAAAAATCATGGTTTATCCTAATGTTATAGTTGTTACCAATAATAACAACTCACAATGCAATTTGTTTCTTATTTTGCGACATTACTTAATTTCATGTCACTTAGACATTTTATCAAACACATTGTGTGCATCTCTTGCACTTCTCAAATTTTAACTTGTAATGAGTTGAATTCACCATATCAACAACCAAATATACCTCACTTCACAACTACAACATCACCATAATAATATTCAAAGCACAAATTTTCACTTTCTTATATGTATTTTCGAATTAGTATAATCCTCAACAATCTTCAACAAGAATTTCAACCCATTTCAACCCATTTCACCTCAACACACCTTCAAATCCTCCATAACCACAAAAAGAATATACATGCTAAGCTTCTAATACTAATTTCAACAATATTAACAAAAGAAACTAAAAGAAAATTATGAACTCAATTCTTGTTAGGGTTAATACAAATATACTTGAAAATAGAAAGAAATAAACAAATGAAATACTACTAGTTTTAAGGAAATAAGAGAAGAGACTACTTACCTTGCAAGAAAAATAAGGATTTGTGGATGAATGTTTGAGTTAATTTGTTTGGTTGGGGTTTTTGAGTTTACCGTTTGAGAAGAAGAGAGTTTGGGGAGTGAAATAATGAAATAAGGAAATAAGGGGAGGGGGTTCGGATTTAAGGAAATAATTTTTTTTATTTTATATGACAATGGCCTGCCGCGACGCGGAAGGCCAAATTTTTCAGCTGCTCCAAAAATTTTGTATTCTGCCTCATCTGTGCAATTTTGCTTGGTGTGGTGTGTGGTACGACGCCCCATGCGACGCGGTAGGCCAATTTTTCACAGAGTTAGCCTATTTTTCGATTTTTTAGCTCACAATTTACCCCCTCTATCATTGTACATTGATTTTATGCCAAATTCATGACTACAATTAAAAGTTAGTGATGTTAGTCATTGGGTTGCCTCCTAACAAGAGCCTAATTTAACATCGCAGCACCACTCAACACTTTATCATGCATCAACCAAATCTACCGAGGTCTTGTGATGTTTAATTTCACCACCCCAATAGTGTTTTACTCGCTACCCATTCACCAAGAATGTACCACTTGAATTTATGTCCCAAAATTCAACTGTTCCATGAGGAGTCACACTTACCACAACGAAAGGGCCTGCCCAATGGGACATAAGCTTTCCAGGAAAAAGCTTTAGCCTTGAATTAAACAAGAGAACTTCTTGACCCGGCTCAAATTCATGATGTTGGATGTGCTTGTCATGCCACCTCTTGGTCTTTTCTTTATATAACTTGGCATTTTCATAAGCATGCAACCGAAACTCATCAAGTTCATTGAGTTGTAGCAGTCTTTTTCACCGGCTAAGTCCATATCCATATTTAGCTTTTTGATTGCCCAATAAGCTTTGTGTTCTAGATCAACAGGCAAATGATATGCCTTTCCATAAACCAACCTGTATGGAGAAGTACCTATTGGAGTCTTGTATGCAGTTCGGCAAGCCCACAATGCATCTTCTAACTTACCGGACCAATCTTTTCTATTTGCACTCACTGTTTTCTCCAAAATCTGTTTTACCTCCCTGTTTGACACTTCAACTTGACCACTCGTTTGAGGGTGGAACCTTGTGTCTTACCCCATATTTTGCTAGAACATTTTTCAACAATTTGTTGTAAAAGTGTGTTCCTCCATCACTTATCAACACCCTTGGAGTTCCAAAGCGTGTGAAAATATGTTTCTTTACGAAACTTACTACTACCTTTGCATCATTAGTAGGAAGAGCAATGACCTCAACCCACTTAGACGCATAATCGACTGCAACCAAAATGTATCTGTGCCCATTAGAATATGGAAATGGTCCCATGAAATCAATTCCCCAGACATCAAAAAGCTCTACTGCCAAAATATTTTGCAAAGGTATTTCGTTCCTCTTCGTGATTGTACCTGTTCTTTGACACCTGTCTCAATTTTTAACAAAAGCATGTGCATCTTTAAACAATTTTGGCCAGTAAAAACCTGATTGTAGAACCTTTTGTGCAGTTCTGTCTCCACCATGATGACCTCCATAAAGAGAAGAATGACAATCATGCAATATTACATTCATCTCCTCCTTAGGCACACACCTTCTTACCAATTGATCTGTGCATTGCTTGTATAGAAAAGGCTCGTCCCACATGTAGAATCTCATGTCATGTAAGAATCTTCTTCTATGATCAACTGCGAATTCTGGTGGAGTCACCCCACTTACAATGAAATTCACATAATCAGCATACCATGGGGTTTCATATGAAGTGATGGCTAGCAAATGTTTTGTCAGGAAATGTTTCTTTGATTGATTCTCCTTCAGTGACATGGCCTCGATTTTCCAGCCTGGATAAGTGATCTGCAACCTGATTCTTTGTCCCTTTTCGATCTCGAATCTCCAAATCAAATTCCTGCAAAAGAACAACCCATCGAATTAACCTTGGCTTGGCATCTTTCTTTGAAAATAAATACCTGATAGCTGAGTGATCTGTGTAAACTATGACTTTGGTTCCCACTAGATAGGACCTGAACTTATCAAATGCTCATACTACTGCGAGCAACTCTTTTTCAGTAACAGTGCAATTCATTTGAGCTGGATTAAGAGTTCTGCTCGCATAATGAATGGAGTAAAAGATTTTCTCCTTCTGCTGCCCCAAAACAGCTCCAATAGCTATATCACTTGCATCACACATCAACTCAAATGAAAGTTTCCAATCTGGAGCAATGATAATTGGTGAAGTAACTAATCTTCTTTTCAGCTCATCAAATGCTTTTAGACAAGCATCATCAAACTTGAAGGATGTATCTTTCTCAAGAAGCCTGCACAAAGGAGATGAAATTTTTGAAAAATCTTTAATGAAATAACGATAAAAACCTGCATGGCCCAAGAAACTGTGAATGCCTCTAACTGATGTCAGTGGAGGTAATTTTTCAATTGCTTCCACCTTTGCTTTATCTACCTGCAATCCATTCTTGGACACTTTATGCCCTAGGACTATGCCTTCTCTTACCATGAAATGACATTTTTCCCAATTTAGTACCAAATTTATTTCTTCACACCTAGCAGGTACCTTGTCAAGATTCATTAAACATTCATCAAAAGAACATCCAAATACAAAAAACTCATCCATAAATACTTCCACAAATCCTTCAACCATATCAGTAAAAATAGCCATCATACACCTTTGAAAAGTCGCAGGTGCATTGCAAAAACCACATGGCATTCTTTTAAATGCATATGTCCCATAGGGACATGTAAATGTGGTCTTCTCTTGGTCCTCTGGGACTATAACAATCTGATTATATCCCAAGTAACCATCCAAAAAATAGTAGTATTCTTGCCCAGCTAATCTATCAAGCATTTGGTCAATAAAGGGGAGATGAAAATGGTCTTTTCGGGTGGCATTATTCAATTTTCTATAATCTATGCAAATCCTCCACCCAGTAACTGTTCTAATGGGAATCAGATCATTGTTTTTATTTGTCACTACGGTCATTCCTCCTTTCTTTGGAACACATTGGACTGGACTTACCCATTTTCTATCAGAGATTGGAAATACAATACCTGCATCAAGCCATTTAATCACTTCTTTTCTTACCACCTCTTTCATGTTGGGATTTAGGCGGCATTGTTGTTCTATGCTCGGCTTGTGCCCTTCCTTCATGAGAATTTTATGCATGCAAAAAGCTGGACTAATACCTCTTATGTCAGATATTGTCCACCCAATTGCTCTTTTATGCTCACATAGTACTCTCAACAACTTTTCTTCCTGCAATTCAGATAAGTCAGAAGAAATAATAACAGGTAACGTATCAGAATTACCAAAATAAGCATAATGAAGGTGAGAAGGTAAAGGCTTTAGTTCCAATTTTGGAGCTTCTTCAAGTGATGGCTTCGGAGGAGGACCATTTGGTCTGTTCAAAGGTTCAAAGGGATGTAAACCTTTCATATATTCACATGATGCATTCAAAATATGCTTCATCTCTTCAACCTCATCATTGATATCCAAACTCTCGAACAACACAATTGCTTTCTCTAAAGAATCCTTCAAATATACACTTGGGGTAATAAGTTGCTCATCCATCTCCATGACATATATCATAGACAATTCTTCATAATGGTGAGGAAGTTGAATTGCTTTGTATACATTAAAAACAACTTCCTCGTTGTCAACTCTCATGATCATTTTTCTCTCTCTTACTTTAATTATAGCATCACCTGTAGCCAAGAGAGGTCTTCCCAATATAATAGGAACTTTTTCATCTGCTTCAAAATCTAAGATAATGAAATCAGCCGGGAAAATGAATTTCCCAATTTTTAGCAGCACATCTTCAATCACCCCTTCCGGATAAGCTATGGACCTGTCTGCTAGTTGCAACATCACAGTAGGACAATATCATCAAATTTATGCTTGCTCCCAAATCACAAAGTGCATGGCCTATATCAACATTGCCTATTCTCACAGGGATAGTAAAGCTGCCAGGATACTTAAGCTTTTAAGGAAGCTTATTTTGGACCCTTGAAGTGCACTCCTCAGTAAGTGCAACTGTTTCAAATCAGTCAATCTCCTCTTGTTAGCCACAATATCTTTTATGTACTTTTCATACTTTGTAATATCACGAATCGCATCCACCAACGGAATATTCAATTGAATCTGACTCAACATAGAGAGAAATTTGTTGAACATGCGATCATCATTCTTTTTCTGCAATCTTTATGGAAAAGGTGGTGGTGGCCTTGGAACATTCACATGCGCTGAAACTGTATCATCTTTCTTTGCTTCCTGTGTTGCTTTGGAATCAATTCACCCTCAGGTATAGGCTTGTCTTTTCTCTTCTTTGGAACTTCTTCTAATTCCCTTCCAGTTCTAAGTGTAATTGCACTAACTTGCGGATTTTTCTCTGTATCACTTGGAAGAGCACCTGCAGGTCTAGTGTTTTGATTTACAGCTAGTTGTCCCATTTGCCTTTCAATATTTCTGAAATCAGTTCTGAGTTGTTGCTTGTCATGCAACAATTTCTTCAACAAATCATTTCTACTTTCTTCTGCCTACTGGGGTGGCCTTTGAGGTTGATTAAAATTTCCTTGGGGTCTATATTGATTCTGATTTGATTGATTTCTACCCCAAGAGAAATTAGGATGGTTTCTCCAATTTGCATTGTAAGTGTTCCCATATTGTGCCTGTTGGTTCATCGGACCTCTGCTTTGTTGTCCTACATAATAATAGATTCAGGATTCGTTGGGCACATGTCACTTGTGTGATTGTCACCACACATTTCACAACAAATCGACATTTGTTAAACATGTTGCATTTGTTGTGTCTGGTTTATTCTCATTCTATTCATTTGATTTGCCCATTTTGCTATATCTGCTCTCATGGATGAAAAATCATCAAGTTCAAGTACCCCTGCTGCTTTCTGTTTCATTGCTCTCCTTGGTTCTCCCTCACCTTGCCAATTATGATCATTAGCAGTGAAGTTGTTTAGCAGAAGTTGTACTTCACTATATGGTCTCGCCATGCAACTACCTCCACAAGCTGAATCAAGATTCATCTTTGAAGTCTCATCTAATCCATCAACAAAAGTATGGCCCAATACCTTATCAGTTTGACAATGATGTGGACAGTCTCAGAGTAGTTTCTTGTATCTTTCCCAAGCTTGGTGAAGAGTCTCACCATCCCGTTGTTGAAACCCAAGAATCTGGCTCCGCAAAGACTTTGTCTTTTTAGTGGGGAAAAACTTGATTAAGAATTTCTTTGCTAAATCATCCCAAGTATGGATTGAATTAGCAAGCTCCTTCTGCAACCCTTCTTTAGCTTCCTCCAACAATGAAAAAGGAAACAAGCTTAGCCTGACATAGTCCTTGGAAACATTTGGATAGTTGTAAGTATCCGTGGTTTCCAAAAAATTCTGAATATGCCTCTACGGGTCTTTATGAGATAGACCTACATATTGCCCAGTGGACTGAATTAGCTGTACCATGTACTGTTTAAGCTCAAAGTGACCAGTGATATCAGGCTTCACAATAGCCTGAGTCATATTAGCAAGATTTGGCCTTGCAGCTTCTATCACCGGACGCCCTCCATTACCTTCCATCACTGTTGGCTGTGGTTGAACTAAAATGTCCAACTCTCTTTCTGTTTTGTATCTAGCTTCAAACTCCTTCCTCGCTCTATGAAGTGTTCTTTCAATTTCAGGATCAAGAGGGAAGAGATTGCTTGTGCTTCTACTCCTCCGCATTCAAGAGAAGAGCCTGCGTGACACAAACAAAGTGAACTGAAAATTAATACTTAAACCAATAGCTGATAAAAGCTTAACTTAGTCAAGTAGCTAATTTCCAAGTCCCCGGCAACGACACCAAAAACTTGTTGCGACCAAAACACTCACGCAAGTGTACGCGATCTTCAAGTAATATAGTAATAAGTAATGTATCGTTCCCACGAGGACTTGTGATCAACTTATATACTGATGCAAACTCAAACTATTATCGATTCAAGCTAATTCATCACAAAATACATAAATAACCAATTTACAATTTAACTAGTAGACAAACAATAATACAACGCAAAGTTACTACGCCACTTATGAATTTTTCTTTTAACAATTAATAAAAGAGATATTCCGGGGTCATGGGCTTGCTAGAGATCATGCTACGTTTTTAGCTTAAAAATAATTTATTGAATTATTTGGGTTATTGTTTATAGGGTTAATAATACCCATAAGAATCTGTCGATTTCTTATGCACCCGTTCAAGTTAAATTAATACCTATATTTCTATGGTATTAATATTAACTCAAATGCATTTACAAATTCTATTTCTCAACCAAACAAGGCAATTAAGTATAGTTCTATCTTAATCGCGAATCTTTCACCCGATGCCGAGGATCCAGATCTTGCTCTATTTGATTCTATATGCAATCAAGAATTTCTTTTTTCAAGTTTAACTCAAGATTCGTAAATGGTATTTCACTGTTAGCTAGGCAGTAAAATAATTAACAGCATAATCAAATAAATAACCCTTAACGATAAATTCAAGATAATCAATTTAAGCTTCAAACAACATAATCATCTAACACCCATAACTCCAGAATATTTAGGTTTTTAGCCACTCATAATTATACAAACATCAACAATATAAGTCATAAACATCAAATAAATAGATACTAGAAGAAAGTTTAGAAAAACCCTTTTAATCCTTGCTCCAAAGTGTTGTCTCCTCTTGATTTTGATCCTCCAAGATGGATTTCCTCCTCTTTTTCTCTCTCAAAAACAGTCTGGTCTGTCAATAATGGATGCTTTCCCCTTTTTTAATCGTGTGTGAAGGGTTTTTTGATAATTATGCCCTTTTAGGACCAAAATAGAGTAGTTCTGCGATTTTTACACATTCGCGGCGCCCCGTGCGCCGCGTACATCGATTGGACAGAGGCAGAATGCATTTTAACGGAGCAAAACAATGCAACGTAGATTTTTGCACTGCCGCTCTGCGCTGCTTCATTTTTTCTCTTGTTTTTCTATCTGGGCTTGCTTTGCGACCCCCGAACACGATCCCGACTTGATTTATTTAGATTTTACTCAAACTTCAAAGTCCCAAATTAATCTAATTCATCCCAAAGTTAATTCTTAAGTCGGATTAGCTTCCTGCAAGGCATAAAGCATGAATTTAGTGCAATTCGTTATCATTTAAGCTCAAACCTTTGTAAAATGCAATAGTTATAGTGTTGTTACAATGACTAAAACACGCGTTTTTAGCCTATGATCAAAAACAAAGGGAAAACAATTCAAGTTTCAGAGGAAAGGAAGACAATTCAAATGTTGGTAATCAGGCGCCCACCTGGAGAACAAAGGGAAAGCAACAATGTTTAAAAGAAGATGGTTCAAGTTCAGCAATCATGCACCCACCTGGAAAACAAAGGGAAAACAATTCAAGTTTCAGAAGGAAGGAATACAATTCAAATGTTGGTAATCAGGCGTCACCTGAAGAACAAAGGGAAAGTGGCAATGTTCAAAGGAAGATGATTCAAGTTCAACAATCAGGCGCCCACCTGGAGAACAAGGGAAAATAGTTCAAGTTTCGAGGAAAAATAGTGCAAGTATTGGCAATTAGGCGCGCACCTGGAGAATAAGAGAATTCACTTCAAAATGCAATTCAAGTCAACAACAAAAGAAGCTCGCGGCAAGAATGCGACTCAACAGTCCGAGATGATCAACGGAAGTTAGTCACAATCCAGAATTAAAAAAAAGGTAAGAAGTCAATCCAAGTGCAGAAGTTGATGAAAGATGTGAGCTGCCCAAGACATGACTGAAGTCACAAGCATGGTGTGTCCGGTTTTGATCTGAAAAGCTGAAGAAGAATGAACTAGCACCTACAACTAGCAAGTGTCAAGGTTCAAATCCAAAGTCTGCATGAAGAACCATTCAAGACTCAAGATCAAGCTTCAGAAGACTAATAAATAGGAATCTTGTAACTCATAGTTGACAGGTTTAGTTAGTCTTTTTCATTTTTCAATTTTGAATGGAATAACAGGACCGCGGACCGGAACCTCAATGGAATGGCACCTCGATCGGCTCTCCACCTCGGTATACTTCATCATCTCACTCACTTCTGAACTACACGTGGCCTGATTCCTTTATAGCCAAGGATATGTAGGCAACTTAGATACCAGGGCTCGATCACATTCTCCTTCCTCTTAGTTTTTGGTCTCCTTAAATAAGGGTCGGGTCAAAAAACCTCTCTAGTCGTTCTTTTTCTGAAAACTCTTCGTGTTTCCAGTCAAAGAGGGGCAACTGTAGACATGTGATTTTTGACCCTCCCCAAGATTTTTTATATTTTAGCATGCAAATATTTAATTTAGGCTCATAATATGGCTATTTCAACTAATTTTGACTCTTTTACTTTATTTTATTACAAGAAAATAAAAATTGCAAAAATAGTTTCATTAATGTTTTGTAGTCATTTTTTAATCTTGAAAAATACCAAAAATAGTTTTGTTTTAACGGTCAGTCTTATTTTAATAGTTATTTTACTTAAGTAGGATTAATTAATAAATGAGATCGTATTTTTAGTCTCATTCGCGGGGAAAGAATAAAATTTATGCTCAAATGACCCATTTTTAGGCTTACTTTTCGGATCTAACCGATAATTCCCAAGCCCATAATTCCTAGGCCCATACCCTTAACCTAAAAAAAACCTACAAAAGCTAACCTAGGGACCCTAAATGAGAGGATCTGAAAAATACACAAAATATACGGCCTAGACCTAAAGACCTATACACCTAATGAGCGTCGTTTCAGCAAATTAGACCCTACCCCCTGAAACTCGTCTTCTTTAAACCCCCACCCAGTGAGCCTTGAGCTTCTTCTTCTTGAGACACAAAAAATCTTCAGCCATTGCCCTTTATTCTACAACAACAAGACCTAGACCTAGAGAGGACTACAACCCAAAAGACCTAAGCAGCGGCAGAACAAAAAACGAGATACCCGCTTATCAGCTTTTAACACCAAGAATTAACCAGCGCCAGCCCGCCTCGTAGTTCGCCGAAAACCAGTAGCAATGGTGATCGCGGCCTACTCCGCATTACTATTGAGTAGTGAGAGAGGGTTGGGGCAGCTTTTACCTGATTTAGGGTCGGGATTGATTTCCACAGAGAGCTAGAATTTGGAATCAAGTATCTATCTAGTTTAGGATTGCATATGTGTTCCAATTACACTTCTAATCATTTTTGGGGTTTTCATTTTACTTCTACTATTATCAACTACAAATGGTAAATGCAACTAGATTAAGCTAAGAGTTAAACTAAAATGGGTTGTTCAAATGGTTTAAAAGGCACTAGGGTAGTGACTTTCACCTAGGTGGTTAATTGACGGGTAATTGAATCTAAGACACGATTGACATAATTGGGGAGTATGATATAACTATTGTAAGATATTACCCACTCTACACCTCTTGGTGGTTTGAGTGATTTTGCCCGAATTGACTTTCTCAAGACCAGTTGGGTATGCAAATTTGCACAAGCAACTAGGGTTCAAGTCGGGTATTACTCTCTCGAGATTTAACCCTTTAATTGGGGCTATCAATATCTTGAGTACACCCCAATTCCTTGTTGGACCAATTTCGGAGACTTAGGCTCTCTTTCTCAAGAAGAGCACTAGTCAACTAAACACAAACTAGTGTTTGCAACCACTATTTCAGCAATTAACCATGAAATTGGCCCAAATATCAAACACCCATAGTCAATCTAGCCCTAAAATACAGGACCCATCAATTACCCACACTAGGGTTGATTCACAACCCTAGCTTAAAGATCTAGCTACTCATAATTAAAGAAGAAAAGCAAGAAATAGATGAAGAACAACTCATATTAATTAATTGCTAAGCTAAATAACAAGATTCAATGATGAAAAGTAGACAAAATTGCCCAAAATAGCTAAGAATCTCGAACCCATGAGCACAACTGCTTAATTACAATATCTAATACCCTAAAAAATGGGAAAATAAGCTATTTATACTAAGCTTCAAATTTTGGACAAATATGTCCCTGCGGGGTTAGTGTGGACCGCACAAAATGGAGTGCGGCCGCACTAGGGATCTTGACTTCAAAATCCAACTCTCTGAACTCAGGCAATGCGGACCGCACAGAATGGACTGTGGACCGCATTCGCTTGAAACTTCAAAACTGGCATCTCTCTGATTCTTGGGTATGCGGACCGCACTAAGTCGAGTGCGGTTGCATTAACTTTAGTGCGGACTGCACAAAACGTAGTGCGGCCACACTGCCTTTGTGCCTGAATGTCAACCTCTCTGAATCCCCTAGTGCAAACCGCACAGAATGGTGTGCGGCCGCACTGGGTTTGTTTTGCCTGAGCTTTGTCTTGTCTTGGGACTTGTGAAAGTTTCACTCCTTTTTGAGGTGATTTTTGACATTTTGTCACTTTGTTTATCAAACCTGCAATCAAGCACAACTTGTGAGACTTTTGGGACTATTTTATATGAATTTCTAATCAAAGCATAAGCAAGAAGGAGTATAAAATACGTTAAAATCCCTAGTTATCAACTTCCCCAAACTTAAGCTTTTGCTTGTCCTCAAGCAAAGAAAATAAAACCCACCCCTTATGGGAAAATCCAAAAACTTTTCAGCTGACCTAAAGTAACCTCATCTAGCATCAGTTGGGACTAACAATTTCCCTCAATACAAATGAATCATTAACAACTTTTACTCCTTGAAACACCATGGATTAAGTGCGACACAAGAGCATCAAGAGTTGGCTCAACACATCAAAGGACTCTTTCTATTACTTTGGTCATTGTGGAACCCAAAATCACACATCCTCAACTCTCCCTAAGCAAACCTCACCTTTAGAATAGTGGCACTCAAAACGAGGTTAATGAAAGTTCACTCATCTCTCTCAAGAAAAAACCACAAGTCCAGCTCTAGGTACCATATGCTTGCCCCTTATGTGAGTATCCACTAATGTAAGCTTCATTCATCTCAAGATCATATAGGGCTTTTGTGGAGACATTGTGAAGGCTTTTGGTTCAGGGTAGGAAATGTTTTGGTCTAAGTAGGTTCCATCTTCCCTTAAACACTTCTTTGATTCATTTGGCACATATTCACTTGACTCTATGAGTCATTACACTTCTTTCTGAGGGGTTAGAGAGACACAATGTCACTCTTTCTTATAAATTTCAAACCTTTTCTCCATTTTCAACTTTTTACACCTTTCTTTCTTTGCTTTTCTTGAATCCCTTTTTGTTCTTTTTCATATTAAACATTCTATTTGCCATTTTGCTTTTCTTTCTTTTTCATTGCCTTTCCTTTTGTTCATTTTTGTGCCTTTTTACCACTTTGTTGCAATATTCGTCTCCCCCAAACTTATAATTTTGCCATGTACTAAAGAAAAGATCGAGTTCCAAAAGGGGGTATCTTTTAGAAAGGGTATAGGCTTGTATTATGGTTCTTGAAGGAAAATAGTCTAAGGCTCAAAAGGGTTGACTAGGGATCTTATCATTGGTAGGTTATGGGTATGTTCAGCTATCATTTGGACTAAGGAGAGCCTATAATCACGTCTCAAGTGAAGCTTTGCTTGAGGCACCCTTTACTACTAACTACTAAAAATGAAAAGAAAAACGGACTCAAATCCTTAAGAAGGTTGTCACGCCATCCATCATTGGGAAGAGCCACGCAGTTCACACAACACTCCACCTTTGGAAAGAACCGTGGCATTAAGAAAACCAAAGGCTTATTGCAAACTTGAGAAACAAGAAGCTACGAATCACAAATAAGAAGCTAAGAACCAAAATTTGCGGAAAGTAGAATGAATATATACAAGAGGGGATTTGAATATACAATAGATGGGATGAATATGTACAATGTAACATAATTTTATATATAGACCCAAAGTAAAATAAAAGTGCGATAAATGTACGAAATGTTAAAATTATATACAACCCAAAGGTGAAAAATCAAGAAAGCATAAAAAAGTATCAAATATATATACAATCATCCAAATCAATAAAACGTAGGGCCTACCCCCTCAAATGAAAGCTGGAATTGTCCCCAATGCCAACTAAACCAAATAAAACATCAAAAAGAGATAGGAAAAATGATATAGGGGCTCCTTATGGCATGTCTGTCTGCATAGGCTCCTGAGTGGTCCTAGGGTCCTCACTGTGCTCAGGAACCTCAGACTGGTTCCCGGTGGCCTGCTGTTGTGCTGCTGGGACCTAGGCCTGGACCTGGACAGGCTCCTGAAGTGCATCTTGGGGCTGACTGGAGGAAGCCTCCGGTGGGTCGGCCAACTGGATGACTGCATCATCCTCTCTAGGAATCATCCTCTTCCTCTTGGAAGGCCTCTATGACTGCTCTAGCTGGGAATGAGCTACGGGTAATGGGTTCTATAGCAGTAAGTCTAAAGGCAGCTGGTCTGCCTTCGGTCTGTCAACATCATCTCTCAACGCCTTCACGAACTCCTTGGATGCACGTGTCTTTCTCAGTTTCTTGTGCTCCCTAGAAAGCTCCTTAAGAGACTGGTTGTGTGAAGCAACTGCATCTGTGAGCACCTTCTGAGTGTTGAGGATTTTCTTCTGGTTGTCTAAAATCTCTTTCAAAGAATCCTCTATCGACTGGGAAACTTGTGGGACTGGAGGTGCCGACTGAGCCTCCACCGTGGTAGTCAGGATGGACAACTTGGATGAGGCAGTTTGCATCCAGTCGGTGGGCAGTAATAGGATGGGCCCGAGAAGATGGAATATCTGGGTCCGCTGAGGTGGATGGACCAGGAGGTGCAGCAATGGAAGTAGATGCAGGCTCAGCTGGAGTCACTACCACAACTAGCTCTTCAGACTGGCTCGTTGGAGCAGTAACTGTACTCTTGAATTTCTTATTCTTGGGGTTGTCATCCCCCTGCATGCTGTACCAGGAGAAAGGGGCCTTCTCTTTGACTTTGATATCGAAGGGCCTCTTCTCTACTTTTAGGCCCCGTAAGTACATAGTGAGGAAACAGGGGAACACGTAGTTTCTGTCATGCTTGGCACCCATAATAGTAATAATCCATGACATTACATTCCCCACATTGATTGGGTACCCCGCCATGATCGAAGCCATTAACACAACGCGATGGAGAGGGAGGGAGTTGTCATGTGTCGTGGGGTCCAACCTGCTACATACAAAGGTCTCCCACCCCCGTGCCTCAAAGTTCAAACTCCATCTCAAGATCTTGACTCCAGCAGTTAACCAGTCAGAGGTGGTACCTGGGATTGCCAGGTACTGTGCTAGCCAGGGACGAACCTCCTCACCCATTTCCATCTTTGCCATGTACAGGGTCTCATTTTCCTCATTAAACCCAAGATAGTCATTGATTGTCTTCCCGTTGAACAACACCTTCATATTTTGAACCTTGGTAACTTTGGAGCCCTTTTTGATGTGGGCTACATTGTTGTAAAATTCCTTGACCAAGTGTTCGTTGACATACACACACTCATCTAGAAAATGTTCCCAGCCCACTCTTGTCCTAAACTGCCTCCTCACGTTGGGGTTGTGAGGTAGCAAGTCTCTATCAATAAAACTCCGCTCCGGGATTAACTTCCTCACCGGCCACCATTCCCAGAACTTGTGGTACGCCACCTCACTAACAAACTGGTCCTGCCACACCTCCGGCTTCCTAGTTCGGGCAATACCCCCCCCCCACTTGTGGTTCACCTCCTTCTCCTACTTCTTCGTCTCCCCCTACTTCCTCCTCATCACCTACTGCAACCTCTCCAGATAATGAAGCTGTGAGAGAGGTGGAGTATTCCCCACTACTATCAGCTGAGCCCTCAGACGACCCAAAAGAGATATTCATTGATGCTTGGGTAGTGGGGGATGCTGGAGGTATATCTCTCAATCTATGCCTCTCCAGCCAGTCAGGGATGTATTCTGGCACAGAGTCCGAAGAGATCTTCCGAGAAAGCTCGTACTCACTCCCCGACATGTCAATGGCTCTGTCACCATCTTTTATTGCTTTCCTCATGTTCTTGATATTTTGCCTAGCTTGGGGAGTAAGTCTTATCATTTTCTACTTTCCTCCCCGGGAAGATTTACCTCCGCCAGGTTGTTTAGATCATTTGCCTCGTTGTTGTACCATTGTCTGCAAACACAATTCAAATGACTTTGTTAGTATCAATAATACCAGGCAAGAAACAGAATTGCAGTCAGAAGAAAAGAGTTGCAGACATGTTGCAAAAGGTACCCAGTGCAGACCGCATAAAGTGGTGTGCGGCCGCACAGGGGCCAATGCGGTCCGCACAGGGGTGGGATTCAGACTACCCACCCTCTGTATCCAGGCAATAAGGACCGCACAAAATGTAGTGCGACCGCACTGGGGCCAGTGCGGTTTGCACAAAATGTTACTGCAGACCGCATAAGGGCACCGCGGTCCGCACTGAGTGCCCAGCTGTGGCACTAAGTTAGTGTTCCATGGATTTTTGATTTTAAGCTTAATTAACACCTGAATCATGTCCCTACGTGATTTCCCATTGTTTTTAACTACATGAACCTACTCTAATCAAGAAATTAACAACCCTAATCTAATCAATTGAGGAAAAACTACGGGAAACATAGAGAGGGAAGCAATAAGAACTAAAATTAAAAAAAATTAACAAAATTGAAAAATTAAAAGGCAAGTAATGGTACCAGATGTGAGATGAAATGAAGCTAGTCAGTTGTTTGAATTAGTCCGAGATTCAAGGGTTCGAAAAAGGTAAAAGGAGAGCCTCAGGCCCTATTTATAGAAAAGGACCTGGGGCCCAGTCTCACCAACCAGTGCGGACCTCACAAAATCGACCGCGGTCCGCACTACACAGCTTTTGCCAAGTTTGACAAAGTAACCCACTGTGATCCGCATAAAATGGACAGTCGCAGTGGTCCACTGTGGACCGCACAAAATGTAGTGCGGCCGCAGTGACAAACTTCAGAGAGGTCATCATTTCACCCTTCACTAGTGCGGTGTATACAAATTGTAGTGCAGCCACACTAACAACTTCAAAGACCTAATACTTTTTTCCACTATATCCTGCACTGCACTAACACAATCCTGTAACATCTCACAACTAGTTAGCCTAAAAATAAATCCTATCCTACAATGAAAATCAAAGAAAAATAAGAATAAAAACACATGGGTTGCCTCCCAAGAAGCACCCGATTTAACGTCGCAGCACGACGCAAGTTACCATCACATCATTTGAAATGGAGAAGTGCCACCACGTGGCTGTCATCAATTTTTCCAAGATAATGCTTGACCCGGTGCCCATTAACTCTGAAAACTTCACTATTTTTGTTCTTTAAATCAAGAGCACCAAACGAGGTCACACACACCACTTCAAAAGGTCCACTCCATTTTGATTTGAGCTTTCTCAGAAACAGACATAACCGAGAGTTGAACAAGAGAACCAAATCACCTACTTTGAACTCCTTTCCACGAGCATATTTATCATGAAGGTACTTCATCTTTCCTTATACAAGGACGAACTGGAGTAGGTATGGAATCTGAATTCATCAAGTTCATTAAGCTGCTCCACACGAAGATTGGCTGCAACATCCCACTCAATATTAAGCTTCCTCAAAGCCCACATGGCCTTATGCTCTAACTCAACCGGTAGAAGGCAAGCTTTCTCAAATACCAACTGATATGTAGACATACCAATCAGAGTCTTGTAAGCAGTTCGATAAGCCCATAGAGCATCATCCAACTTCTTTGACCAATCGGTCCTATTTGCATTGACTGTCTTTGACAAGATGCTTTTGATTTTCCTGTTGGAGACTTCAACTTGACCACTTGCTTGAGGATGATAGGGAGTAGAAACTTTGTGATTGACACCATACTTTGAAAGCAAAGTGTCGAAAGCTCTATTGCAAAAATGAGACCCCCATCACTGATGATTGCACACAGAGTACCAAACCTTGTAAAAATGCTTTTTTTGAGGAATGCAACAACACTCGGGGCCTCATTGTTGGGAAAAGACATAGCTTTAACCCACTTTGAAACATAGTCAACCGCCACGAGAATGTAAGTGTTCCCACAAGAGCTAGCAAATGGGCCCATTGAAATCAATGCCCCATACATCAAAAATATCAACGTCAAGGTTGTTATTGAGAGGCATTTCATCTTTCTTCGAAATTCCACCTGCTCTTTGGCATTCGTCGTATCTCTTCACAATATCACCCGCATAATTTGAACAAGGTTGGCCAATAGAACCCACAACTAAGAACTTTAGAAGCCGTCCTCTCCCCGCCATGATGGCCACCATAGGGAAAGGAATGACAAGCCTCCAAGATACTCAATTGCTCCTCCTTCGGGACACACCTTCGGATCACACCATCCGTGCAAATCATGAACAAGTACGGCTCATCCAATAGAAGTTCAAACTATCCCGCTTGAGTTTCTTCCTTTGGTTAGAAGAGAGCTCACACGGGATTATACCGATCACAAGGAAATTAGCAACATCGGCAAACCATGGCATATCATTCATCGACATCGAAAGGAGTTGTTCTTCAGAAAATGAATCATTGATCTCTAGGCCATCACTAAGCCTCCCCTCCTTCTCCAAGAGGGACAACTGGTCTGCCACTTGGTTCTCACTACCCTTCCGGTCCACAACCTAAAAATCAAACTCTTGAAGTAACAAGACCAATCGCATCAGTCTAGCTTTGTAGTCCTTCTTCGCCATCAAGTACCGGAGTGCGGCGTGGTTAGTATGAATAATAAGCTTGGCACCCATAAGATATGGCCGGAAATTTTCCATAGCAAACACAATAGCCAAAAGTTCTTTCTCGGTCACCGTGTAGTTCACTTGAGCATCATTCATTGTCTTGCTCTCATGGTACATCTGATGAAAGATTTTGTTCACTCTTTGACCCAAAGCCGCCCCAACCGCAACATCGCTCGCATCACACATGAGATCAAAGGGCAAGCTCCAATTAGGCGCGGTAATGATAGGGGTGGTGGCCAACTTATGCTTGATAAGTTCAAAGGCTTGCATACATTTCTCATCAAACACGAACTTAGCATCTTTTTCCAACAACTTGCACAAGGGGTTCACTACCTTCAAAAAGTGTTTGATAAATCTCCGGTAGAACCCCGCATGCCCAAGAAAACTTTGAACTCCCTTGACGGATGTAGGGGGAGGGAGCCTTGAAATCACATCGATCTTTGCTTTATCTACCTCAATACCATGCTTCGAAATTTTATGCCCAAGAACTATTCCTTCTTCCACCATAAAGTGGCATTTCTCCCAATTTAGGACAAAAATGGTTTCTTCACAACGGGCCAACACCCTATCAAGATTCTTCAAGCACTTATCAAATGAATCTCCCACAACACTAAAATAGTCCATAAACACCTCCAAAATGTCTTCCACCATATAAGTGAAAATGGCCATCATACACCGCTGAAATGTAGTCGATGCATTACACAACCCAAAATGCATCCTAGAGAAAGCAAAAGTGCCATATGGACAAGTGAATGTAGTCTTCTCCTGATCTTCCAAAGCAATCAAGATTTGGTTGTACCCAGAATACCCATCTAAAAAGCAATAGAAGGCACACCCAGCAAGTTGGTCTAACATCTGGTCAAGGAAAGGCAAAGGGAAGTGATCCTTGTGGGACACTTTATTCAACTTGCGGTAGTCCATGCATACCCTCCAACCAGTGACTATTCTTATAGGAATCAACTCATTTTGAGAATTTGTAACCACAGTCATGCCACCCTTCTTCGGTACACATTGCACCGGCGAAGTCCAAGAGCTATCAGAGATGGGGTACACAACCCCGCATCCAACCACTTGATCACCTCTTTTTTCACAACTTCTTGGATTGCTTCGTTCAATGTTCTTTAATGCTCCAAGGAAGGCTTTGCATCATCCTCCAAGATAATTTTGTGCATACAAAATGCGTGGATTATTCCCCGAATATCAGCTAGAGTCCATCCAATTGCCTTTTTCCGCTTTTGAAGCATTTCCAATATGGCATCAACCTGCATGTTAGTAAGACAAGAAGAAAGAATAACTGGTAAAGTAGAATTTGAGCCTAAGAACTCATACCTGAGGTATGGAGGAAGTGGTTTCAACTCCAACACCGGAGGCTCCTCAATTGAAGGTTTAGTTGGTGGAGTCTTTCTATTCTTGAGATCTAAAGACAATTTCCTAGGATCATAAGAATAAGAGCCCATTCCATGTAAAGCATTCACGCACTCTACTCGACTTGAATCCTCATTGACATCAAGATTCAATAATACGACCTCCAATGGGTCCTCCACATTGATCATTGCACTGGTGTCATCAATTATCACTTGTGATGAGGTCAACAAAAGAACACACCTCGGTACTGTTGGGCTGCTTCATAGATTTGCACATGAAAGACCACCTTTTCATCACCCACCCGGAAGGTGAGTTCTGCTGCTTCCACATCTACCAATGCCTTCCCCATAGTTAGGAAAGGTTTGCTCAGTATGATAGGAACTTCGTAGTCCACCTCACAGTCCAAGATCACAAAATCAGCTGGCAAGATAAATTTGTCCACACAGACAGTACATTATCAATAATACCCAATGGTCTCTTCATCGATCTATCCACCATTTGTAACCTCATGGAAGTCGGCCTAGGTTTCCCAATACCCAATGTTTCGAACACTAAGTAGGGCACCAAATTGATACTAGCTCTCAAATCACAAAGAGCCTTGCAAAATCCGCACTTTAAATGGTGCAAGGAATGGTGAAGGCACCAGGATTTTCAAGCTTCGGGGCCATTGAATGCACTATAGCACTAACTTGGTAAGTCATCTTTATAGTTTCACAATCCATAGAACGCTTCTTTGTGACCAAGTCTTTCATGAATTTTGCATAGCCAGACATTTGTTCAAGAGCCTCCACCAGAGGGACATTAATGGACAAGCTCTTCATCATGTCAATGAACTTCTTAAACTGATTATCATTCTTTTGCTTCGGGTGCCTTTGAGGATAAGGTGGAGGTGGCCTTGGCAAAGGAGCCTTGGCTTTAGGCACAACCGGCTCCGACATGTCTATTATGTGTTCCCTAGACGGGTTCACATCATTTTGAGTTTCCACTTCGACATCTTGAATATCAATCCTCACTTTGTTGTTCACATTTTCTTCAACCACATCTTCAACTACCAAAGGGACTTCATCTTCTTGCAACTCAACATCATCATCCAAGATTTGTTTTTGTTTGGAGGCATTCACATCACCGCCTCTCCCACTTCTCGTTGTTACCGCCATGACATGATTATTTCTACCCTTTGGGTTCACTACCGTATCACTTGGTAGAGCACCCGTAGGGCGAGTATTTAAAGACTGAGAGATTTGGCCTAACTGTACCTCCAAATTTCTGATAGAGGTATTGTGGGAAGCCAACTGTGCATCCGAATCCGCATTCTTCTTCATCATCTGTTCTAACATCATTTCAATTCTACTTATATCATTGCTAGGAGAACTAGGACCTTGAGATGGAAATGGGGGTGGATTGTTCAGTTATTGGTACATTGGGGGCCTTTGAAAGCCTTGCCCCCGATTTCCTTGGTTTCCATTATTCCATCTACTTTGACTGTTATTGCCACCCCAATTGTTGTTATTACCATTCCAATTCTCTTGGTTGCCTTGATTGTTGTTCTGATTGCCCCATTTGTTGTTTTGGTTGTTGTTCCCCCAATTACCACTGTTTTGTTTTTGGTTGCCCTAGTTGCATTGAGGTCTCCACTATTGTTGGTTGGAAGAGTTGCCCTGTTAGCCTTTATAGTTGTTTACATATTAAACCTCTTCACTTTGGTCATCATAACCATCATTTTGAAATCCATCACAGTCATCATCAAATTACTCAGAATTACCTTGGTTTTGTTTCCTTCTTTGCCTTCTTTTTTTGACAAGATATTGACACCCTCCATGGCATTCACTTGGTGAGGATTTTGAACTTGTTGCAACTGTGCCTTTGCTAATTGGTTCATAGTAGTTGTCAACTCCGCTATAGCCTGCCCATGATCATGTAATTCCTTGTGCAAATGAATAACCGTAGGGTCACCCTGAGGCTCATTGGCTCTACTTTGCCATGCAGAAGAAGTGTCAGCCATCTCGTCAAGTATATCACATGCCTTATCATATGACAGCTTCATAAAGTTGCCCCCGGCAAGTTGGTTCATTATGCATTTATTTGTTGTATTGATGCCCCGATAGAAGGTTTGTTGTATCATAGCCTTGGTCATATTATTGTTGGGGCATTCTTTCACCATTGTTCTATAACGCTCCCAAATCTCATGCAAAGGTTCTGTGGGCTCTTGCTTGAAAGCCAATATCTCATCATGCAATGCCGCCATATGCCGCGGTGAGAAAAATTTAGCAATGAATTTATCCGCCAACTCATCCCAAGTTGTGATGGAATGGTTGGGAAGTCTCTCGAGCCAATCTAATGCTTTCCCCCGAAGTGAGAATGGGAAGAGTCTCAACCTAAGAGCATCCTCGGACACATTCGTCTGCTTGCTCCCCCAGCATGTATCCACGAACCCCTTGAGATGTTTGTAGGCATTTTGAATTGCAGCGCCCGTGAAATACCCACGCTGCTCATGTAAGGTCAACATCATATTGGTTATATAAAAATTGCCCGCTCGAATTCGGGGTGGGACAATAGCACTCGTATACCCTTGGTTCGGAAGTACCCTGAGAGCCACTCTTGGAGGTGGTGGAGGAGGGTCTAGAACATTATCATTGGGATTAGCATTGGCATTGTGGCCTCTACGTTATCCTTGAGGTACAAGAGGGACCTCATCATCTCCGACATCATCTACCTCCTCTCCCGCAATCACATTTCCAAGAGGGTCATTAGCGTTGTTCGCTGCCATTTGGTACCTGAGTTGTGACACAAACAAGTTAGTAACAAAGAAGGAAAGACGAACAATACACAAGACTAATTAAATAGATAGCCAAAATCATTAGCTCCGCGACAACTGTGCCAAAAAGGTGATCGCGGCCTACTCCGCACTACTATTGAGTAGCGAGAGAGGGTCGGAGCAGCTTTTACCCGACTTAGGATCGGGATCGATTTCCACAGAGAGCTAGAATTTGGAATCTAGTATCTATCTAGTTTAGGATTGTGTATGTGCTCCAAATAACACTTCTAATCATTTTTGGGGTTTTCGTTTTACTTCTACTATTATCAACTACAAATGGTAAATGTAACTAGATTAAGCTAAGAGTTAAACTAAAAAGGGTTGTTCAAAATGGTTTAAAAGGCACTAGGGTAATGACTTTCACCTAGGTCGTTAATTGATGGGTAATTGAACCTAAGACACCATTGACATAATTGGGGAGTATGATATAACTATTGCACGATATTACCCACTCTACACCTCTCGGTGGTTCGAGTGACTTTGCCCGAATTGACTTTCTTAAGACCAATTGGGTATGCAAATTTGCACAAGCAACTAGGGTTCAAGTCGGGTATTACTCTCTCGAGATTTAACCCTTTAATTGGGGCTATAAATCTCTTGAGTATGCCCCAATTCCTTGTTGGACCAATTTTGGAGACTTAGGCTCTCTTTCTCAAGAAGAGCCTTAGTCAACTAAACACAAACTAGTATTTGCAACCACTAATTCAACAATTAACCATGAAATTGGCCCAAATATCAAACATCCGTAGTCAATCTAGCCCTAAAATACAAGACCCATCAATTACCCACACTAGGGTTGAGCCACAACCCTAGCTTAAGGGTCTAGCTACTCATAATTAAAGAAGAAAAGCAAGAAATAGATGAAGAACAACTCATATTAATTAATTTCTAAGCTAAATAACAAGATTCTATGATGAAAAGTAGATAAAATTGCCCAAAATAGCTATGAATCTCGAACTAACGAGTGCAACTGCTTAATTACAATATTTGATACCCTAAAAAAATGGAAAAAGAAGCTATTTATACTAAGATAAAATTCTGGACAAAAATGCCCCTGCGAGGTTAGTGTGGACTGTACAAAATGGAGTGCGGCCGCACTAGGGCTCTTGACTTCAAAATCCAACTCTCTAAACTTAGGCAATGCGGACCGCACAGAACGGATTGCGTCCGCAGAGGCTTCTATTGCGGTCCGCACATAATGGACTGCGGACCGCATTGGCTTGAAACTTCAAAACTGGCATCTCTATGATTCTTGGGTCTGCGGACCGCACTAAGTCGAGTGCGGCTGCATTAACTTCTGTATGGTCCGCACAAAACGTAGTGCGACCGTATTGCCTTTGTGCCTGAATGTCAACCTCGCTGAATCCCCTAGTGCAGACCGCACAGAATGGTGTGCGGCCGCACTGGGCCTATTTTGCCTGAGCTTTGTCTTGTTTTGGGACTTGTGTATATTTCACTCATTTTTTAGTTGATCTTAGATATTTTGTCACTTTGTTGATCAAACCTACAATCAAGCATAACTTGTGAGCCTTTTGGAACTATTTTCTATGAATTTCTAATCAAAGCATAAGCAAGAAGGAGTATAAAATGCGTTAAAATCCCTAGTTATCAAGCGGCCACCTGATCTCCAAAGGCTAATAGTCGTTGCCCACCTCCTTCTCTTTCTCTGAAAATCCAGTTTTCTTTTTGTGTAATCGTGAGTAAGTGTATTAGGGAAGGAAATATTTGTGTGTATTTTCAAATCCTCTCCCTTCCGTCTTTTAGAATGAGGGGCAAATAATGAGCCGAAAGTTTTGTTGGATTTTGGATTTTTGTTGGCGATTTGAATGCCAAGGATGAAACTGCCAGCATTGATATATCCATTGAAGGATTTGAGGAAGAATTTCTGTCATGTTCCGGTCCAGCTTGAGTTCCGTCGGGGTTCGATTTGAGATCGTTGTTCTTTGTTTCCGGTTTGAGGTTTGAGTTTCAATTCTTTCATATACATGTGCTATTTATGTCTATTACGACGCTCTGTTTATAAAATTCTTGCTATCATTAATTGCTATCTCCATTTAATTTCATATACATGGTTTTGATGACATGGATTTGAAGTTACACATTATGAATACATTATTTGTGGTTGAGTATTTTCATATCTGAATCTCTATATACATCATAATATAGTTTAATTTCTGGAAATGGAAAACTTTAGTGCATAGAAGTGTATATTATTGAGAGATCTAATTTATAGTTCTCAAGAATTGCTGCTGAATTTACTTGGAACATCATGAATGTGAAAAAAGACCAAGATGTGAGGCTCAAAATTGGATATGAAGTCGTTGAAAAGGTTCCTTACTTTCAGATCAGAGAAAACAACTGGACACTCCATGTCAATAATAGTGGGAAATGGAAAGTGAGATATTACTTATGATACTATTGATGGACAGGTAACTTGTTTCACTGAGAGGGTTATAATGCAAGCGAGTAGAAAATCACCACAATCATCCTTTTGACATGCTATCATTGCAAAAAGGCATTACCTTATAGGATTTGCTTTTGAGTATTGTCTTAGATAGTTACCCAATTCAATTAAAAGTTGACACTCATTAAAACTAGCTATATTTTCTATAAGAAATTTTGATTTCCCATGTACACTTTGTAGATGTTGGCTCGAATAGTGTGACAGCTCTGGCCCTCCGATCACATAGTCTATGACCCTCACATCTATATCTTTACTAATATAGAAAAATGCTTTCAACCTCATAGCTTGCTTTAGGCGTGATTTAATAGATCATCGTGATTGTGTACACGTTCGCCTGACATAATTACGATTCTAAAAACTAATTCGGAGTATGCGTTCGTGAAACTTCGATCAAACCTTCATAATAATAAAATTCTTGTAATAGGCCGCTAATTGAAATATAGTTCACATAGCCCGAGGTGTGCCATCCACAATTTAATCATTTATGGCCCTCGTATTAATTTCATAACTTAGATATAAAAATGACAAATGCTCGTGGTTGCTTTAGGCCCGTTTAATGTATCATTGTGATTGTGGACACGTTCGCGTGACATAATTACAATTCTAAAAATAAAACCGGAGTATGAGTTCGTGCAACTTTGACCAATTTTTTTTAATAATAAAATGTTATTAATTGTGGACACATTCGCGTGACATGATTTTTGATGCGCCAGTCAAATGGGTACACGTACGCGTGACCCGTTTCAAGATAATTTCTTAATTAAAAAAGGCAAATGCACATTGGTTCTAAAATCAATAATCAAACAATTTGTTTAAGCCAAGTATGATCAAAGCGACCATGCTAGAACCACAGAACTCGGGAATGTCTAACACCTTCTCCCGGGTTAACAGAATTTCTTACCCAGATTTCTGTGTTCGTAGACCATAAATAGAGTCAACTTTCCTCGATTCGAGATTTTAAACCAGTGATTTGGGATGCCATAAATTATTCCAAGTGTCGACTCTGAATTTAATATAAATAATCCTGTTTCGATTGTCACTTAAATTGGAAAAAACTCCCTTATACCCATTTGGTGTAGTGAAAAGGAGGTGTGACAGTGTCCGCGGCTCCTGGTGCTGGAATGAGGGTTTCTCCATTGCTGTCACCTTCTTTTTCCGTCGATAGCATTTCGGGATATACTAGAAACCTGGGGTTGCGTACACCGAGTGATCGCGCTTCAACCAGAGTAGGCTCTTTCAGGGCCGAAGGGACTGGATTGGTAGGTGTGCGTTCGGCTTTCGAGGAATCCCAGTGGCTTCACTTTGCGGTGAGTTTTGGCACAGGTTTTTTGAGCTTTGCGCCTTCCCTTCCTTATTGAGTTTTCTTTTGCATGCATTCAACAAGCTTAAGTCCGGGCTACTTTGTTGTGAAGCCAGGCTACGGAAAGCTCTGGAAGAGGAGAGATCCCTGAGTCTCCTTTGTGATGAAAAAGAAGTCGAGTTGGCACATTTTCAGTATGAGGTGGGCCGAAGCTTGAATTACGAAAACCACCTGAAAGAGCAGGTAGCTTTCTGTCTTGGGTGAGTGTGCACTCCGCCTCCTGGATCCTGGGGCTAATACTTAGTTTATTTCAGTTGCAGAGAAAGACGGAGGCCCTGGAACACCTTCGAGATGAAGTTGGTCGGGCCAGGCATGAGCGTGATGAATTGAAAGCTCTGGCGGAGGCTCAGGCTTTAGGGGGAAGGATGCTCTAGCCAAAGTTCCTACTTTTGAAAATCAACTTCGCCTAGCTCGCGACAATGCTTTGGTTCAGACAAAAAGGATTGCGAAGCTCGAGTCCGACCTTTTGAAAGTTAGGGCTGAGATCATTGATGCCTGTGCAAAAGCTGTAATGAGCCGGACTAAGGCTGACCAGGAGATGACGATCTACTCAAAGGATTCTGCTAATGCTCAAGCTGAGCTGAGAAGGATCCTTGATCGCGAAGGGAGGATTGAAGAATATGCTTGTTGCAAGTTTCGAAGAAAGACCCTCGAGGAGATCCGTGATAGGGTTTCGCCCTCTCGGAAGAATTGGCATTAGAATGGGCGGATGAGCGTGATGCTCGATTGCTTTTGCCCGATGCCGAGGAAACCGAGGATGAGACTGGTAGATCGTAACCTCTAGGGGGGGCATAAGTTTTGTCATCTGTTTGTAGCATTTTCAAAGTATGTTTGTAGCTGGAGGTTGCATTTCTTGCATGTGTATGAAAGAAAACCATGCGATTTTACTTTTTTCATATCTTTTTCTATCTTGATTTTGACCAGGCGAGCTGGTTTTTGCGTTGGTAGGAATCCTCAGAGTAGTGATGTGGCCCCGAGCCTCATTGGACTAGCCCATAGGCTCTTACGTACTTTCGCTCTTAGGCATATTTAGGCCACCTGTTTTAGGCTCAGTCCCTAAGTCAGGCATCGACTCAAGCTTATTTGACCTTCTAATGGCCGAAGCTTAGGCTGGTGACAGTAGCTCTTATGATTTCGGTCGATGTGGCCTTTTAGTGTATGTAGGCTGGCGACAATAGTTCTTATGCCTTGGGCCGATGCGGCCTTTTAATGTAAGAGGGCTGGCGACAATGGATCTTATGCCTTGGGCCTGATGCAGCCTTTTAATGTAAGTGGGCTAGCGACAACGGCTCTCACGCCTTGGGCCGATGCGACCCTTTAATGTAAGTGGTCTGGCGACAGTGGCTCTTACGCTTTTGCCCTTAGGCATATTGGGTTAACTATTTTGGATCCAGTCTCCAAATCGGGTTACGACTCGAGCTCATTTTGACCCTCAAGTTTTCAGATTTCAGGCTGGCGACAGTGGCTCTTATGCTTTTGGTTGAAGTAACCTTTTGCCTGTGTGGCCCTAAGGCTCATTAGGCTGGCTACAATGGCTCTTACGTGTTTGGTTGATGCAACCTTTTATGTAGGCTTTATTTTCCTCTCGTTAAGGACTTTTGAAGTAATTTTTGCCTTACTCATCATCGGTTTGGGAAGAACCTCAATTTCGAGTAACATAGGGCGATGTTCGAGCATCTCGGGAGTGTTGGATCGGAGGCTGAGTAGCTCGAAGCCTGTGATTTGGAGCTGACATAGTCGAAGCTTTTTTGACTATGCTGAGGGTAGCCTATTTAACCGGTGCTTTTCGAAGTAGATGCGATGTAATGGATTGTGATTTTTTAGCGACGGTCGGGCGTCCCCGAGTCGCGTTAGTTCGGCCGGTACAACTGTGTGACCGGGGTCACTTGTGTTTGGTCGGAGCCATTTTTGATCCCTAATGAGATAGTTTCGGCATCTATATCGAGGGTATGCCTTTTTAGGGGTCTTACAAGTTCAATATATAGCCGAAACTTTGAGATCGGGTTTATGCCTTTAGTAAGGTCTTACAATTTTTTCATGCCTTTGAGGTCTTACAGTTTTGGATACTTGGTACAAGTATTGTTCATGACTTGCTTGAGGTCTTACAGATATGATTGTTGCCTTATCTAGGTCTTACGAGACCGAGTTTGCCTGCTCGGGGTCTTATGGCCTCGGGTTTTGTTAATTCAATGGAGGTGGCACCTGATGGCAGTCCCCGAGTCGTCGAGAGTTTCTTGACTCGGGAGTCATTTTTTGCAAACTTTGCATTGCCTCGTCGAGGGCTTACGATTTTGGAGATCTCAACCCTGAGGTCGTGTGTTGCTTTGAGATTTTGACGCTAGTCCCCGAGTATTTGGGTACTTTCGGCATTGGAGGTGTTTCACGATGTTCGCGTTGCCGTATCTAAGGGCTTATGATTTTAGAGTCCTGACCCGGAGGTCGTTTAGGTGTTGAATTGTTGACGCTAGTCCCCGATTGTTTGGGGCGTTTTCGACGGAGGAGTTGTTTTTGCGAAAGTGCTGGGCCTCTTTTGGAGCATGAGATGCTTTGATAAAAAAATATTCTTCAATTATTTGGTATAAGTGTACATGTTTTCACTGTCGGGGGCCCGGCTATACGAACACAGTTCGTTCGACCGTTTGGCCTGATACATCATTTTCCTATGGGGACCCGATTCGACATCTCTTGGATTTTACAAGCGGATGACCTTCGTGGGGGGGGGGGTACCCCTCAGTGTTCCAGGTTGATTGTAAAAGAAGCCTCGGACACTTGTTGAGTCTCCCTTAGGTAGCATGCAGATGTTGCCTTGTTAAAAACCTTGCCGGTAAAACCCTTTTCGGGATAAAAACTCGGTCGAAGGAAAAGAGTGCAACGGATGCTTTAAAACCTCAAGGTATTCGAACTGTTTATCATTCTGACTGCTTCGATCGGGCGCCTGCATAAGGGTTAGTCTGAAATACGAAATGAAAAGGGAGATGGTTATACCTTAGTGTGAGACGCGCTGACGATGTTTTGAGGACTGATATGTTCCAATCACTTGAGATGAGGATGCAGTACGGTCCTTTATTTTGTTTAATCGAGCTTGATTGAGGGTGTGCCTTGATTACCCTTTGGATTTTTTGCGAGCGGATGCATGGGTGTCGGTGCCACGTCGTGTACCGCGAACATTTCCCTTGCCGCATGTTGTTCCTCGTAGACAGTTTTAATCCCATCCTTTGTCGGGAATTTCATCATTTAGTGTAGAGTGAACGGTACTGCCCTCATGCAGTGTATTCACGATCGTCCGAACAACGCGTTATACCTCATGACTCCTTCGATTACATGGAATTTGGCATTTTGGGTCGTGCCGGCCACGGTGATAGGGAGTGTGATTTCTCCTTTTGTTGTTTCACTTGCCAAATCGAATCCGTTGAGGACTTGAGTGGCGGGCACGATTTGGTTAAGCAGTTCGAGATGCTCTATCACCCTCGACCTGATAATGTTGGCCGAGCTACTTAGATCCATGAGTACACGTTTTATTTGAAAAGAATTCACAAGGAAAGAGATTACCAGTGCATCATTGTGAGGTTGAGACAAGGTCTCGGTGTCCTCTTTGCTGAATGTGAGGGCGTCCTCAAGAATATATCCCCAGGTTTGCTTTTCTCGGGTGATGGATATTTTTGTCCTTCTCATTACGGGTTCCAGTGGGGCATCAACTCCTCCCAAGATCATGTGGATGACATGTTGTGGCTTGTTTTCTTCGTTCTTCTTAGCCGCCTCTCTTTTCCGGAATTGATTTTTGGCTCGGTCGCTAAGGAATTCCCGGAGATGACCTTTTTTAAGTAGTCGAGCTACCTCTTCTCGGAGTTGGTGTCAATCCTCGGTGGAAATCCTCGGTCCTGTGGCCGTGCGTGTTGTGAAATTCGCACAGTAAGTTATGATTCATTTGTGAAGGATCTAATTGTACAGGCTTGGGCCATCTGGCATCTCTGATTTTACTGATGGAAAACACGATGTCCGATACATCAACGTTGAATTTGTATTCTGACAAGTGAGGTGCCCCCGTTGGCCCTGCGTTCCTATCGAACCTGGCTCTGTTGGTGAGTCCCCGAGGATCCTGTCCTCGATCTATCCTTCGATCATTGCGAGGTGGGGTGCGCCTCGAGGCGTTCTCTTGTCTTTGATGTATGGCTGATATCTTGCTTTGTTTTGTTTTGGCTCCAGCTTTGGTATACTGAGCCCAAGGGGGCTCCCAACTGGTCGTCCTCGACCCTGATTTTCGATTGGTGCCAGTTGTGGATGTCCAACGAGGTCACAGCTGGATACTCGATCAAATTTTGCTTCAACTGTTTTGAAGCCATAGAGTTTCGTTCGTTCAGACCTTGAATGAAAGCCTGCACCGCCCAGTCGTCGGAGACTGGCGGTAGCTCCATTAGTTCCATTTGAAAACGAGATACAAATTCTCGCAGCATCTCGTTCTCCCTTTGCTTAATTTTGAAAACGCCAGATTTCCTCGTTGCTACTTTGATGGCACCGACATGTGCCTTTATGAAGGAGTCTGCTAGCATGGCGAATGAGTCTATGGAGTTAGGAGCTAAGTTGTGATACCACATCATGGCCCGCTTCGAGAGTGTTTCCCCGAACTATTTCAGTAATACGGATTCGATCTCGTCGTTCTTTATATCGTTTTCCTTTACTGCGCAAGTGTAGGCAGTAATGTGTTTATTGGGGTCTAAGGCCCCTTTGTACTTTGGGATCTCCGGCATTCTGAACTTCTATGGAATGGGTTTTAGGGCCGTTTTCTCAGGGAACGACCTTTGTATGAACTTCTTCGAATCCATACCTTTCAGGATCGGTGGCGCGCCCGGAATCTGGTCGACCCTGGAGTTGTAGGTCTCGACCTTTTTGTCGTTGGCTTCTATCATTTTCTCGCCTGATTTGATTCTTTTGGTGAGGTCCTCGAGTATTTTTACGATGACAGGGTCGGCTATCAACCCGTTATTGCTCGATCTCTCAGGTACCTGTTCGACCGGGGGAGCTGTCCCCGGTGCTACCGTGCCAGGAGTTTTCTGGTGACTTTGCAGCTGAGCAATAACTAGATGTTTTGCCTGCAACATTTCAAAAATAACATGAAGGCTAACCTCACGTTCTTCCCTAGTTGGGGTTTTCTATGCTTCTTGTTGATCCCCTTGGTGCACGATCCTGTCAGTGTTGGAGCTTATGCCGATGCGTTGGGCGTCGCGTGAGGCCGCGTCCACGGGGATTGGCTCCGGCGCATTCCCATGGTTTTGTGGCGGCACAACAATACCTAGAATAGCCACACCGTTCTCCCCATGGTCCTCAAGATTGTTGTTTTCATCTCCGTTTACCGAGTTAGACATTTTTACCTGAAATCGAAGATATTGGAAAAGAAAAAGCGTGAAAGATAACTTGCGTTATGTAGTAAAACCAGCAAGAAAACAATCACTATTATTTTTAGCCCCACGGTGGACGCCAAACTGTTTACCGTGAAAATGGTAATGACAATTAAATTTGTTGATGGGACTCTAAAAATACGTGATCTATTTTTTATGCTAGTTTGATAAGCAGTTGATGCTGGGTATGTGAGACTTAGAGACGAAATAAAGTTAGGGAGAAGGCTATAATCAAACCGCTACGTGAGCTATTCAGGGCCTCGAGCCTATCGATTTGTGGCCTCGAGGTTGATGCCAGGGCTCGGGCTCGAGCTGTCGTGGGTGATCGGGGTAGGGCTAACAGTTATGAAATAATCAGCGAAGGCTTTTTATGGCGAATGACGAACAAATATGAAGACAATAAATGAAAACAATAATATTAAGAGAGTATGCTAGAGGGCAAAAAGAATATTCATGTATTTTTCGTGTGGAGTAGCTGAAGCAACAAAGTCTACAAAGTGGGGAGGATCCCCTTTATATAGGAGGGAAATCCCTTCATAGTATAACAAGCATTAATTACAAGGGTATGGAGACGCGACAATTAGATGACACCCTGACTCGGGTCTTAGAGTAGCTCTCTAGGTTTCGTCAGTCCTAGCCACGTGCCATGGGAACTCCCCGTTTCCACTGTGGCCGTGGTTGACATTATCTCAACATCGAGTGTCGACAAACCTCGAGGGAGGAGTCCTGATCGTAGCCTTGTAGCCTCGGGACTTCGAGACGGTCTTCCGAGGTGCTTTGATAATGAGAGATTGGACCCTCCGATTTCACCGTATACATTTATATTATACGAAATTGAACAACTTTAACCTCTATTAAATTTTTGGCCTAAGTTTTGATGTTACTTGTGAAGAACCAAGTAGATTAAGTGATTCAGCATCATGGTGAAGAGATCAGTGTCGAAGCTAGGAATTTGTTGTATTCAAATTTGAAAGAAGTGAAAAAAATTTCCGACAAAGGGTGTCCAATATATGTTATATACCTCTAAAATATAATATTTTATCTATATACACAGTACAATTTTTTGACGAAGGGTGGTCTAACCATGTGGCTTCGCCATTGAAAGAGATGAATAACCAGTAGTTTAAGAAGATGGGTGCACCGTACATTATTATAAAGAGATAGATTCAATATTTATATTGGACGGGTTTAATCTTGACGTTTTTACAATGAATACATCACACACCGGGTTTAATTGTAGGAAAAGATAGAAAAAAACAACAAGACAAACATGGAATTTGAAACCTCGATTTTATACAGGTACACCAAATAATTTACGCCATATGACTCTTTGAGCATAGGACACTAAACAATCTATTTCAAGTTAGAATTAAATCGAAGGGCAACAACCTAGTGATTGTTGGGGAGAGTGATTGGAATTAATCTCTTAGATTACAAAGTTGTAATATGAGTACTGACTCTTTATTTTAGTGGAGTTTGAGTTAGTAAATGCTATTAGGTTAGGTCGTGATCTTTACACCTTCGAACCACAATTATATTTACGTAAACGTTTGTGCGTCGTTCTTTCCTTAATTCCGCGTTGCTTTTACTTGCAGTAACTAGGATAAATTTGAGAACCAATTACATCGTCTAGATTCTATAGGTTAAGCAAATTTTTAAAAAACTTTGGAAGAATTTTTAAGTGTTAACTATCCAGTTAACCCTCCTCTTGTGTCGTAGTGTGCCTAAAACAACATTTATCATTAGAATAAGTTTTATTTTTGCTACAACATTGGGATATTTTTAAACCATCACGATATTCAATAAAAGGATATTGATTTGTTTTTTTTCCTTATTCCTTCTGCTTCGAATTTTAAATTGTTCTTTGTGTTTTCTTCCTGAGTTACTGTTGGCAAATGATATTCCCCATAACATATCCCCTTCCCATCTTAAACTGATAGTGTCCTTTATTATTACTTGCTATATATGTATATGCTTTTACTGCACAGGTTTATTTGGTAGTCTTGTCCTAGCCTCGTCACTACTTCGCCAAGGTTAGACTAGGCACTTACCAGCACATGGGGTCGGTTGTGCTGATACTACACTCTGCACTGTGTGCAGATCCCGGAGCAGCAGCTTTTGGACCGTAGCTTGGTGGCTACCTTCAGTCCACACTGAGATCCAAGGTAGTCCTGCAGGCGTCCGCAGGCCCTAGCGTCTCCCTCTATCTTTTCTTCCTGTTTCACTTATGTAATCCAAAAACAATGTTGCATTTATTCTTCGGACCTTGTTTATAGAATTCTTAGACCGTCTGTGGAGTTGTGACACCAGTCTTGGGTAGTTTTTTATTAAGAAATTATGTTGGAATCATTTAAATGGTTTAATTGTTTCTTCCGCTTGTTTTAAATTTTCGTTGTTTGTTTATAAACTGTTGATTCACACTTGTTAAAGAATTAAAATGGGGAAAAATTAATTTGTTCAAATGGTCGGCTTGCCTAGCTTCCATTAGTAGGCGCCATCACGACTCCCGAGGGTGGGATATCTGGGTCATGACACCGATTCCCTAGACCCTTTGTGCACTGGGCTGCCCTTATATATACACACATGTATGTATGTATGTATCTTTAAGAACCTTGAATATATTCATGTTTTAATGGTTTCTTTCAATTCTAGCTATCTTTTCTTTTATTCTAACTTTGGTAAGTACTTGTCAATGATTGTAGAGGTGCAGGCTAGAGAATGCAAAGCAGAAAGCAATACATTCCCTGTAATATGCATTACCAAACCACCATGCAGAAAAGCTTGTATCAGTGAGAAATTTACTGATGGTCATTGTAGCAAACTCCTCAGAAGGTGCCTATGCACTAAGCCATGTGTGTTTGATGAGTAGATGATCAAAACAGGAGCTGAAACTTTGGTTGAGGAAGCAAAAACTTTGGCTGCAGCTTTGCTTGAAGAAGAGATAATGGATAACTAATTAGAGATTAGAAGAAATTAAGGATGCAGTGTCACACATAATAAAGTTTCTACCTTTCTTAAAAGTGTAGCTAATGCTGTGTTTTAATTGGCTTTTAGTAGCCTTTTGTTACACTTTAAATAAGTGTGGCACTTCAATCCTTTGTGCAATCTTGCACTAAGTTTATTTGTGTATTTGTAATGAAAATGACCTTCTATGGTATAAAAAAAGGTAAATTTTGACTAACGTATACTCTTATGATTAGGGTTATTTAATATTTTTCTTAAAAGTGTATAAAACGAAGAGATATAACATAAATACTAAAAAGAAAATACTATTTGATTATATTACTATTTAACCCGCAACTTTTTATTTTTTATACGAAAAAGGCCTAAAAATGCCACTCAACTTTCAGAAATGGTCTATCCATGTCATCCATTAAACAAATGCTCATTTCACGCCACTGCCGTTACGCATTTGGCTCATCCATGTCATTATTGACTAACGACTCAATTTTTATTTTTTTAATATTTATAACACCCACATTTCCACGTGTCCTGTTGTTATTGGTCTGAATTAACCCATGCCCCACTTAATTTTAACCTTGGTTAAGTCCACCTACTCAAACCCGACCCGGTTAATATATACCCAAATCAATAACCCAACCCAAACTCTTCATACCAAACCCCCTTCTCTCCGGTCGTCTTCCCCACTTAGTTCAAGGTGCTGGCAAAGATGTAATTCGAAGAAGAAAGAAAAGAAGTTTCCGCCGCCATTATCGTCCTTAAACCAAGATGGAAAGTCAAATTTCTTCATGCGTGCGGTGAGAAAAGATAGAAGGTTAGAGTTGACAGAGGTGAAAATTGGTCGGCTCGTAACTCTCCTTACTTCTGGCCAAGATGGAGGACTGAAATTACATCTCATTCGTGATGAAGATGAAGAAACATAAGAGGAAAATGAAGATTTCCCCCTGGACGATGAAGAAGAGGTGATTGAAGCAATTCAAGAAAATGATGAAGAAATACTTGAAGAAGAAGAAGAAGAAGACAAGGTTGCAAAGTGGAAGTTTTCGGTGACAAGCGGTGGCAGTGGAGATGGTGTTCGGATATGTTACGGTGGTCATCACCATCATCGTCATAACAACCACTGCCAAGATTTACATCTTGGGGAAGACGATTGGAGAGAAGGGGATTTGGTATGAAGAGTTTGGGTTGGGTGAATGATTCGGGTATGTTTTAATCGGGTGGGTTTGGGTAGATGGACCTAACCAAGGTTAAAATTAAGTGGGGCATGGGTTAACTCGGACCAATAACGACATGACACGTGAAAATGTGGGTGTTATAAATATTAAAATAAATATAAAAATTGAGTCGTTAGTCAATAATGGCATGGATGGGCCAAATGTGTAACGGTAGTGGCATGAAATGAGCATTTTTTAACGGATAGCATGGATAGACCATTTCTGAAAGTTGAGTGGCAGTTTTAAGCCTTTTCCGTTTTTTTATATTGCTAGAATTTCGAACTCATAAACTTCAAATTCTGACCCGAACTGTGCATTCTTATATTGTGAGAATGAGTTCTCAACTCATATGAAGTAAACTGTACTTGAAACTGCAGTATCTGATTCTGCCATTTGGACAATTTTGATATTCATGAAGAAGATAAAGGTTGATATTAAACCTCTTCCTTCACCTGTTGCGAGAGCAGTGGAGCTCAGTGTTATGTTCTGGTAAAACATCAAATTTATCTTTGTACTATATGAATTTGTACAACTTTAACTTCTATTAAATTTTTGGCATAAGTTTGGTGTGACTTGTGAAGAACCAAGTAGATTAAGTGATTCAGCTTCATGGTGAAGAGATCAGTGCCGAAGCTAGGAATTTTTTTAAGGATATTCAAATTTGAAAGAAGTGGAATTTTTTCCGACAAAGGGTGTTCAATATGTGTTATATACCTCTAAAATATAATATTTGATCTATATAAACAGTACACTTTTTCAACAAAGGGTGGTCAACTAACCACCCTTGTGACCATGTGGCTTCGCCATTGAAAGAGATGAGTAACCAGTAGTTTAAGAAGATGGGTGCACCGTGCATTATTATAAAGAGATAGATTCAGTATTTACATTGGATGGGTTTAATCTTGACGTTCTTACAACGAATATATTACCCACCGGGTTTAATTGTAGGAAAAGATAGAAAAAAACAACAAGACAAACATGGAATTTGAAAACTCGATTTTATAAAGGTACACCGAATAATTTGCACCATATGACTCTTTGAGCTTAGGATACCAAATAATCTATTTCAAGTTAGAGTTAAATCGAAGGGCAACAACCTAGTGATTGTTGGGGAAAGTGATTGGACTTAATCTCTTAGGTTACAAAGTTGTAATATGAGTAATGGCTCTTTATTTTAGCGGAGTTTGGGTTAAATGCTATTAGGTTAGGTCGTGATCTTTACACCTTTGAGTGACAATAGTATTTTCGTAAAAGTTTGTGCGTTGTTCTTTCCTTAATTCCGCGTTGTTATTACTTGCGCAGTAACTAGGACAAATTTGAGAACCAAATCCATCGTCTAGATACTATAGGTTAAGCAAATTTCTAAAAAACTTTGGAAGAATTTTTAAGTGTTAACTATCCAGTTAACCCTCCTCTTGTGTCGTAGTGTGCCTAAAACAACATTTATCATTAGAATAAGTTTTAATTTTGCTACAACATTGGGATATTTTTAAACCATCACGAATGGTAGTGCAATCGATATGATTCCTACACCCTTAGATAGAAGTCTCGATTTCAAGTCATGAGCATGTTATAAGAAGTACTTTTAACTATACACGGGTATTAGAGTTCTAGGTTAGAAGGTAGTTGATTCTTGTCTTAATTTGTACCTTTGTGAGACTAGGCTGACAGGTTTTTTGTCTAAGACAGATAGTGGCAACGTTGTGTCTTACTATTACGCTTTTTGCTTTTCAGTGCATGACCTATTTACTAGCTATAATTTTTGCTTTGCTTTGCATCTTTTTTCTGGATTTCATGTTGTTCCTATTTTTCCTATGATTTCTAAGGTGATACTAATATTATCTCCTTTTGTCTTTTTTATTTTCTTAAGCCGATGGTCTTCCGAAAACAACCTCTCTACTCCTTCAGGGTCGGGGTAAGGTCTACATACACACTACCCTCCCCAGACCCCACTAGTGAAAATTTTCTGGGTTATTATTATTGATGTTATTGTTTTTTACTATACACGGGCCGAATCAACACTAGTTGAGGTCCTAATATCGGACATTGGTTAAAGACAAAAAAGAAAAAGAAAAAAAATAAGAAATATGTATCTCCAAACTTCAAATTACCAACAATTCCAGTGCAATAATTATTTCATTTTATTTGTTTACTTTTTGCTTTAAATTTTATCTACTCTTAGTTCAGCGCCTATAAATACCTCTATTGAGTTACTGTTCTTTCACACCTCTGAATTGCAATCTTTCTTTTTATTAAAATTCCTATCATTTTTCATCATTCAAAGAGACTATGGCTCGCTCCTTGTGCTTCATGGCATTTGCTATCTTGGCAATGATGCTGTTTGTTGCCTATGGTTTGTCTCTATTTATTCCTCCAAAACCACATAAAATAATAAATATAATTTATAATATGATTCTATTTCTTGCTATCCAGTCACTTAATTACCCAACTCTGCTTTTAAGAAAATAAATATAAAAGCTATGACTGGTTTAGCTATCATAATGAACATCAAGTTACACTTCTTATGATTTGTCAAGTATATTTTCAAGTGTGGTTATCTTTTTGATGTATTTGTTGTTAAAATGACGAATTAATCTATAGTATACGTCTGGAAGGTTTGAAAAATCCTGAAAAAAATATGTTTGCATTAGTTCTTCCAAATAGTATAGGGACAATATATTTTTTAGGGTATGCTGTCGATCTACATTACACCCTTTGGGATGCGACTCGATTCCCTGGACCCTTTGTGCACTGGGCTGCCCTTATATATATACACATATGTATGTATGTATGTATGTATGTATGTATGTAGTATGTATGTATGTATGTAAGAACCTTGAATATATTCATGTTTTAATGGTTTCTTTCAATTCTATCTATTCTTTTGTTCTAACATTGGTAAGTACTTGTGAATGATTGTAGAGGTGCAAGCTAGAGAATGCAAAACAGAAAGCAATACATTCCCTGGAATATGCATTACCAAACCACCATGCAGAAAAGCTTGTATCAGTGAGAAATTTACTGATGGTCATTGTAGCAAACTCCTCAGACGGTGCCTATGCACTAAGCCATGTGTGTTTGATGAGAAGATGATAAAAACAGGAGCTGAAACTTTGGTTGAGGAAGCAAAAACTTTGGCTGCAGCTTTGCTTGAAGAAGAGATAATGGATAACTAATTAGAGATTAGAAGAAACTAAGGACACAGTGTCACACATAATAAAGTTGCTACCTTTCTTAAAAGTGTAGCTAATGTTGTGTTTTAATTGGCTTTTAGTAGCCTTTTGTTACACTTTAAATAAGTGTGGCACTTCAATCCTTTGTGCAATCTTGCACTAAGTTTATTCGTGTACTTTTAATGAAAATGACCTTCTATGGTCTTTGTTTATATTGTCCATTTTGCTAACTTTCACTTATGTTATTTTCTCCTTTATAATCTTTTATATAAGGGTGTCGAATTGGTGGATTGGACTGATTTTGGACATGTCAAAATGGGTAAAGTCAATAAATGAGCAAGTTGGCTGATTTTGAACGGGTATAAATGAGCGGGTCATACTTGGGCTGAGATGGCTGGCTCAAGATGGGCTAAAATTCGGGTCATAATCCAACTCGTCCAACCCTTACAAACTTTAATTATGTATAAAATATTTATTATCAAATAAGACTTTTTTCTTTTGTTATGGTCATATATGTCACGACCCAAAATCATAGCCTGTGATGGCGCCCAACGTTGCTGTTAGACAAGCCAACACTTAATTATTTATTTTATTATTTTTAAAATTATGAATCTTATTTAAATAGAGAGGTCAGTGCATTAAAATAAATCGTAGTTACGCACACTTTAATTAAAAATAATAAGTAAAAGTGTATCAATGTAAAATAATCCATAACAATTCTAGAACATCCCCAAAATCCGGTGTCACAAGTGCATGAACATCTACTAGAAGGTACAATAATAATACAACATCTGTATGGAATACAAATTAGACAGGAAAATGTAGATAATACTAATGGGGACTCTGTATGTTGCGGATCATAACATGAGATGCAGCTCACCGTAAAGTTCCCGCAATAGCCGCGCCTTTGCGCCCAAAAGATCACTGGAAATATATACATGCACAATAAGTGCAGAAGTGTAGCATGAGTACGTAAATCAACGCGTACCCAGTAAGTATATAGCCTAACCCCCGGAGAAGTAGTAAAGAGAGGTCGACATCGGCACTTACTAGTGGTCCAATAAATCAAGTACGGTAGAAAGTAAACAAGTATGAGGCATGGTAAAAAAATAATGTAAGCAAATATAGGTACACGGTACGATCATCCTCTAAACGATGAACACTAGCTCTCAATTATCGGATACCTCCTCAACCAGAGTATATATATAAAATTATCCCCACCAGATAGGTCGTCACAACTCAAATCAGAAAAACTCACGGAGGTGGCTTCTTGTCAAATATTACTCACTATTCTGCCGAGGTGAACAACCCGATTCTAAATGAGTATTTCATGAAGTTGTTGAGGCGAACGACTCGATCTCATATGAGTGTTTTATAAAAATGACAAGGAGAACAGCTCTATCCCATAAGAATATGATACAGCCCAGGCGAACAAGCCGATCTCATAAGAGTGTGTCACAATATTCTGTCGAGGCGAACGACCTGATCCTATTAGAATAATAAGCTTTAACGGGTTCTTGGACCCACTCACGAATATACATGTGATTTATGAAATTTAAAGAAGCTTTTCGATGAAAACGCATAACGCGAGAAAAATTCATAAGAGAAGCACAATTATTCCGTGGTTAATCAAGTAGCTAGCTCGTCAAATCTCTTACAATAGCGACTCCATTATTCTAAGGAAGCCTAGTCTCAGATCGTAATGCGAAATCAAGTAACTAAGCAAGCAAGAATAACTCAACTAATACAAATAAAGCATGGCGTGAATCCTAGTCTACCCAGACATAATCAGGAATTCTAGCATGCGCACGGATACTCGTCACCTCATACGTGCGCAACTCCCACAACATGTAGCATATAATAAGAGTAACACCTACAGGGTAATCCGCCCTCACAAGGTTAGACATGAGACTTAGCTCGCTCTAAAATTTCATAACCGGCTCAATGCCTCTAACTTCTCGACTCAAAGATAAACAATCTGAAACTAGTCAAACAACATGCAAATCAATCAAAATATACTCCAACGCTTACAATTTAACAATTTATAATGATTCCTAACTCCGCTCGAAAAGTCAACAAAGTCAACCCTCGGGCCCACGTATTTGGATTCCGAAAATTTTCGAAGTAAAAATTACCAATAATACTACCAACTCAAATATATAATTTATTCCTAATTCCATATCAATTTCGTGATCAAAATCTAAAAATACTATTTCTAGGTTTTCTTCCAAAAATTCCATAATTTCTATCAAATTTCCATGTTAAAATCCATATATAACCCATGTATTTTATTTAAAACAAGCAGGATATAACTTATCTTATGATATATGGCAAAAACGATATTCAAGAATCACCCCATTTCGCCCCACATGTGCTCTAAGAACTTAAAAGTGATGAAATGAGCTCAAAATCCCGAAATTAAATATTTAATACACCTGCCAGGCCTCCTTCTTCGCGATCGCCGTCATTATCCATGTGATCACGATTAACAAAAGTTACAACATCGTTTTCCTTCATCACGATGGCGGCCAAAACCTCGCGATCGCAATGTACAAATTTTGTTTCCTCTTCACAGGCACCCTTCAGTATAATAGGCATACCTTTCTGTAAAATATTTCAAATGACAAACGGATCAATTTTCTAAAAACTAGATTCAAAAGTCTACAATTTTCATTTTTGAATCATCTCCAAATTCCTTATAGATTGCAAGTTATATGCTCCCGAAGTCAAATCACTGACAGTAGAAAATCCTTCTACACCATCGCGAATTTCCTTCTGCGATCGCGATTCACAAGGCCAGGAACAACACTTTGCTCTTCGCGATCGCGGCCCTTTCTTTGCGATAAAGGATGCACCAGATTATCTATACCAAAGTTTCCGATATATTGCGACACAATATATTGAAAATAGAAAATTATTCTAGACAAGAGGGGTTGCTCTGATGGTAAGCAACCCCCACTTCCAACCGAGAGGTTGTGAGTTCGAGTCTCCCCAAGAGCAAGGTGGGAAGTTCTTGGAGGGAAGGATGTTGGGGGTCTATTTGGAAACAGTCTCTCTACCCTAGGGTAGGGGTAAGGTTTGCGTACACACTACCCTCCCCAGACCCCACTAAGTGGGATTATACTGGGTTGTTGTTGTAGAAAATTATTTTATTTTCTTTATAAAAATATCCGGAAGGAGAGTCCAGAGTACCGGCACGAAGATAATGTTCTATGAAGAAGGAAGAAGCAAAAAAAAAAAAAAACTGTTAGAGATGAAAAACAAATAATAAAAGGTGATTTTTTTATTTTAACTAATTGTAGATAAAAAAAGTCGAGAATATGTGATCATGTCTTAACTTCAGATAAAAATATCAGAAAATTCAGGCAAAAGTGTCGGAAGTTTGCATTAGCAAGCCAAACTTCATGCAAAAATGTTGAATGATTGTCCTTGACAAGGCAAACTTCAAGCTTTAATATTTGCTTGGCCAAATTTTGCGATTTTTAATTACGCATGTCTAAAGTTGGTCGAAGTGACTAAACTTGCAAAGTACACTGTGGCTATGACTTAAATGGTGATCCCAAATTCGACTATCTCACTTGCCTCTTTGCTTTTAGTAGTCTGTATTGAAGACTAATAATATCACTTTTAATATTTATAATAATTTAATTTTAATATTTCACATAATATGTTTAAGTTTACAAGATTTAAAGGTCATATATATATAGTTTAAGAACATAAGATCCACACACTCTCAGATTTTTTTTAAATGTCAAGTTCAGTCAAATTAAAGCCCCGTTTGTGCATAAGTTTTTTTTCTTTTCAAAATTATTTTTCAAAAATATCTTTGTCCATAAAATTTTATAAGTTTTTGAAAATTTTCGAAAATGAGTTAATCACTTTTTCAAAATTTTCAGAAAACTTTCTCCCCGCTCACAAAACTGCAATATTTTGTCAAATATAATTTCAAATTTCAATTACTATTTTTTCTACTTAATCCAAATATTACCTTTTTTTTCAAAAAATTACAATTGTTATGTCCAAACACCTACTAAGACACTTAAAATGAAAGAGTAAAACTTTCATCCAAAGAAAAAAAAAAGAAAAAAAAAGTTATGTAGTACTACTAGACCGTTGTGACAGACCACAATTTATCACCATAGTACTATAGTAGGTGTGACATATGTTTGGTCCTACATGTAATGTTTTTTTCCACTTAATTTTATAAAAACGTGTGTATTGGCAAATTATTAAGTCCTGTACGAAGTACAAACTACTTATTCAAGTATTACCAGCATGTGATTCTGACATTGTGGAACACATAAGTTTGGATCCAGTTTTCCGTGGATTCACGAGTGTAAGATTGGAACCCAAAAATTTATAAGATAAAAAAGAGTTTCATACAACTAATGTCAATTATATGAAATACAAAATAAAACTTCTCGTTTGTCTGTTAAGGACCATTTGGATATTCATGAAAAAAGTAGAGCTGATATTAAACTTCTTTCTTATACGAGCGTAGTTACGACGTGACGTGAGGATTTTTACTATGGAAATTTAAAATATAAAAAAATTAATAAAATTAAAAAATTTATCATCTACTATATAATGAATAAGTATTTTAACGATAAACAACATATAAATTTTGGAAGGGGAGTCTTGGAAAACAATGAAGTTATCTCCATGTGACTTATACATTACATATTTGAGGACTTACAACAGTCACTAATGCTTCCATTAGGGTAGACTTTCTATAACATACTCCTAGGAATGCGGTTCTTTCTCGGACCCTATATAAATGTGTAATATTTTGTACACTAGATTGTCTTTATATAGTTGTAACGATCCAAGTTCGCCCTCCGTGAACTGTCTTGACGGAACCTAGTCTCTACGACTAGGTAAACCTAAAAATTTCGGAAAAGAAACAAAATACGAAAAAACTAATAAAAACTGGAGATAAGCAAATATAGAAGCATTTAAGATGCCGCTCGGCATATACTAATACAAGATCACAAAACTGAACAACATTTCCCAAAACCCGGAATCTCATGAAATCACAAGCTGTTGAATAACTATAAGTGTCTAACTCCAGAATGTCTAAACAAAAGTAAATATTGAAGGGCTAATACTATAAGAGAGAATGGAAAGGGACTCCTCAGTCTGCGGACGCGGCAGATATACCTCGAAGTCTCTGGAGAATCGCCTCGCCTCAAGGGTAGTAGGGCTGAGTCGAAGTACCTCGATCTGCACATGAAAAACATGCGCAGAAAGGGCATGAGTACACCACAACGGTACCCAGTAAGTGCCAAGCCTTACCTCGGTCGAGTAATGACAAGGAAGGTTAGGGCTCTACCGGTCATATACAATAATATATAAGGAAAAGAAGCAGTAGAGAAGTAACAAAAGGTAATACGAGTAGCAACAACTATAACAGAGGCAAATAATCACAGAAGGGTACAACTCAACACATAGATAACAACCGGGAACTCCCAAGATACCATCCTGTAGTCCCCAAATGTAAATATCTAGTGGATCTCTCGGGTGTTGTCCCTTAGTCCAACTCATAGGCGCGGGGATCTACCGGAATCCCGATCTGTATTCCCAAATGTAAATACCCAGTACTGGGGGAATCTACCGGGTGCAGTCCCGTAGTTCCAATATAAATGTGCAGAGGGATCTACCGGAATACAAATCCGTAGTCCCAAAATAAAAAGGCAGGGGGATCTCTCGGGATACCGTCCTGTAGTCCTAAAGTAAACACACAGCAGCAACACGAAGAATACTCAATTCAAATTTCATACCAAGGTAAAACAGGTATTTCTAACCTAGCATGCTGCACATAATCCAAATAAGGCAGTTTGAGCAAGTAAGCAATTAAGTAATTAGACATGCTTCCCTAAGCTAACAGTAGGCTTAAATTGCAAGCAGTATAAACAGGAAAGGAAACACAGTTATAGATACTTAATGAAAACAAGATTTTCAACAATTAGCACAAGTACGCACTCGTCACCTCACATACAAGGCATCTCAAATATCAACAATACCAAATCCTAAGGGGAGTTCCCCCACACAAGGTTAGGCAAGCCACTTATCTCGAACCGACTCAAAATCAACCCAAAATCACGCTCTTACCATGAGTACTAGACTCCAAATGACCCAAATATATTCAAATCTATTGAATAATGTAAATATAACTTCAAGTAACTGGTTTCACTAATTAATTCTAAGCTAATATGCGAAATTAGAAAAAATGACCAAAACTCCCCCGACCCACATCTCAAAATCGGGTAAAATTTACAAATTCAGAATCCTCATACTCCCACGAGTTCATTTATACTAAAATTGTTCCAATCCGACATCAAAATCTAGATCAAAACCCCAAAATTAGGCCTAAGAACATTTCTCCAATTTTCCTCAATTTTTCATCTCAAATTCGAAATTAAATGACAAAACTAAGATTAGATTATAGGAATAAAACTAGAAAGGGATTAGGAATCGTTACCCACTGATTTCCTCTTCAAAATCCTCCCAAAATCGCCCTCACCCGAGCTCCAAATCGATTTTCTAACTTTTGATTTCAAGCCCTCGTAATATCTTATTTCTGCCCAGCAAATCCGCTTCTGCGGCCAAGGGATCGCACCTACGGTCCCACTTCTGCGGAACAAAAGACGCATCTGCGACAATCCTTTAAACAACAACTTCCGCACCTGCGATCTTCTTTGCGCAGATGAGGTGCCACTTCTGCGGTGCCTGGGCCGCATCTGCGACCAATCCTAAAATTCCTCAGACCGCACCTGCTGTCCTCCAAGCGCATTTTGTGATGCCGCACCTGCGGTCTCACGAAGGTGCGGTTATGACAGGTTCTACCAAACTCCAAATTTTTCTAAGTCCAATTCAACTTCTGTTAAGCACCGGAAACTCACCCGAGGCCCCCGGGACCTCAACCAAACATGCTAACCAATCCTAAAACATCATATGAACTTACTCCAACCCTCGAATCACATCAAACAACGCTAAAACCACAATTCACTTTCCAATCCAAGCCTAAAGATTTTCAAAACTTTCAAATTCTGCTTTCGATCAAAAAGTCTACCAAACCTCGTCCAAATGACCTGAAATTTTGCACACACGTCCCAAATTATACAACGAACCTACTCCAACTTCTGGAATTCCATTCCGACCCTGATATCAAAATCTCACTATCGAACCGGAAACTTCAAGAATTCAACTTTCGGAGTTTCAAGCCTAAATAAGCTACAGATCTCCAAAACACAATCCGAACACACCCCTAAGCCCGAAATCACCCAACGGAGCGAACGAAACCAACGAAATTCCATTCCGAGGCCGTCTTCATACTGTTCCGGCTACGGTCCAAATTTCAAAACTTAAACTCTCATTTAGGGACTAAGTGTCCCAAAACTCTCCAAAACTCCAAATAAATCCTCCCGGCAACTCACAATAGCAGAAACAAATATGGGGAATGCAGTTAATAGGGGATCGGGGCGTTAATTCTTAAAATGACTGGTCGGATCGTTGCAATAGTATAATTTTCTGACGAATGAAATTTATCCATATGTCCTTACCCCTCCTAATTCAGCCCATGCACGAGAGTAATGGAGCGACTTGATATTAAATTGAATTCCCTCATAAACATAAACTAAAGTTAAGATTAAATTTTTAATCATATATAAGTTGTACTTAAATTTTCAGAAAATAGAATACAAATCATTAGTTAACTTAGTTTATGTTAGTTTATCCATTTGAGTTGAGCCTAACTTCATCTAGTTTATTCATTTGGGGTGAGCATAACCCAATAACGACTTTGATCCAAACTCTGTATGATCTTAAGAAATTCATTAAATACATACATATTCAGGGACAAATGTAGTTTGTTACTAACAGATTCAATTGAACCCTTAACTTTCGAAGCGAAGTAAAAGTTTATATGTAAAAATTCGTTAAAATTGCAAACAAAGTAGATATGAACCTATAACTTTAAAAATATAATGCGTTTAATGCTAAAATTCTTAAAAGCTGAACCCATAAAATTTAAATCATGGATCCGCCTCTGTACATATTAATTTAGAACCCAACAACTTAAAATGACTAAAATTCCGAACTAATAAACTTCAAATCTTGACCCGACTCTGCATTCTCACATTGTGAAAATGAGTTGACAACTCCTATGAAGTAAAGTACTGTACTTCAAACTGCAGCATGTGATTCTGCACCTGGTTCTTCTTTCATGTGTCGCGAGAGTAGTGGTAAAATTTGAATGCCACAATTTTTATCTGTTATGTTCTGGTAAAACATCAAATTTGTTTTTGTATTATACGAAATTGAACAACTTTAACTTCTATTAAATTTTTGGCCTAAGTTTTGGTGTGACTTGTGAAATTGAGTGCACCGTACACTATTATGAAGCGATGAATTCAATATTTATAGTGGACGAGTTTAATCTTTAAGTTCTTAAAAAGAATATATAACACCACGATTTCAATTATACAAAAAGATAGGAAACAACAACAACAAGACAATCGTGGAATTTAAAACCTCGATTTCTTGAGCATTTAAAACAAAATATTATTAATGATCTGGAAATGGGGAGACATGAATTCACGTGAACCCAGAAGTTACACACTTCCATTGATTCTTTAGAGGACACATAATTATTCAGGAGAATATGAACAAACTAAGGAACATGCAGAGTAAATTCAGTGGTGTTTGAATTAAATGTTATTAGACGATTAGGTCGTGATTTTTACACCTTTGAACTAGAGTTATATTGCAAGTAAAATTTGTTCGTGCTTCTTTACTTTATTAATTCCGTGTTGTTATTACTTGCAGTAATTTGGACAAATTTGAGAACCAATTCCATCGTCAAGATTCTATAGGCCAAGCAAATTTTTGAAAAATTTTGGATTTTTTTTTTAAAGTGTTAACTACCCTTGTGTCGTAGTGGTGCCTAAAACAACATTTATCATTAGAAAAAGTTTTATTTTTGCCATTGATTCCTTATAAAGCTCCAACCTTGGGATACCTTTAAACCATCAAGAATTGTAGTGAAATTAATATGATTCCTTTACCCTTAGATATAAGTTTTGGTTTCAAGTCATGAGTATATTATAAAGAGTACTTTTACCCGTACACGGGCTAAATCAACACTAACTGAGGTCCTAATTCGGAACCGGTGACAGACAAAAAAAAAAAAGAAAAAAAAAGAAAAATTATTATTATTATTATTATTATTATTATTATTATTATTATTATTATTATTATTATTATTATTATTATTATTATTATTATTATTATTATTATTATTATTATTATTATTATTATTATTATTATTATTATTATTATTATTATTATTATTATTATTATTATTATTATTATTATTATTATTATTATTATTATTATTATTATTATTATTATTATTATTATTATTATTATTATTATTATTATTATTATTATTATTATTATTATTATTATTATTATTATTATTATTATTATTATTATTATTATTATTATTATTATTATTATTATTATTATTATTATTATTATTATTATTATTATTATTATTATTATTATTATTATTATTATTATTATTATTATTATTATTATTATTATTATTATTATTATTATTATTATTATTATTATTATTATTATTATTATTATTATTATTATTATTATTATTATTATTATTATTATTATTATTATTATTATTATTATTATTATTATTATTATTATTATTATTATTATTATTATTATTATTATTATTATTATTATTATTATTATTATTAGAGACTATGGCTCGCTCCTTGTGTTTCATGGCATTTGCAGTCTTGGCAATGATGCTCTTTGTTGCCTATGGTTTGTCTCCATTTATTCCTCTAAAATCCCATAAAAATAATAAAAGATGATTTATAGTATAATTCTATTTTTTGCTATTCAAGTAATTTCTTTTACCGCGTAAATTTTCAAGTGTAGTCATCTTTTTGATGTATTTGTTGTTAGAGTGACTAATTATTCTGTACTAATTATTCAATTATGGTCATAAATTATTATAATGAACATGAAGTTACACTTCTGCCGTGTTGTATAGGAACAATCTATTTTCTTGAGAAAAAGAGGCATCCCGGTGCACAAAGTGTGTCGCATTCACTCTGGTCCGAGGAAGGGTCGTACTCAGGGGCGGATTTAGGGGGGCGGAAGGAGGTTACCGAACCCCCTTCGCCGGAAAATTATACTGTAAATATAAGGCAAAATCCGATTTTTACCTCTATATTTTATACTTTGAATCTCCTTAACAGAGCCTAAAAGCATAGCTTAGTGGTCAAAGAGGTTCAAAATGTTTGTAAGGTTGTGGTTTAATTTCCACTCGCCACAATCTTTTTTTTTTTAAAAACTTTTTCTTTTTTGAACCTCCACAGCGAAATCCTACCTCCGCCACCGGCCGCATCCCAAGGGATATGATGTAGACAATCCACTCTAATACAAGCATTAGTGACTATTTTCACTGCTTTCACGCTCGAACCCGTTGCTCCAAGGCTTCTCTTCAACATATTTCTTTGAGAACCGTGAATTTATTCATGTTTAAAGGCTTTCTTTCAATTCCATCTTTTCTTTTGTTCTAACATTTATTAGTAAATATGAATGATTGTAGAGGTGCAAGCTAGAGAATGCAAAGCAGAAAGCGTCACCTTCTCTGGATTATGCATTACCAAAACACCATGCATAGAAGCTTGTATCTGTGAGGGATTTACAAATGGTCGTTGTAGCACAATCCTCAGAAGGTGCCTATGCACTAAGCCATGTGTGTTTGATGAGAAGATGATCAAAACAGGAGCTGAAACTTTGCTTGAAGAAGAGATAATGGATAACTAATTAGAAATTAGAAGAAATTAAGGATGCAGTGTCACACATAATAGCCTTTTGTTACACTTTAAATAAGTGTGGCACTTCAATCCTTTTTGGATCTTGTACCAAGTTAATTTATGTATGTTTTAATGAAAAATGATCTTCTATGGTCATTGCAATCCCATTATATTCCAAGCACACAACTTCATTATTTTCTTGCTCCTTATTGAGAGGCGATAAAAATTAGAAGAATTAAACTAAATATAGTCGCTCACACGAAAATATGGGAATCAGGTGAAATTCCTGTTTTATGGCCCTAAAATAAAAAAACGAGGAACGGTCATGACAAAACGATGGCTATTGTTCATTAGGTCATTTTTGAAGGGCCAATAAAATTTTAAGCGATCTGGATCCGGTCGCCCAGATGCATGCAGATGGCGGCATACGAAAATCTGAAAATCAGATGGAATTCCAGTTTTATGGCCCTAAAACGCAAAAAAGAAGAACAAATGGAGAAGCGATGACTATTGTTCCTTAGGTCGTTTTTGATGGTACGACAAAATTTTAGGCGATTTAGGTCTGGTCGCTCGGACCCATGCAGAAGTCGTGGGCTATAGCACATAAAAATTGGGGAATCGGGGGGGGGATTCAAATTTTATGGCCCTAAAATACCAAAAACGAGGAACGACTATAGTGAGGCGACGATTTTTTTCCTTAGGTCATTTTTGATGGTCCGACAAAATTTTAGGTGATTTGGGTCTGGTCTCCCGGGCCCATGCAGAAGTCGTGGGTTATAGCACACAAAAATTTAGGAATCGGGAGGGGGGGGTTTCTAGTTTTACGGCCCTAAAATGCTAAAAAACGAGGAACAACTATTGCGAAGCGATGACTATTATTCCTTAGATTGTTTATGATGGTCCGAAAAAATTTAGGCGATTCGGGCCCGACCTTCCGGATGCATGTAGATAGTGTACACATGAAAATTAAGGAATCATGCAAAATTTAAATTTTATGGCCCTAAAACGCCAAAAAACGAGGAACGGTTCCCATTTGTTCCTTAGGCCCTAAAACGCCCTAAAACGATGACTATTGTTCCTTAGGTCGTTTTTGATGGTACGACAAAATTTTAGGCGATTTAGGTCTGGTCGCTCGGACCCATGCAGAAGTCGTGGGCTATAGCACATAAAAATTGGGGAATCGGGGGGGGGGGGATTCAAATTTTATGGCCCTAAAATACCAAAAACGAGGAACGACTATAGTGAGGCGACGATTTTTTTCCTTAGGTCATTTTTGATGGTCCGACAAAATTTTAGGTGATTTGGGTCTGGTCTCCCGGGCCCATGCAGAATTCGTGGGTTATAGCACACAAAAATTTAGGAATCGGGAGGGGGGGGTTTCTAGTTTTACGGCCCTAAAATGCTAAAAAACGAGGAACAACTATTGCGAAGCGATGACTATTATTCCTTAGATTGTTTATGATGGTCCGAAAAAATTTAGGCGATTCGGGCCCGACCTTCCGGATGCATGTAGATAGTGTACACATGAAAATTAAGGAATCATGCAAAATTTAAATTTTATGGCCCTAAAACGCCAAAAACGAGGAACGGTCATGGCATAGTGATGACTACTGTTTCTTAGGTCGTTTGTGATGGTCCGAAAAAATTTTAGGTGATTCCGGTCTGGTCGTCCGGATGCATGCAGGTAGCGTGTGCTATAGCATACGAAAATCTAGAAATTAGGCGAAGTTATATTTTTATAGCCCAAAAACACTAAAAACGAGGAACGGTCATGGCGAAACGATGACTATTGTTGCTTAGATTGTTTTTGATAGTTCGGAAAATTTTATGCGATTCGGGTCTGGTCGCACGGATGCATGCAGATGGCAAGGGCTACAACACACGAAAATCTGGGAATCGGGCGAAATTTAAGTTTTTTAGTACTAAAATGCCAAAAAATGAGGAACAATCATGGCGAAACGATGACTATTATTCCTTAGGTAGTTTTTGATAGTCCAACAATATTTTAGGCGATTCAGTAAGTTTGTCGTGTCCATAAAAAAGGCGTTGGCTATAGCACACGAAAATCTGGAAATTCGGAGGAATTCAAGTTTTATGGCTCTAAAACGCCACAAAATAAGGAATGATCATGGTGAGGCGATGACTATTATTCCTTAGGTCGTTTGTAATGGTGCGACAAAATTTTAGACGATCCGGGTCCGGTCGCCCGGGCCCATGCAGAAGGCGTGGGCTATAGCATACGAAAACCTAGCAATCAGGTAGAATTTCAATTTTATGACCCTAAAAAGCCAAAAAAGTGGAATGGTCATGGCGAGGCGGTGACTATTGTTCCTTAGGTCATTTTTGATGGTCCGGCAATGTGAATATGTGATTTTTGCCCTACTAAAAATATTCCTACAAAGATAAAGAAATAGATTTTTTCCAAATTGTTTTCAATTTTATAGGATTTTTGTAGGATTTTATTAATTGTTTGCATTTTTGTGCACACTTAATTTTGTTAAAATCATGAAAAATGCCCCAAAAATGTCAAAAATATCATGCATTGCATATTAGATTTTGTGTTCATATTTTAGGATTAATTGGTTAATTAATTAGTTTATTAAAATGAAAATCACAAAATATCATTCATTTTACATTTTTAGCTTTTAATGCTAGATTAGTAATTTTCCGTTCATTAATTTAGGTTTAACTAATTTTGTAATTATTATAAATAGATAATTAGTTTGATTTTATAGGTTAGACTAATTTAGAATTTAATTTATGGCTTAATTAATTTAATTAGAGTTTTAAAATTAAAGAAAAAATAGAAAAAGAAAGAGAAAGCAATAAAAGAAAAAGGGAATGGTTGGTCTCTCAAAATTGGGCCACCCAGAGATCAAATCTGGTGGTCCCCAGTTCCCTTTTACCCTGTCCAAACCCCCAAACCCAAATACCAATTTCACCGGTCCAAGCAACTTACCCCAAAACGACCCCGTTTCGCCCCAAACTATCCTAGCCGTTTATCCATATGAATCCAATGGCTGGGAATTGATCTTCATTTTTACATATAACTGTCCGAACCAAAGTCCCCCTAGACCCCTTTCATTTCCGTCTCTCACTCCCAAATAACAAACCGTAGTCGCCCTAAATCCCTTCACCGCCTCCGGTATGGTCCACCGATCGAAAATTGCCTCACGACGGCGGACCACCTCCAAACTCCACCAAATTAATACCCCATAACCGTCTTTACCTACTCTTTCCAAATATCACCACAATTCCCTTCGAATCAGTCCCCAACCTCTCGAATCTTAGATCTTAGACCCCAGAAACCCTAACTTTCATTTTTCAATTCTTGGTCAGTATTGGGTCATATGAACCCATGATGTCCATTAGTCGACTGTTCTTGTTAAGAACAGTCGATTGATGGTTTTCTAAATTCCTATTTTACCCTTTTAATCGGTCGAGTTCCAACTAGTCGATTCCAAACGAGCCTTAGGTAATTTCCTTTCCCGTTTTTATTATTTTTTATTTTTTACCTTCTGCTTTCTTGTACAATTTCTTGTTTAGCAGCATGTTTTAGGTAGTTGCAACGTTATGTTTGTTTGCATCTATTTATTAGGGTAATTAAAGCATGGTAGAATTTCATCATTTGAAGTTTAATTTCAATTTGCATAAGTTTAGGTTAATTAAGTTTAATCAGTTTTAGGGTTTTGATAAAATTGACTATTATGTTTTTCTTTTGTCTCTTATAGTTGTTTGTTTGATATTCAATGTTTAGTTTGAAGTTGATTAGAATAGTTTTAGGAGTAATTAAATAATTTACTTGGCGGATCTCTTATTAATTATTAAGAAAACCCTAGCCTTAGTTGATTAATCTATTCAATTGCTTACTAAGTAGGTTGATTTCTAGGTTTCTTTGCATTAGTATTCTGTTTTTGTTTAGTTATTGTTTGATTACAAGTTTAAATTCAGTGTTTGTTTAGGGATAGTTAGGTAAACTTGTCAATTAAGTTTAAATGGTTAGAATTGAAACCTAGATACCTTAGACTTTAGGTTAATTTCAGAAATGACGGGTAATACCCCAAGGCTGTAAGTTGATACAATTGAAACAAATTAAGGAAACTTAATAAGGAATCACTTAGCTGGCTCTAGAAGGTCCTAAAGGGATTTCTGGAATCAAAATAGGATCAGAATATAGGTTGAAACTGAAATAATTAGTAATTGAAGGGGTAAAACTGAATTTTACATAAGTTAAAAATTAGAAGGTTCTAGCATTTGTAAAACTGTCCCCCATTTCCAGCATGAAAAAGGCTGGAATTGGGCTGAAAAAAGGACAGACAATTGTCCAAATATGTTGTACTATCTGACACTTAGAGAATTTAGGGTAGAATATGCCATTCTAATGCTATTTTGGCATACCCTATAAAATGAAATTATTCTTTCATATTGGACAGACATTCATCAGCATATCTGCACCTAAAATTTTCAGAATACAAAGAAAAATCCCTAAAACTTTTCTGGCCTAAAACTTTAGTTTTCTAGTTAGATTTCTAGGTTAGTTTTCTGGTACTCTGATTTTCTGGAAATTTTGAGTGCAGGTTCTTGGTTTTCTGGGCTGTTTTTCTACTGTTGCTATTTGTTCTTGGTTGCTGTTCCATCCCTAAAATTTCGGATAGCAGTCTCACTTGTTCTTCTGTTGATTTTTATGTGTCAAGGTACTGATTTCAGCTCTCTTTATGTACTACATTGTTTGAATGATTATAAGATCAAAACTTGCAAAATTGTGTGTGATGAATGAATGTTCTTTCATGTAGTGGTTGATTAACTTGTTATAGATCTAGATAATTTTTTGCTGTGGGAGTTTATGTGTGAAAAATAATTAGCATGAGCACTTGTTTGGTTTGCTGATACTTGTAATCCCTTCTTAAAAATGGTCAAGTCTGAATTTTATTTTAGTTAAAATTTCATACTGATTATGAAACTTTGATTACTAAAGCTGTTTTCATTCTTCTTCTGCTCACAATGATAATAGCATAATGTTTTGTTTGAGGTTATGTGGCCTATGGGCTATAACTTGTAGATTTAGCCACTAGTTGGCCAAATCAGCATATGTTAAAGCCCAAAAAAAACTGGATTTGTTTGTTGCTATTGTATTGAAGTTAAGACCCTCATATTGGTAAACTAAGCTTGATGGATCAACTATATCCAAAGGGAGTGGGTGTTCATTAGGCTGTCAGTTTTCCCCAAATATTGTAATAGAATTAGTTGGTGTATTCTTCTCATAGAATTCTAATGTAATAGATCAGTTATCGATATAGTAGTTTATGTATTAATGAATCATAGTGTAAGTTTCTGATTTGTGAAAGCTTTAGTTTACCTAATGCACTGTAACCAATTAAGCTTTGAATTTACATATTGTGATTAAACCACTACTGTTAGGAACTTGTTAAGTAATTATTTTGTTATTGTATTTTTGTAATGTAAGCACAATGTTGCAACAGCTAAGGCTATGGACTAAAAGCTAAAATTGAGCTTCTGTTATGCAATTTAAGTTGGGAAAGACTTACAAACTAGCCCAGTTAAGAAAAAATTATTTCGAGCGAGTTTGAGCTTAGGCCATTAGGCCTGGGCTTTAAGCCCAATAAGCTTGACTGCAGTTATGGGTTTGCTTGCCGAATTATAGTGTTAACTTATTCCTTTCATGTACTGTTAAACCACGCATAGTATAATTGATTTCTTTTTTTCTTGTTAGTCAAAAATCATTGCAATCATTAGTAGGTCAACCATTTTTATTCGAATTGTCTCCCTCAAGTGACTAGAAACTTTGTATAGCTGATTCATACTTACCTATAATTGTGCAAATGCCAACTGATGAATTAACCCTTCCCCTTCGTCATTTGGGCTTCATTTGGGAGCCCAATGTCTGAAAAATAACTATGGTTAAGGGCTGTTATAAGTTTCGCATGTGGGCTAGCCTTTCCTGCTGGGCCTGATGTTAGCCCAAGATAAGACAGCCATGGTCAAAATAGGACCTGGAAGAGTCTTTGAGGTTCTTTTTACTTCTAGGCTCAATTTCGAGCCCAAGCAATCTCAGCACTGTTATTTCTTTAATCAAATAACCTAATGGTCTTACTGCTGGCCCAATTTCTTTGTCCAAAATAATTAAAGTGCAACATATCTACCCCAAGTATGTATAATTAGTAGCCTTACATTGAACATCGAATTAGTTTTAAATATGAATATTTGTAGTTTGCTTTAGCGTGATTAATAAACCATCGTGACTATGGGTATGGTTCCCATGACATGGTTACGATGCCTAATTCCAAAATTTGGGTAGACCCGATCATAACAACTTTGAACAATAATAAAATAAACATGTCGTGAATCGCGGGTACATTTCATGTAGCGTGGTTTACAGTGTGTTCGAAAACGGCAAGTGTACGACAATCGTAACTTGTTCAAGAAATAATTCCATAAATCTTAAAAGCGGTTATAAAGTTAAAAATGCACACTAGGTTTAAAACATATAGTAAATCAGATAATTAGGCCAATTATTAATAATTAAGCGACCGTGCTCGAACTACGGAACCCGAAAATGACTAACACCTTCTCCCGGGTTAACATAATTCCTTATCTAATTTTTTGGTTTTGCAGACTTTTAAATAACGTCAATTTTTCTCGATTTGGGATTCAAAATAAACCGATGACTTGGGACACTAAATAAATTACTCCAAGTGGCGACTCTAATAAAAATAATCCCATTTCGATTTATGTCACTTTAATTGGAAAAACTTCCTTATATACCCTCTCGGGTAAAATAGGAGGCGTGACAGCTCTGGCAACTCTGCTGAGGATCATAACCCAGAACTTTTGATTCAGGGTTCAAGAATTCGAGCTTAGAATAACTGTTATAGTTGGCTTTATTTATTATCTGATTTTTATATGTTTGAGCCCAATGTGCTAAATGTTGTTTTTACCGCTTTGATATTATTTGAACTATATATAAATTGTTATGGAACCTTTTTCTCTCTAAGTCTTCTAAATCATCTGGGAAGTGTGCAATTCATGTGATTTCTTTTCTGTTAGAGTCATATCCCAATTTTAGAACGAGGTTCAGACAAGTTGCAAAGCGGGTGAAGCTTATGTATTCCCAGTACACTGCCCCCTCGGCTCGAGTTGTCCGCTCGGGTAAGCCAGGTCTAGAACAAATACACCAAGGTTTTTAAACCTAGAATAACATAGCCTCATGCTAGATCCCTAGTAGAAACGCTTGTTTGCATCACATGCATTTTGACTTTAGAGACTCAACATATTGGTTGGGTCCGTCAGGTACACCCAAAATCAAAAGACCATCCTGATGCATTTTACTTGCTGCTTGTACACTTATTTGCTCCGGATTGCATATTGACCGGCTTCTAGAATAAGGGAGAAAAGTTAGAAAAATCAAATTGAGGTATGAGAGATAATTACCCCCCTTTGCAAAATCTGATGTCCAAAATATAGCGAAACTCTATCGAAATTTTGAAAAAAAAGAGAGAGAAAAAGAAAAGAAAAGGAAAATTGTTTCAAAATATCTCATGTTTTTCTCTTTCATCAAAACTTCCCGAACTACGCAGGTTTGATTCTCACCGGATGTGGGATACGTTGGCAACCCTTATCGGGTCCAACCCCATTTTTGCAAACAATAATCCAAAAATATGAAATATTGTCATTTTTGTCATAAATAAAGTTAGGTGATGCCATATTTTCTAAATAGCCAGAAATGTCCCGACAGGGTGCCGAAAGGCTTTTTTTTTTTGCAAGAATAGCCACCTATGATCGTTTTTCAAATTTTTGGCCAATTAGCAAACACAGCCTAAAATCTTCCTTCCTGAAGTGCTGAAGTGCCGTATTTGCAAAGGTGGTTTGTTGAGTTGCAAAGGGGGTCTTCCGTTTGCGCATGTTAATTTTGTCTAAATTATGAAAAATATAAATATATTGCATTTGCATTTAGGGTTTAACTTTGCTATGTTAAAAATTAATTAGCAATTTAGTTGCTTTACAAAAATGGAAAAATCACAAAAAATGGTTTATTTTGCATTGTTCAATTTTAGATCTGAATTTCATTGGTTTTCCTATTTGGTATTTAATTAGTTGTAATAATTATTAGGATTAATTAATTTAATTTGGTAGGATAATTTTGTTTAGGATTTAATTTAGGTGTTATTTTTCAATTTTGGAAAAAAGAAAAAAAAATTGAAATAAAAGAAAAAGAATTTTGAAATAAAAGAAAAAGAAAAGAGTTGAAGAAATCAGATTTTTTGAGCTAAATCTTTTAAATTTCCCAAAGCCCAATTCGATTACCCTTTAAACTTGTCCTAAACCAGCCCAAACCCAGCCAATACCCGACCTAGCTCCACCTCCCCAACCAAACGACGTCGTTCGTAAGGTAATGGATCTTAGTCGTTGATTTCCTTTCATCCAACGGACGGGAACTGGGCATGTATTTAATATAAATATGTCTGAATCCCTACCCCCTCACTCATCGTCCCTCTCTCACCTCTCAGAACCTCCCTCATCCCTGATAAACCATAGCGACGCCACCCCAAAATCCCACCGCCTTAACCTGGCGGCGCTATCTCTTCTCACCCCCAAATCAACATCACACAATCCTCAAGACCCCCTTATTCCGAATCCCCACTTGGTTTCTTTCAAATACCTCCAAAACCTCTCGAATCTTAAATCTCAGGTTCGAGTTCTAGAGGTCAAAGTCAAGTTCATCCGTGCAAATTCATCCTTCCAAGGTCCAAAGCTTGGTTCGTCTCAGAATGGTGTTATTCGTGGGTTCTTAACAAAGAACAGGCGATTTACACCATTTTGGTATGAAAGCAGAACTGCCCGGTGACTTCAAGTTTGATCGGTGAGTTTTCTTTCATTTTCTGTCCGTTATTATTCGTTTCATCTCTTGTTCTTGTTCTTCTTCTTCTTCTTCTTATTCTTCTTCTTCTTCTTCTTCTTCTTCTTCTTCTTCTTCTTCTCTTTTACATCTGTTTGAGTGACCTTTCCTTCGTTTGAAATCGTTCAAGAGTTTGGAACCTAGTCTTTCCTTTTAGATTGATTTGGGGTTCATTTTTGTTCCGTTGGATTTTTAGTTGTCTTTTTAAGTTCTTAATTGTTGTTCTCTGTTTCTGTTTTATGACATTTTCTTATAATTGGCTTAAGTTAAATTTTTGTTCATTTGGTAAATTAGTTCCGGTTTAGTATTTTAGCTTAAAAAAAAGAGAAACCAATCGCTTAGTTTAGACCTTACTTTTTGAAGTTATTCAATTGTTTCCCTTTTCTGCTTCTCATCAATTTAGTTAAATGGATTTTTGATTTGGGCCTGAGGTTCACTGGATTCGTTCATTTGGACCTGAATATATGGGTCATTGACCCATGACCCATACCCATGGGTTTCAGCAGTAAAAACAAGGTCATTAAGGGGTAATTTGGGTAGTCTAGTCTAGGGAATCTTTGTATAACAACCTTAAGAAGCTTCCAAGAAATGGGATGGGAGGCTGTGTTTGAAATTCTGATAGTTGATTAGGGGTATTTTAGCTAAAACGAAAATGGGAAAGGGGGGTAAGTGCAAGTCTGATTCTCTTAGGACTTCCCTAATGCCTTGCCTATAAAGGCATCTCTATCTTGCATTTCAAGGGGGAATTCAGGGGGTGAAGAGCTAGAAATCCAGAAAAGGCTTCAAACGACTGAAAATATCATAAAGAATTACTGTTTCATCAAGTTTTAACTTGAACTTTGAGAATTTTTTGAATTTTTGAAGCAGTTTTCTGATTCACATAGATTTAACAGGGGTTGAGGTTAATTTTTGGAAAGTTTTGGGCCAAGCTGAGTTAAAATTACTGTTCTATTGGACTAATAGTTGGTTTTGTGGGTTCAACATCCTTAATCTGGGGTTGTGTTCTAGTTGGTATGGATGTTTATCTGCTGATACTATTCTGTTGTGCTGATCCCCATCTTTTCTCTTATTTTGCTCTTCAGGTACACATTTCTGAACTTAAAGCCATGTACGAAGTTTTGACTTGCAGAATGAAATGAAATAGCTGCAATATATCTTGGCTATTTAATTTAGTGCTATTGTTTCCATATCCCATGATTTTGTATTTGTTTAGTATAGTGACTGTTTGCTATGAATGGCTGTAACTAATAGGTTGCTAACATGAAGTTAGATATAATAGTTACTACTTGATTATTTGCGGGATTTAGAGTCTGTTATAGTAGTTTAATTGGACTGGGAAGGACACTGAGTTGGATTGTGTTAATCAGACAGTTATACATTTTTTGTATTTTTTAGGGGTGATAATTGGTAGCTGCAGTTTGTGAAATTCAGTTCGGTGGCATTTTACTTGGTCATTTCATGCGATTAGTGTCTGCTCATAGTGTTAAGGCTCAACAGAGCCATCTTTGGGATTATGGCTTTATAATGGCCAATTAGTCCCCAGGTGTTCTTTGCTCGAACTGTTTGAATTAGCCTTAGGGGGTTATTCAGCAAGTTAGGGAAATGAGTTTGCCTTTTCGAAAGATAAAACAGTAAAGTGCATATTTATTTAGTGCTTCAACAATCATAACCTATAGTTTTGTCCATTTGTTTGATGATTGGAAACGTGAAATGCTAAAGGTTAATCTTCTGTTTGGTCTATGGATTCGAACTTGCATCTCATTTCTTGCTGATGCTACCATGTTTGGGCTCTATTGAGCCTGAACACAAAAGAGCTGGTCTGGGATGGAAATAAAGCATTAACCCTCGATCCTGAATCCCCACTCTTCCGCCCCCGTGTGTACAAACTGGGTCTGTTATCAAGTTTGGCCCCAATTATTTCAATTTGTGATTTCTGTAGTTGCAATACGTCATGGGCTTAGACTCAAAGGGAAACAGACCATTGTTTATTTATTTCGTTTTAAGCTTTAGTTTTAACATACCATTTTTGAGTTCTTTTGGGCTTCCTCTTTATTTAAGTTAGATCATTTCAAATAATTAGGAGGTGACTATAATTAGATAACTTATAATGAATGGCCCCCCACGAATTATATTAGAAACCTTTAAGTTAAAAGAAATTGGTGCGCGTCAAGCCAAACAAAATTTCAAATGCTTGGCCCTCGTTTGATCATTTCTTTTAATTTTATAATTCGAGGCATGCCATTTAGTGAATTTCCATGGCCCTCGCAAAGTCGTTAACATGTAGTTGCTTTAGGCGCGTCATTTAATAATATTACCTTCCTAAACTTGGGTGTGCATTTCATGTGACCCAAATCAAAATCTTAAAACATTGACTAAAATGTGTTTAGGATTGCGGGTGCATTTCATGTGGCGCGATCCAAAGGCACATTTTAAACGACGTTCAATCTTCTTTAAAAATTAATTAAAAGCGGTCAAAAGTTTAAAATGGCATCATAGGTTAAAACGTGTTTCTAAATTCGGAGAGTTAAGCCGAATATAATAGTTGAGCGACCGTGCTAGAACCACGGAACTCGGGAATGCCTAACACCTTGTCCTGGGTAAACAGAATTCCTTACTCAGATTTCTGGTTCGCGGACTGTTAAACAGAGTCAAGCTTTTCCTCGATTCGGGATTCAACCGGTGACTTGGGACACCATAAATCTCCCAAATGGCGAATCTGAATCTTTTAACAATAAATTCCATTTAGATTGTCCTTTAATTGGAAAAACTCTCTTACACCCTCTCGGGGGTGTAGGTAAAAAGGAGGTGTGATAGCTCTGGTGACTCTGCTGGGGATCGAACCCAGAATCTCTAGTTCAGGGTTCAAGAATTCGAGCTTAGAATAATTTTTATAGTTGGCTTTATCCATTATCTAATTTTGTTACATGATTTGGGCCTAATGTGCTAATTGATTGCTTTTATCGCTTTGATATTCCGTGAACTGTATATAAACTGTTGTGAAATCTCTCCTCTCTGAGTCTTCTAAATCATGAGGAAGTGTGCACTTCGTGTGACTTCTTTTTTGTTAGAGTCATATTCAAAATTTGGAACGAGGTTCAGACAAGTTGCAAAGCCGGTGAAGCTTCTGTATTCTCGGTACGTTGCCCCCCCCGGCTCGAGCTGTCCACTCGGGTAAGCCAGGTCTAGAATAATAAACCTAGGTTTTGAACCTAGTACAATGTAACCTCATGCCAGATCCCTAGTAGGAACGTTTGCTTGCATCATGTGCATTTAACTTTGGAGACTCAACACAGGGGTTGGGTTTGTCTAGGACATGTGCATCAAAAATGAAAAGACCATCCTGATGCATCTTACTTGTTATTTGTGCATTTATTTGCCTCGGACCTGCATACTGATCAGCTTATGAATATTGGGAAAAGTCGAGAAAAGGAAATAGAAGTGCAGAGGGTTAAGAGAGTTAATCACCTGTTTTGAGAAAAACCAATGTCTGAACAGTGCTGAAACTCTGCCAAATTTTTGAGAAAAAACGAAATGAAAAATGAAAAAAAGAGAAGAGTTTTGTTTTCAAAAATAGTTTGTTTTATTTGCCCGAACTACGCCAGTTTGATTCTCATAGGGTGTGAGATACGTAGGCAACCCCCATCGGGTCCAACTTTCTTTTTGCAAAAATAACCCAAAAGAACACAATTTTTTAATTTTATTTCAAATAAGTAAGGTGATGCCATTCTTCTCAAAAATAGCCAAATATCTCTCAAAAGGGCGCCGGAAGACTGTTTCTGCAAGAACAACCATTTTTAGTCATTTTAAAGGTTTTGGCTGTTTAGCCGACACAACCTTAAAATCTTCGTTTTCAAAGTGCTGGAAGGCCGTATTGGCAAGGTCGGATATTTTGTGGAAATTTTGAAAATATGGTCATTTTTCTTGAGTCAAAATGAGTCATAATTTTCTTTTAATGAAAATCACCCTAAATAAATGTGTAGGATGAGCACAACTCAAAATGAACCTTTCTCAGTTCGTGAAGAGATCCCTTTGGAGTTACATATGTGGTGGCATGATTTGGGGGACGACATCAGGAAAGTTGTGACAAAAGCGTTGGGCGGTCTTATCGGGCTCCTGAAGGTTAAGCCAAGAAAAGACGTGATTGAGGCCTTGATACCATTTTGGGACCCAGCGCATAATGTATTCCACTTTGCTGATTTCGAGTTAACTCCTACATTGGAAGAGATAGCAGGTTATGCCGGTTTCGAGGGGAATCTTAGAAATCAATACCCGGTAGCAACGAGAACAGTAACCCCTCACAAATTTTTGGACTTGAGCATCAGTCGGGACATTCAAGACGGAAATTTGGCCAAAGGATTCTGTACCTTCTACTTTTTGTATCAACGTTACGGGAATCCCTGTGGCTTCGAATCTCCAGATACCGGTCTTACTCACGCAGGAAACCAATACAAGTGGGAAGCTCGGAGAGGATTAGCTTTTATAATGGCGTTCCTGGGTATTTTGGTTTGCCCCAGAAAGACGGGAACATAGAGTTGGGGCTTGTAGGGATAGCTGAGTTCATGATGAAAAAGGCAAATGGGACTATAGTGCCATTGATCTTGGCGGAAATTTACCGAGCTCTACCCTTTGTCGAGAAGGAGGAAAGTTCTTTGAAGGGTCATTTTACAACTATGGATGGAGGAACACCTTTGCCACCATCCCGGATACTTGAATTGTCGTATGACTGGCCTTGAATGCATCAGAAAACATGAAAAACGGGTTGAGGGTTATGAGTTCCCGGATGGTACAGAAGCATGGCATGCTCATTTGAGATCTTTGACTGTAAACAAGATCGAATGGACGATCGGGTGTCTCTCGGTCAGTGAAGTAATCTATATGTCGGCTGAGGTGTGTTTTTTGCTGTTGATGGGTCTTCGGAGTATCCAGCCTTATGCTCCGCACATAGTCCTATGTTAGTTAGGCCGATAACAGACCTTCCCACACGATGAGTATTTGAGTTGGCAGGTCATCGAGTTAGAACCAAAAGCTGCCTTCCCGGAAGAAAAAAGTGCACCGGATTTGGCATCAGTGCAGATTCTTAGCGCATAATACTCAAGTACGAGATCTATCCAGAGGTGAGGTAGAGTCTAGTTACACTGCTTGGTATGGTAAAAGATCCCGAGTTCATCATGATCTCGAAAGGCCCGCAAAGAGACCCCATGTCCAACAGTTCACCGACGGAGCACAAGTGCAATGAGACTGGTTGACCAAAGAAAACGAGTACAAGGTTACCATAAGCAAATTGGAAAAACAAGTCAACAAACTTCAATTCGAGAATAGTTTGCAAGCCGTGGCGGATGAAGGAGAAAAGAAAAAGCTAGCCGAAGAAAATGAGGCCCTTCGAGCCCAAATTCAAAAAATGAAAATAGTGGCAGAAAATCCCGCCCGAAGTGCCAAAGATGAAAAACTCATAGATAACCTGAGGCAGAAAGTGAGTGACTATAGTTTTGATTTGAACAAAGCAGAAAGTGAACTAGCCAGGGCTCGAAAGCAATTGGCTAAAAATGCAGATGAACAAGGATGCCTGGTTAAGTAGTTGAATGAAAAGTACGACAATGAGGTCGCGGGATTAAAGAAAAAGGTCATCGCCACGGAAAACAAAACGATCAAACAGGCGAAAGACTTCAAGGTTGAAAGGGAACATTGTTATACAACATTGGCACAATTAGAAATAGATTTGCAACAACTTCAGGAGCAGAATCATATGGCCGAGCAAACTTTGGAAGCTAGGGCCCAACAGATCAGGCGTTTGTTACAAGAAAAAGGTGCCATAAGAGAGAGAATTAGAAATATCGCCGATTACATTGTTGTGAAGTGCCAAGCCTATGAGGATATGACTCGCACCACCTTCTTCGCGGCAGTGATGACATTTGTTAAACAGATAATGAGTGACTTGGATCAACTTCAAAGGGATCTTGCATATAGGCACGCGGCGAGATCGAATGATGTCCCGCGGGCACCAGGGGCATTGATGTATTCATGATTTTTCGTTTTCGTATGTATTTCCTTTTCCGTTAGAGTTTGTCAGTTGTTTTGAGTCTGTATTTTCTTTCTGCTGGAGTCTGTCATTTGTTTTAGAGTATGTATTGTCTGTATTTCATCTTTTCATCAAAGGCTGTTAGTTTCTTTTGGAGTCTGTTAGTTTTGAGTCTTTGTAATCAAAGCATTTGTTTTTACGAAAATCGAAAATCCCAAGATATTTTATTATTTACTTTCACACTTACCTGCCAGAACTACGCTCGGTCTGATTCATGCGAGGTCATGATACGTAGGCAATCTCCATAGGATTCGACCATAACCAAAAGAAAAGAAAAGAGAGGAAAAACAAGAGGAAAACAAGAAAATAAAAGAGAGAAGAATAAGAAAACCAAGAGAAAGAAGCAATAGCAAAACAAGAGGGAAATGAGAGTATAAAAACAAAGAGAAAGCAAGGGCAAGAGTAAAAAGACGAAAAGAAAAAAAAGAGAAAAAAGGAAAAGAAAAAGGAAAAAAATAAAAGAGAGAAAAGCCGGGATGACGCAAGCATCCGATCAAATGCATAATAGAAACGGTTAACTGCTTAGGTGCATTCATTCCCCAAAATGCGCGGTTACCAATTTGTTAAAGCCTTAATCACTAACAAGGTTGTTACTGATATATTAAGTCCAGACAGGTGGTTAGTTGATTGGCATTCTGGCAACTCACTCCTACAACACCCGGTCAAAAGACAAACTGAACATGGCCAACCAAGAACCAGAGGCAAGTATTGTTGATCCGTCAAAAGAGGTAGAAGAATTGGATGTTAATGCGATGAGGGAAGAGATGTATAAATTAAAGCAGCAAATGGCTGAAATGTACCAGGCCTAGGCAAAGGGTCATCCACCACCGGTTTATCCCGCCAACCCTGCTTATATCCCACCATCGGCCCAACCTCAGGAGCCTCCCACTGTGAACTCATCTCCAGCCTTTCCCCTCTACCAACAATGCTACGGCACCACTTCCCATACTTCTCAAGCTCCACCACCCAAACAAGTCCCATACCCTCCTCCACCAGTCACTCCCGTCTTTGTGGCACCTCCACCTGCTGCATTACAATGATCTTCCAGTGAGCCTTTATTCCAGACTCATGAAAACCAGTATTACACCCCCCGAGCCCACCTTCAAAGCTCCAGAACCATATCCTTACACCCCTCATCTTGATCTCCCGGAAGAGACCGAGAAGCCACCCAAAAATCCCGAACATGAGGAGATGATCAGAAAGGTCAAAAGCTTATAACAATCGTTCAGAGATATGAGTAGGTTGGGAGGTCAAGTAAGTGTGGCCTATAAGGATTTATGTCTGTTCCCATATGTTCAATTACAAACAAGGTTCAAGATGCCCAAGTTTGATCTGTACGACGGGCATGGTGACCTAGTAGCACACTTAAGAGAATTTTGTAGGAAGATGAGAGGAGCATACAGAAGAGATGAATTACTGATGGCATATTTCAGCCAAAGTCTGAGTGGATCAGCGTTAGAATGGTATACTAGACAAGATCACAGCATGTGGTACACATGGGACGATTTGGCCCAAGCCTTCGCCTGCCATTTTCAGTACAATCTTGAAATTATCCCACACCGTCTGTCAATGATGAAGATTGAGAAGAAGCCCGGTGAGAGTTTCAGGGAATATGGATTCCGTTGGAGGAAGCAAGCTGCGAGGGTTGACCCTCCAATGAAAGAAAGTGAGATGGTTGATTATTTCTTGCAGGCCTTGGAGCCTACTTATTTTGGTCATTTGGTGTCGGCAGTGGGCAAGTCCTTTAATGAGGTTGTAAAAATGGGAGGTATGGTTGAGGAGGGACTCGAGTCCAATAAGATCATGAGTTATTCAACAATCAAAGCGACCGCCCAAGCCATTCAAAACGGTACTGGGGGTGTACTTGGAAAAAAAAGAAAGAGGATGTTGCGACAATCGAGTTAGGAGCTTGGGTCGGATCCAGGGATCGTTCATGTTACTACAACCAGCCTCGACCCTATCACCAAACTTACCCCCACACTCCATATAGCCCACCACAACACTATTACCCACCACTAGATCCCCATTTGTTCGTCCATCATGCACAAACATACCCTCAACCTCCTGCCCACGCACAATGGCATGCTCCAATTCCATATAATCCCTACCCAGCTCCACAAAATACCTATCCACCCCTAAGAGCCTACCGAAATTCCCCTGGAACAAGTTTCAGACCCAATCAGGCTGCCAAAAATGAGAGGTTGTAGAAGAAGAAGACTTTCACTCCATTGGGAGAATCCTATACTAGTTTGTTCCACAGGTTGAGACAACTGGGCATGCTAAGTCTGATCGAGCCAAAATTACCAAATCCTCCCCCAGAAATCTTGATCACTCTGTGAGTTGCGAATATTGTTCCGTTGCTCCGGGGCACGACATAGAGAAGTGCTAGCAATTGAAAACAGCTATTCAAGAGCTCATTAATACTAATCGGATTGAGGTCCAAACTCCGGAGGCCCCTAATATCAACCAGAACCCATTGCCAGCCCATCATGAGACAAATATGATTGAGATAGTGCATAAGGGAGGGGAGCCTAAGAAGCCTTCGCAAAATGTCATGATGATTTGGTCCAGTGATGTCAGGCCGTTTGAAAAGTCAACAAGTGAGAAGTCTGTGATCAATTTGATCGGGACAAAAAGTGAACCATCTCTGTTGGTCAAGAAAGGGTCCTCAAGTGATGTTGCAGGGAAATATGAAAGAGCGAAAGTGGTTGTGCCAGGAGTGGCAAACAAGCCTGTGGTAGTTGTGGAGGGTGCCCGCACAGATCCTGTCATTATCAAGCCAATAACTCAATTACCGATAGTCAACAGCAAGGCAGTCCCGTGGAATTATGAACGAGTGACAGTGACTTACAAGGGGAAAGAGGTTAAAGAAGAAGTTTGTGAGACCCATGGTCTGACTCGATCGGGGAGATGCTTTGCCACCGAAGAGTTGAGAAAAGCTAAGATCTCCAAAGATAACCCAGTATTAGCAAAGAAAGCTGTGACCGAGGATGAAGCAGAGGAATTTTTGAGAAAGATGAAAGTGCAGGACTATTCCATTGTGGAGCAGTTGAGGAAAACACCAGCTCAGATTTCATTATTGTCATTATTGATCCATTCAGACGAGCACCGTCGAGCTTTGATGAAGATCTTGAATGAGGCAAACGTTCCTGACAAAATCTCAGTAAACCACTTGGAAAAGATAGCTAACAAAATATTTGAGGTAAACAGAGTCACTTTTTCTGATGATGAGTTGCCCGTGGAGGGTACTGAGCACAATAGAGCCCTCTACCTGACGGTGAAATACGAAGATTCCGTGGTTACTCGGGTACTGATTGACAATTGTTCCAGCGCGAACATTTGCCCTCTCTCCACTCTGAACAAGTTGAATGTGGAGGATGAAAGAATTCACATGAACAATATCTGTGTTCGGGGATTCGACGGTGGAGGGAAAGATTCAGTCGGGGACATAGTGCTTGAGCTTACAATAGGGCCAGTTGAATTTACTATGGAATTATAGGTGCTCGATGTGGTTGTTTCTTACAATCTGCTATTAGGTCGACCCTGGATTCATGCTGCCAAAGCGGTCCCGTCTACTCTGCATCAAATGGTCAAGTTTGAATGGGATAGACAGGAAATTGTTGTGCACGACGAAGATAATTTGTGTGTTCCTAGTGATGCCATTGTTCCGCTCATAGAGGTTGAAGGCGACAAGGGGCCGTGGGTTTATCAAGTTTTTGACACGGTATCGGTAGAGAAAATTCCAGAAGGGAAGTGCGTGCCAACTCCAAGGGTAGCTGCTGTATCAGTCATGGTAGCCGTTGAAATGTTGAAAAATGATTTGGTACTGGGCAAGGTTTTGGGTGCATCTCTGCAAGGTATCGTACAACCGGTTTCTCTTCCTAAAAACTTGGATACATTTGGTCTGGGATTCAAGCCCATAGTCGCAGACGTAAGAAGAGCTAGAAAAATGAAACAGAAGGCATGGGCCCTTCCAAAGCCGGTCCCGCGTCTTTCCAGATCATTTGTCAGGCCTGGTACTAGAAAACGCTAGTAACGATGGTTCCCATTTCAGTAGTTGATATGGATGGAGATTTGACTGAAATGTTCGAGAGGTTATTCGCCGATGTGAACATGTTAGAGGCTGGAGAGGGTTCGAGTAAGGCGGATGTGCAATTTGTTGGGCCCAGTGCAAAGATTAACAATTGGGAAGCTACTCCTCTCCCCACCAGGAAGGAGTTTTGGTAATTTGCTTTGATTTTCTTTCAGTTTATCTGGATTACTCCAGGGTTGTAATTCAGATTCTATCTTTCGTCAGTTTGGATGTATAAACCTTGTTATCTTTAATTTCAATGAAATGCAATTTCCTTTTTCCCCTTTCTGATAGTTTTTGTTTTTCTTTTGTTCCTTGTACAGTTCTTTTTATGCTGGCTTTAATGATATAACATGCATGAGGAATCTCCGGCCCAGTCTTAAAAGTCAATCTAATTCTGAAATAGTAATTCAAGAAATAGAGTGTGATAATGAATCGGAATATGATGAGGATGAGGCCTTTGAAGATATTAGTAAAGAACTAAGCTATTTTAAAGAAAAACCAAGGCCTAACCTAAGTGATACAGAAGTAATCAATTTAGGAGACCAAGATAATGTTCGGGAAACTAAAATAAGTGTCCATCTTGAACCACAACTCAGAGAGGAGATAATTAAAGCATTGTTCGAGTATAAAGATGTTTTTGCATGGTCCTATGACGACACACCGGGTCTAAGCACTAACTTGGTGGCTCACAAATTGCCCACTGACCCATCACTCCCCCTGTCAAGCAGAAGCTGAGGAAATTTAAAACTGATATGAGTGTGAAGATTAAGGAAGAGGTCACCAAACAGTTTGAGGCCAAAGTTATTCGGGTCACCCGGTATCCCACCTGGTTAGACAATGTTGTGCCTGTGCCGAAGAAGGATGGCAAACCAGGGTATGTGCTGATTATTGAGATCTCAACAAGTCAAGTACCAAGGATAACTTCCCATTACTGAACATCCATATATTAATCGATAATTGTGCCAAACATGAGATTGGTTCTTTTGTGGATTGTTATGAAGGCTACCCCCCAGATCTTAATGGATGAGGGGGACGCAGAAAAAGATGACATTCATCATGCCAAGGGGAACATACTGCTATCGGGTCATGCCATTTGATTTGAAAAATGCTGGGGCAACCTACATGAGGGCAATGACGACCATATTCCACGACATGATACACAGGGAGATCGAGGTTTATGTGGATGATGTGATTGTAAAGTCTAGAAAGCAGTCTAATCATGTCAGAGATCTGAGCAAATTCTTCCAAAGGCATCGCAGGTACAATCTCAAGCTCAACCCTGCAAAATGCGTGTTCGATGTTCCATCTGGAAAGTTGCTGGGATTCATAGTCAACCGCCGAGGTATTGAATTAGGACTATCAAAGATCAAAGCTATCCAGGAATTGCCACCCCCAATGAACAAGACTGAGGTGATGAGTCTGTTGGGGAGATTGAATTACATTAGTAGGTTTATTGCTCAGCTCACGACAACTTGTAAGCCTATCTTTAAACTGTTAAAGAAAGATGCTGCGGTCAAGTGGACAAATGAATGTTAGGAAGCATTTGATAAGATAAAGGGGTACTTGTCAAACCCACCTGTGTTGGTCCCGCCAGAACCAGGGAGACCTTTGATTCTGTATTTGACGGTCTTGGACAATTCATTTGGATGTGTGTTGGGATAGCATGACATCACTGGCAGGAAGGAGCAGGCCATATATTATCTCAGCAAGAAGTTCGCATCTTACGAGGTTAAGTACACTCACCTTGAGAGGACATGTTGCGCCCTAACTTGGGTAGCCCAGAAGTTGAAGCACTATTTGTCATCTTACACTACTTACCTCATCTCTCGTTTGGATCCGTTAAAGTATATCTTTCAGAAACCTATGCCTACAGGGAGGCTTGCAAAGTGTCAAATCTTGCTCACAGAATTTGACATCGTCTATGTGACTAGGACTGCAATGAAAGCTCAGGCATTGGCTGATCATTTGGCTGAGAACCTAGTGGATGAAGAATATGAACCTCTGAAGACTTACTTCCCTGACAAAGAAGCCATGCATATTGATGAATTGGAACAATTTGAAAAGCCAGGATGGAAACTTTTCTTTGATGGGGCTGCTAACATGAAAGGCGTTGGGATAGGAGGGGTACTTGTTTCTGGAATAGGGCATCACTACCTTGTTACGACTCAGCTTCGGTTCTACTATACTAACAACATGGCTGAGTACGAGGCATGCATTTTGGGTTTGAGGATGGCTGTGGATATGAGTGTCTAGGAAGTCTTGGTCTTGGGTGACTCAGACCTCCTGGTGCACCAGATTCAGGGAGAATGGGAAACACGAGATTTAAAACTCATACCGTACTGACAGTGCTTGCAGGATCTTTGTCAACGGTTCCAATCAATAGAGTTCAGGCATATTCCAAGGATTCACAATGAGGTCGCCGATGCTTTGGCAACTCTGGCGTCAATGTTTCACCATCCCGATAAGGCTTATATGGATCCTTTGCAGATTCAGATCCGCGATCAGCATGCTTACTGTAATATGGTGGAAGAAGAGATCGATAGGGAGCCTTGGTTTCACGATATCAAGGAATACATCAGGATGGGGGCGTATCCAGTACAATCCACAGGTGATCAAAAGAGAACAATTAGGCGGTTGGCAAGCGGTTTTTTCTTCAGCGGAGGGGTTCTGTACAAAAGGACCCTATATCTTGGGCTGCTGAGATGCATAGATGCTAGGCATGCTACAACTATTATGACCGAAGTACATTCTGGAGTCTGTGGACCGCATATGAGTGGGTATGTTCCGGCAAAGAAGATTCTTCGAGCAGGTTATTATTGGCTCACCATGGAGCGAGATTGCATCCGTTTTGTGCGCAAATGTCATCAATGCCAAGTACACGAAGATTTGAGTCATTCGCCACCATCTGAATTGCATACAATGTCCGCACCATGGCCTTTTGTCGCTTGGGGCATGGATGTCATTGGGCCATCAGCATCAAACGAGCACAGGTTCATTCTGGTGGCCATAGACTATTTCACCAAGTGGGTAGAGGCTAAAACATTCAAGTCTGTAACCAAGAAAGCAGTGGTTGATTTTGTGCATTCAAATATCATCTGTCGATTTGGGATCCCAAAGGTAATCATCACGGACAATGGTGTTAATCTCAATAGTCATCTAATGACGGAGACATGTCATCAGTTTAAGATTACATATCGCAATTCCACCATATATCGCCCCAAGGCGAATGGACCAGTCGAGGCAGCCAATAAGAACATAAAGAAGATACTTCGGAAAATGGTAGAAGGGTCCATGCAATGGCATGAGAAGCTGCCTTTTGCATTGTTGGGTTATCGCATCACTGTTCGTACTTCAGTAGGGGCAACTCCTTACTTGTTGGTATATGGTACGGAAGCAGTGATACCCACGAAAATTGAAATTCCATCCCTTCGGATTGTTACAGAAGCCAAAATTGACGATGATGAGTGGGTTAAAACCCGCATGGAACAATTGAGTTTGATTGATGAGACAAGATTAGCAGCAGTGTGTCATGGCCAGTTGTATCAACAGAGAATGGCAAGAGCATATAATAAAAAGGTGCATCCACGGATATTTGAAGTGGGTCAGTTAGTATTGAAACACATTCTTCCTCATCAGGCTGAAGCCAACAGCAAGTTCACCCCAAACTGGAAGGGGCCGTTCGTCGTGACAAGAGTGTTGTCCAATAGTGCTTTGTATTTAACGGATATAGAAGGCAAATGTGTAGAAATGGCCATCAATTCTGATGCAGTCAAAAGATACTATGTATGATTTCTTTGGTCAAATTGGGTTTGTTTGTACTTGGCATATTTTGGAGATTAGAATGACGAAGGCATTTTGTTCTGCTATCTGAACACTTTATCATTTGTTACCCCTTTTTCGAGCCTTGTTTATTTCCTTTCATACCCCTCTTTTGGAATCAGTGGCAAAATTCAAAAATGCGAGAACAAACGACATGTAAAAGAAAGAAACGAAAAGAGAAAAAAACGAAAAAAAAACAACAAAACTACAAAAAGAAAAAGGAAGAGAAAAGAAAAGCAGAGAAAAAGCACAAAAACAAAGCAGTTTCCATGACATGAACTATGTTCGACCCAATTCATTTTAAGGATACGTAAGTAGCCTCACAGTTCGGTCCCAACAAAATTAAAATCCAAAAGTCCCCAAACAAGAAACTGGGGCAGAAGTTGTGGTTATTGTCAGAAATCTGATTTCGAAGGTTGTAATTTTGAACCCATTCGAATTGTTTTGAGCCTTTGATATCCTCTCTTTCAAACCCTATCCAAAAGCCCATATTACGGTCCAAAGAAAGACATTCCGATCAATCTTCGAGAGATGCCAAGTCAAGCAAGTGGAGGTGATTCATATTAAGGGCAACACTCTAGTCCAAGCAAAAAATATTGAAAATGAGAGAGTCTTATTGGTGAAAACCCTCATGGGCACCGTAAGACAAAAGTGAGTTGAGAGATGAACAAATGAGAGAGTCTTGTTGGTGAAAACCCTTCAGGGCACCGCAGGCCGAACAAGGTAAAGGTTTTGGTGAAGAAGTCAGGTTATGGAAATTTCGGGGCAACAAAGCATGGCAGCTGAAAGTTGATTGGTTGGACAGATTGGGCCAATTAATCTGAAATGCATGTCATGATCATTGGTGCCAGCTGCTCCACTCAGATAAGCCTCTTTTCTATTTTTTTTTATTTCTTTTTTTCCTTCAGATAGTTTTCCCGTTTTGGATTTTTGCCTATCCTTAACTCTGTAAGTCGTTGCATTTCATTTCATTTGGGTTTATTTCTCTAAGATGTTCTCGATGTCAGTTCTGTTTAAGCAAATAAGAAGTAATTTCAAACCCTACTACCAACTTCCGAAGTTGCACAAGGCGCAGGGAAGACAAGGCATTTCTAAAGGTAGTATGATGTGAAATGGGTATAAAAGGTCAGTAGAAGTTCCATCGGTGAAATGGTTCGGTGATGTCGTGGGAAATGCAGAGGTTCAAACAGATGGGTAGGAGACGTGATCACGTCCAACTATGCCTTATAAAAAGGACAATGCGGTCGTTGCAAATATAATCTGGTTTACAAGTCCGGAGTCAAATCCCACAGAGAACTAAGGCTTAGCTACAGCTGTTCCCTATCACCAAGAAGACAAGCTTGAACAGTTCCTAATTTATAGATATTTAGATTCTTGTGTTTTAACTAATTGATTAATAAATTAAAATAATAAATTAACAACTAAAGATACTAAGAGTTAGAGACAAGATTAAGGAGGTCTAGAGTTATGATTTCCCCAATTGTCAGAATCCTTCCCGCTATGTCTTCTATAATTCCTCTTACGTATTCTCTACCGATCTTGAGCACTCTTATTACCGTAAATATATCCCGAGTAATCACGACAATTTACTAGACGCACTCTCCCGAGATACACTAGCTGGATTTTGATACAACTCACTTCAGATCGAACCCAAGGCTTCGTTATCCCTAATCCCGCCTTTAAACCCTCGGTTATTGATCCCTCATATACTCTGGGAGTGGTGTTGTTCAACAATTACCTAAATATGCACTCTCTCCCGAGTTATGCACACTAAATAGGCACAGCTAATTGAGAGCTCTTCAATTAACTACAATAAGAACGTAGTTGAACAAATAGAGATTATACTACGGCTCAATTATATAAAAACATAACAAGAATTTATCCTACAAAAGGTTCTATCAAAACTCTAGATAACAATTTAGCTATTCATAATAGTATGTAAAACTACAATACTAAAAGTCATAACCAACAATAAAAAATAGAAAGAGAAAAGAAAAAATTTGTAGAAGAATTCCCAAGCCTTGATCTTATTGTGTCTCTGCCTCCTTAGGTCAAATCTATGTCAAAAATATGTCCTCTCCAATTCTTGGCCGGCTTCCTTGGTTTAATATAGGGTTTAGGGCTTAAAATCCTGTGTTTTGCACTTTGGTCCCTGAAATATACGCATTCTGCCGCGGTTCCACCGCGGTCGCGCCGGAACCGAGGCCAAACACCCTCTCAGATTCTTCAGTTGTCCGCGACTGCCCTCTGCCGCGGTTCTGCCGCGGTCGCGGTTTTTGACCCTGTTTCGTTTGGAATTTGGAAAAACGTAAATCATTAAAGTTGTATTCCTTTGAGTTAACTTTCCAAACATGTATTGTGGAGCTTAAATGGAGTTTTGAGTAAAACGTTATGTCTATTTTACTAGACAGTGCGCATATACCTCTTCGGGTTTTCGTTTTGTTATTTTATCATCCGTTGATCCCCGAACGCGATCCTGACTTAATTCCTTGAGCTATTACTCAGACTTCAAAGCTCCAAAACACTTAACTTCATTACATAACATCTATGTAGCTCGGAATCACACCTACAAGGCATAAAACACACAATTAGTGCAAAACACTAGCGATTAAAGCGCAAACTCAACTAAAGTGCAGTAAATTAGAGTGTAATAATCGACTAAAATACGTAATTATAGCCTATCATCAACACCCCACACTTAAACCATTGCTCGTCCTCGAGCAATCAAACTACACTTTTTTTTATAGACACGACCTTTTTAAACAATTCTCCTAACTCATCACACCAAGAGTATTTAAAATAGACTAAGCACAAAAGCGTAACATCTTCAAACTGCCAAGATGTTTCTTTGGTCGGAATAGGGGCAGAAAAATTCGATTGTTCCGGAGAAATCCTCCGCAGAGGAAAAGCAAGCATCAGGCAGGTTTGATTTTGATCCCCAGGACCCACCTGGATAATGGGGTTTAATTTAAAGTCCTTAGGATCCTCCTGAAAAATGGCACCTAGCTTAAAATTCAAAACAATCATGAGTAGTAAAATCTAGCATAAATGTACCCCAAGGAATGTAAGATGGTTTCAAAGTTTGCATGTTTGAGATAGGATTCAAGTAGGAGCTTTCAGGTCCCTCCTAAATAATGGGACCTAGCTTTAATATTTCCTTTAGATAACAAGATGTACCGTAAGTTCTGTTGAAGGGCAGCATAATTCGGCCGAAAAGAATAGTCACTCTTAAGATAAGACTTGGTTTTTGATTTTCAGGACCCTCCTGGATAATGGGACGTAGTTTAAACCTTTCTTAGATAACAAGATTTAGCGGGACTCACACCTTTAGAAGATATAATTTAGATTTTTAAATCCATCATTTAACTAGGAGTTTTCAGGACCCTCCTGGATAATGGAATTTAGCTCTCAGATTTATAGAGATATTTGGTAACATGATTCAATTAACATTCACAGATGCACCCAGCATCAAATTGGGGCAGAAGTTTTCTTTGTTTTTGTCTATTTTGTGGAAATCAGGCGCTCACCTGGAGAACAAGGGAATCCATCTCAAGTTCAGCAATCAGGCACCCACCTGGAGAATAAGAGAATACATTTCAAGTTCAGCAATCAGGCGCCCACCCGGAGAACAAGGGAATACATTTCAAGTTCAGCAATCAGGCGCCCACCTGGAGATCAAGGGAATACATTTCAAGTTCAGCAATCAGGTGCCCACCTGAAAAACAAGGGAATACATTTCAAGTTCAGCAATCAGGCGCCCACCTGGAGAACAAGGGAATACACTTCAAATTCAGCAATCAGGAACCCACCTGGAGAACAAGGGATACATTCAAGTTTCAGCAACCAGGCGTCCACCTGGAGAAAGGGAGGACATCTCAGATTACAATTCAAGGCGGCAACAAGGGGATTCCACCGGGAGAATACAAGTCAACAAGGCAACAAGAACCATAAGAGAAAGTTTGAAGATATAGATAGGATTTAGCAATTCATAAATCATAGTTTAGGCTAGCTTCTTTTATTTTATCGTGGTGTAATAAGGGGTTCAGTAAGTAGTAGCAGTAGCAGCAGCAATGGTGAAATCACTGCTTCATGGTAGTCCTAACTACCAGACATTCCCGAACTACACTGACCTGATTCCTTTATAGCCAAGGATATGTAGGCAACCTCGGAAGCAGGGTGCGGTCAAATCTTTCAAAAATGCTTCCCACGGAGTATTCAAACGGGCAAAAATCGCTCGTATCCGCTCACTTTATCTTTGCACTAAAACTCTTCGTGTTTCCGAGCAAAGAGGTCAACTGTGAGCACGTGATTTTTGCCCTATATGAATTACTCCCACAAATTCAAAACAAAATTATTTTTCCATTATTTGCAATTTCGTAGATTTTTGTCTCATTTTTGTTAACTGTTTGCATTTGTCTGCGCATGTTAATTTTGTCTAAATTATGAAAAAATATAAATATATTGCATTTGCATTTAGGGTTTAACTTTGCTATGTTAAAAATTAATTAGCAATTTAGTTGCTTTACGAAAATGGAAAAATCGCAAATAATGGTTTATTTTGCATTGTTCAATTTTAGATCTGAATTTCGTTGGTTTTCCTATTTGGTATTTAATTAATTGTAACAATTATTAGGGTTAATTAATTTAATTTGATAGGATAATTTAGTGTAGGATTTTATTTAGGTGTTATTTTTCAATTTTGGAAAAAAGAAAAAGAATTTTAAAATAAAAGAAAATGAAAAGAGTTGAAGAAATCAGATTTTTTGGGCTAAGTCTTTTAAATTTCCCAAAGCCCAATTCGATTACCTTTTAAACTTGTCCTAAACCAGCCCAAACCCTGCCAATACCCAGCCCAGCCCCACTTCCCCAACCAAACAACGTCGTTCTTAAGGTAATGGATCTAAGTCATTGATTTCCTTTCATCCAACGGACGGGAACTGGGCATGTATTTAATATAAATATGTCCGAATACCTACCCTCCTTCACTCATCGTCCCTCTCTTACCTCTCAGAACCCCCCTCATCCCTGATAAACCCTAGCGCCGCCACCCCAAAATCCCACCGCCTTAACCTGGTGAAGCCATCTCTTATCACCCCCAAATCAACACCACACAATCTTCAAGACCCCCTTATTCTGAATCCTCACTTGGTTTCTTTCAAATACCTCCAAAACCTCTCAAATCTTAAATCTCGGGTTCGAGTTCTAGAGGTCAAAGTCAAGTTCATCCATGCAAAGTCATCCTTCCAAGGTCCAAAGCTTGGTTCATCTCAGAATGGTGTTATTCATGGGTTCTTAACAAAGAACAAGCGATATACACCATTTTGGGATGAAAGCAGAACTACCCGGTGACTTCAAGTTTGATCGGTGAGTTTTCTTTCATTTTCTGTCCGTTATTGTTCGTTTCATCTCTTGTTCTTCTTCTTTTCTTCTACGTCTGTTTGAGTGGCTTGTCCTCCGTCTGAAATCTTTTAAGAGTTTGGAACCTAGTCTTTCCCTTTATATTGATTTGGCGTTCATTTTTGTTCCGTCGGATATTTAGTTGTCTTTTTATGTTCTTAATTATTGTTCTCTGTTTTTTGTTTTTTATGACATTTTCTGAGAATTGGCTTAAGTTAGATTTTTGTTCATTTGGTAAATTAGTTCCGGTTTAGTATTTTAGCTTAAAAAATAAAGAGAAACCAATCGCTTAGTTTAGACCTTGATTTTTGAAGTTATTCAATTTTTTCCCTTTTCTGCTTCTCATCAATTTAGTTAAATGGAATTTTGATTTAGGCATGAGGTTCACTGGATTCGTTCATTTGGACCTGAAGATATGGGTCATTGACCCATGACCCATACCCATGGGTTGCAACAGTAAAAAAAAGGTCATTAAGGGGTAATTTGGGTAGTCCAGTCTAGGGAATCTTTATATAACAACCTTAAAAAGCTTCCAGGAAATGGGATGGGGGGCTATGTTTGAAATTCTGATAGTTGAGTAGGGGTATTTTAGGTAAAACGAAAATAGGAAAGGGGGGTAAGTGCAAGTCTGATTCTCTTAGGACTACCCTAATGCCTTGCCTATAAAGGCATCTCTATCTTGCATTTCAAGGGGGAATTTAGGGGTGAAGAGCTAGAAATCCAGAAAAGGCTTCGGACGACTGAAAATATCATAAAGAATTACTGTTTCATCAAGTAACTTGAACCTTGAGGTTTTTTTGAATTTCTGAAGCAGTTTTCTGATTCATATAGATTTAACAAGGTTTAAGGTTAATTTCTGGAAAGTTTTGGGCCAACCTGGGTTTAAATTACTGTTCTATTGGACTTATAGTCAGTTCTGTGGGTTCAACATCCTTAATTTGGGGTTGTGTTCTAGCTGGTGTGGCTGTTTATCTGCTGATACAATTCTGTTGTGCTGATCCCTATCTTTTCTCTTATTTTGCTCTTCAGGTACACATTTCTGAACTTAAAGCCATGTACGAAATTTTGACTTGCAGAATGAAATGAAATAGCTGCAATATGTCTTGGCTCTTTAGTTTAGTGCTATTGTTTCCATATCCCATGATTTTGTATTTGTTTAGTATAATGACTATTTGCTATGAATGGCTGTAACTAATAGGTTGCTAACATGAAGTTAGATGTAACAGTTACTACTTGATTATTTGCGGGATTTAGAGTCTGTTATAGTAGTTTAATTGGACTGGGAAGGACACTCAATTGGATTGTGTTAATTAGAAAGTTATACGTTTTTTGTGTTTTTTGGGGGTGATAATTGGTAGCTGCAGTTTGTGAAATTCAGTTCGGTGGCGTTTTACTTGGTCATTTCATGCGATTAGTGTCTGCTCATAATGTTAAGTCTCAAAAGAGTCAGATTTGGGAATATGGCTTTATAATGGCAAATTAATCCCCAGGTGTTCTTTGCTCGAACTGTTTGAATTAGCCTTAGGGGGTTATTCAGCAAGTTGTGGAAATGAGTTTGCCTTTTCGAAAGATAAAACAGTAATGTGCATATTTATTTATTACTTCAACAGTCATAACCCATAGTTTTGTCCATTTGTTTGATGATTGGAAACGTGAAATGATAAAGGTTAATATCCTGTTTGTTCTATGGATTCAAACTTGCGTCTCGTTTCTTGATGATGCTACCATGTTTCAATTTGGGCTCTATTGAGCCTGAACGCAAAAGAGCTGGTCTGGGATGGAATAAGGCATTAAGCCTCGATCCTGAATCCCCACTCTTCCGCCCCCGTGTGTACAAACTGCGCCTGTTATCGAGTTTGGCCCCAATTATTTCAAATCCTGAGTTTTGTAGTTGCAATACGTCATGGGCTTAGACTCAAAGGGAAACAGACCATTGTTTATTTATTTCGTTTTAAGCTTTAGTTTTAACATACCATTTTTGAGTTCTTTTGGGCTTCCTCTTTATTTAAGTTAGATCATTTCAAATAATTAGGAGGTGAGCTATAATAAGATAACTTATAATGAATGCCCCCCCCACGAATTATCTTAGAAACCTTTAAGTTAAAATAAATCGGTGTGCGCCAAGCCAAACAAAATTTCAAATGCTTGACCCTTGTTTGATCATTTCTTTTAATTTTAGAATTCGAGGCGTGCCATTTAGTGAATTTCCATGGCCCTCGCAAAGTCGTTAACGCGTAGTTGCGTAGGCGCGTCATTTAATAATATTACCTTTCTAAACTCGGGTGTGCATTTCATGTGACCCAAATCAAAATCTTAAAACGTTGACTAAAATGTATTTAGGATTGGGGGTGCATTTCATGTGGTGCGATCTAAAGGCACGTTTTAAACGACGTTCAATCTTCTTTAAAAATTAATTAAAAGCAGTCAAAAGTTTAAAATGGCATCATAGGTTAAAACATGTTTCTAAAATCGGAGAGTTAAGCCTAATATAACAGTTGAGCGACCGTGCTAGAACCACGGAACTCGGGAATGCCTAACACCTTCTCATGGGTTAACAGAATTCCTTACTTGGATTTCTGATTCGCGGACTGTTAAACAAAGTCAAGCTTTTCCTCGATTCGGGATTCAACCGGTGACTTGGGACACTATAAATCTCCCAAGTGACGACTCTGAATTTTTTAACAATAAATCCCGTTTTGATTGTCCTTTAATTGGAAAAACTCTCTTACACCCTCTCGGAGGTGTAGGTAAAAAGGAGGTGTGACAATACCAATGATCGTAGCAGAAAGTTACTGAGCTTTAACTTTTTGTCAAGCTGGGGGAAAGTTTTTTTAGGGTTGCAACATGCTTTTACAACTCTGGATGGAAGAACATCTTTGCTGTCATTCGGGGTACATGAACTATGGTCTGACTAGTCTTAACTGCAATGAAGAGCACGAAAACTGGGTGGATGGTCATGAGTTTCCAGAAGGTACAAAGGCATGAGGTTCTCACATTTGTGTTCTTTGACTGCGAGAAAAATTGAATAGAGATTCGGTTGGCTCCAGGTCAACAAAGTTATATATATGTCAGCCAGAGTGTGCTTTCTTTTATTAATAGGTCTTCGGAGTATCCAGCTGGGTAGGTACCAAAATGTCCCTCATGATGAAGATTTGAGTTGACAAATCATCAAACTAGGTCCAAAAGCTGCATTCCTAGAAGAAAAGGTTCGCCAGATTTGGCATCAATGTAGGTTTCTGGAGCCACAGACTCGAGTACGGGATTTGTCCAAGGGTGACGTAGAACCTAGCTACACGGCTTGGTATGGTAAAAGGGTTCAAGTCCATCAAGAGCCTGAACGACCCGTCAAAAGGCCCCACGTACAACAGTTCACTAATGGGGCACAAAAACAATGGAATTGGTTAGCAAAAGAGAAAAGCTACAGGGTTACGATAAGCAAATTAGAAGGGAAAATACTAGATCTTAAATTTGATAATAGTGTGAAGGCTGCTGCTGATGAAGGAGAGAAGAAGAAGTTGGTCCGAGAAAATGAAGCCCTCCGAGCCCAGATTCAAAGGATGAAAATAACTGCTAAAAACCCGGGAAGGAGCCAAACAGATGAAAAACTTATAAATGGTCTCAGGATAAAAGTATGTGAGTAGGGGACTGACTTGGAAAAGTTCGAAGGTAAATTGGCCAGAGCCCGAGCAAAGTTGGCGAAGAACGCAAAAGGAAGGGCAGGGTTTGTTCAGCAATTAAAAGAAAAATATGATAGAGAGGTCGCAAATCTAAAGAAAAATCTAACTACCCTCGAGAATGAAATGGCTCAACAGGCAAAGAACTTTAAGGTAGAGAGCGAACATTATTATGCATTGATGTCACGTCTGGAAGAGGACATGCGACAATTCAGGAGCAAAGCCATACGGACACCCAAGTTCTGGAAGCTAGATCTCAACAAATTGGATGCCTACTCCAAGAGAAAGGCATCATTAGAGAAAGGATTAGAGGAATTACTGATCATATCATCATGAAATGCCATGAGTGCGAGGATAAGACTAGATCCACTTTCTTCGCCGCAGTGATGACTTTTGTTCGCCAGATAATGGATGACCTGGATCGCCTCCAAGAAGATATTGCATGTAGGCCAGCGTTGAGACAGACTGATGTCCCGTGGCCCCGTGGAGTAGTATTGGAGGCACTTATGTATTCCTGATTTTCTTTTCGAGTATGTATTTCAGTTTCCTTTTAGAGTCTGTTAGTCTGCTTTGAGTCTGTTTTTGTTTTTTTAGTTCTAAAGTCAGTATGATGGAGTCTTTGTAATAGAGCAAAAGCAGCAGTTTTTATTTGATGAAAGTTTGAAGAAAACCAAAATTTTCTTCCTTTTTATTTCGCATTTATCCCCCGAACTACGTAATAATCTGATTCATGCGGTGTCGTGATATGTAGGCAATCCCCATCAGATCCGGTTATAGCTATAGATAATTCAAATAAGAGAGAAAATGATGGAAAGAGGACACAAGAAAAAGAGAGAAAACAATGCGAAAGAGAGAGTGCAAACAAAAGAGAGAAAATAATGAAAGAGCGCAAAGAAAGAAATGATTCGGGATTTGGAAGTGGACAAAACGAAAATCCAGGATGAAACACACAACCGTTGCAAAATAAGTAGAAAAACGTTTAACTGTATAGGTGCATGCATTCCCTAACGTGCGATTCCCTATGTGTTAAATGTCTCAAACTAACCAGTTTGTTGTGTATGTTGTTTGAGATCAGGTTCTGTTTTTAGGTGGTTGCTTTTGTGGTAACCTGGATTCGCACCATTACTTTAGAAGATCTGAAGGGAGTGTCTCAATGACATCAGAGAGTCACCTAACCATCATTAACCCTTCAAAGGATAGCCCGACACCGGTTATCCCGGCCTCAGAGTCAGCAATTGCTGAAGAAAATATAATACTACGCCTCCGCATGTTGGAGATGTGAGATGGTTGGTCTAACAGTAGAGAACCGCCCAGTGCAATCCCTGGATTTCCCGAACATATTCCCAGGACCGGTGGAACCTCCAACATCCCTATTCCCATAACCAACCAGTTCTTCTCGTTCGGGTATCCCACTATGAGATCTAATTTCACCGGTACGCCTTATGAGGTTCTCCCCCAGGTACCTTTTTCGAGAGTATCTTCTACAGTATTCACCGCACCACCAGTCTCTACTATGGCATAGCCAACAATGCCTAGGCCATGCTTTGAACTATCAACCTTTATTTTTCAAGTGCCACAATTTCAATTAGACCCAGCTCATGTCACCCCAAATTCTTACCCTCAACACCCCCGGTATGAGTCTCCCATGGAACAAGAAAGAACTGTGAAGAACCCGAGAAAGAAGAGATCAATCAGAAAATAAAATGTATCGAACAAAGTCTCAAGAACATGCAAGGCCTGAGTGGCCAGAAGAGTGTTTCCTACGATGACTTGTGCATGTTCCCTCATGTTCATCTGCCCATTGGTTTCAAGACTTCCAAATTTTAAAAGTATGGTGGACATGCAGACCCCACAGCCCACCTGAAAAGGTATTGCAATCAGTTAATAGGAGCGGGCGAAAAAGAAGAACTATTGATGGCTTACCTCGGGGAGAGTTTAGCCGGACTTGCATCCGAATGGTATATGGACCAAGACATCTCCCACTGACACATATGGGATGACTTGGCCTGAGACATTGTTAGACAGTTCCAGTACAATGTGGACATAGCTCCAGATAGAAACTCTTTGTCCAATTTCAAAAAGAAATCTTCAGAAAGCTTCCGAGAGTATGCGATTAAGTGGCGTGAACAAGCTGCCAGGGTGAAACCCCCAATGGATGCGATCAAGATGGTCAGTGTCTTCTTGCAAGCCCAAGAGGCTGATTATTTCTAGAACATGATGTCCTCTATGGGCAAGCTGTTTGCAGAAGCCACAAAGATTGGGCAAATGGTGGAAAATGGTTTAAAAATGGATAGCATCCTGAGCCAGTCGGCTATAAGAGCCACTTCTCAAGGAATCCAGAGTGGGTCGGGGGGTGTAGCAAACCAGAAAAAGAAAGAAGAAGTGACAATGATGGCCTCAAGTCTGAGAAGCCCCCGTCAACCTCGAGGTTACTTTGGTTCCTCTTCAACCACCCTGCAATATTACTACCCTCACCAAGATGCGTTATATTCCATGACTCCTCAGCCTTATGCAGTAATGAATGCCCAGCGATACGCTCGGCCGCAAAAATATTATAACCAGAATCGAGCTCCACCTCCCAGAAATAACCCTCCTCACCAAGCTACATATCCCCGTCTACCATAAAATAATTTTCCATATAACATCCGTACCAGTGAACCACCCAGAAAACCAACTTCACACCCATTAGTGAATCATATTCCAGCCCCTTCCCAAAATTGATCCAAATGGGTTTGTTACAACCCGTACCTCTAAACAGGCAAAACCCAGAGTCTCCCTCCTACCGACCAGGTACCCTATGCGCTTATCATTTAGGGGAAGAAGGGCACGACACTGAAGATTGCTGGACCCTTAAGAGAGCGGTCAAGAACCTGATAGAAAAAAGCAGGTAGTGTTGAGGGACGAAGAGGTCCCCAATGTAACCAATAACCCATTGCTAGCTCACAACAATGGGCCAATTATTGGGATAATTTGTGAGGACAGAGAGTTCGACCCAGCTTTGAAAGTTATCATTGCTATTGCCGATGTTGAAAAGAAGCTCAAAGCAGCAACAAAGTAAGCTAAGGATGAGAAGAAAAATAAATCCACTCCTCAAAGCATAGAAAAGGCTGTGGAAGCCAAGACATGGTAGTACCTCCTAAAGATGCCATACTTTATATTCCCGCCCCCTAGAAAGGAATAATTCGTGTTGAGTCCCCCCAAAAGGTTTGAGCAAAACAAGGTTACGCTAAAGGTACCAAAGATGTACGTACCAAAGGGGACTTATGTGGCACGGGGGCCGATAATTTTACCCTGGCTGATTGAGCCCGTGGTTATCAGTCGCACACCACAGAATCTTATGAAGGACCTCACTGCCAACCCCTTGAACTACAATAAAGCAGTAGTGATGTACAAGGGAAAGGAAATTATGGGGTAGGTGAATGAAGCGAACTCGTCTAGGAAGCACCTCAACTTAGAAGAATTGAACAAGACCAAATAGAAATGTTTTCTGCTTAAAAAGCCAGTTAGTGCTGAAGAGGTAGAGGAATTATTTTGAAAGATGAAAACCTCGGACCACGCCGTGATTGATCAACTTAGAAAGTCCCCTCTCAGGTCTCACTTTTGTCCTTACTGATAAGCTCGAATGAGCATCAGAAAGTGCAGTTAAAGACGATCAATGAGCATATGTTCTGGTCGAGACCACAATTGAGCAATTGGAAAGAATGGTAGAACAATTTTTTGAAGTCAACTGGATATCATTCAACCGAAATGACTAGCCTCCGAAAGGGGCTGCCCATAACAAAGCTCTTCATTTGACCGTTAAAAGTGGAGGATACTACGTGAAAAGAGTTATGTTGGATGGTGGATCTGGGGTTGATATTTGCCCTCACTCGACCTTATAGAGAATGGAAATTGGGACTGAAAGGATTAGGCCCAACAATGTTTGTGTATGTGCTTTTGACGGTGTCAAAAGGGATACAATAAGGGAGATTGATTTGATCCTAACCTTCGGCCCTGTTGATTTTGAAGTAACATTTCAGGTTTTGGACATGGACACCTCCTACAATTTTCTCCTAGGAAGGCCTTGGATCTATGCGGCAAGGGTCATACCCTCTACTCTCCACCAAATGGTTAAGTTTAAACATGAATACCAGGAAATCATGGTCCACAGAGAAGATGAGCATTAAAATCTACAGGGACCCGTCAGTCCCATGTCTGGAGACTAAGGAAGGTAGCGAGCACATAGTCTACCAAGCTTTTGAAATCATGGTCGCGGACTAGTATGAGGAAGGAACCCCGTTTCCTCAACCCTTCTTGTCAAACGCGTCAATCATGGTCGCCATAGAAATGATCAAACATGGATAAAAGCTAAAGGGCTCGGGGAATCTTTGCAAGGCATTACAGAACCCATCACTTTGACTGCCAGTGAGAAATTCTTTTGTGTCGGTTTCCAAGCTACAGAAGCCAACGTAAAATGGGATAATGAACGTAAGAATAATGGGTGGGTTCTGAATCAGTTGGTCCCGCATCTCGCCAGAACGTTTGTTAAGCCAAGGTACATAGAAGAAAAAGAAGAAGAGGCCTTCACGACCAAAGAAATTGAGGACATCTATGGGGCAATGAGGCAAATGTTATATGAGGTTCTCATGGTCTAACCGGGTGAAGGCTCAAGCACTACTGAGGTGCAATATATGGGGCAAAATGCCAAACTTCAAAGTTGGAAGGCTACTCTATTCCCAATCAAGCGGGAATCCCAGTAGTTCAGTCTTGCCGTCTTTTCTGCATTTCGAGTTATTTCAGGGTGTAACTCGAATGTTTTTTAGTTTATTGTCTTTTAAAATTCCAATGTAAATCCTCCTATCTTCAAAATCAATGAAATGAAATCAATATTTCATCATCTACAAATCTCTTTATTTGTTCTTTTTGATTTTTTGTTAATTGTCTTATCTCTCTTTTCAATTCTAATAATGCGGACTTAAATACATGACATGCTTGCAGACTTTATGGCCAGATCTTAATACGATGTCTAACTGTGAAATAATGAATCAAGAACTAGAATATGATGAAGATGAGGCTTTTAGGTAAATAAACCGAGAACTGGAACAATTTTAGAATAAGCCTAAGCTAAACTTAAACAAAACTGAGCCAATTAATTTGGGGAGTTCGGAAGAGGTCCAGGAAACCATGATAAGCATTCACGCTAATGAAAGAACTAGGGATGCATTGATCCAATTTTTGTTCGAATTCAAAGACGTGTTTTCCTAGTCCTATGATGATATGCCAGGATTGATTATTGATTTAGTAGTGCACAAATTGCCAACTTATCCCGGTTATCCACCTGTCCAACAAAAGCAGAGAAAGTTTAAAACAGACATCAATGACAAGATCAAAGAAGAAATCACCAAACAGTTGAAAGCCGGTGTGATCCGAATTGTCCGATACACCACATGACTGGCTAATATAGTCCTAGTGCCAAAGAAAGATGGGAAAACCCGAGTGTATTTTGATTATCGAGATTTGAACAAAGCAAGTCCCAATGACAACTTTCCATTACCAAACATCCACATTCTTGTTGACAACTGTGCCAAACATGAGATACAGTCTTTCGTGGATTGTTGTGCTGGGTATCATCATGTTTTGATGGATGAAGAAGATGCAAAAATGACGGCTTTCACCACACCTTGGGGTACTTACTGTTATAGGGTCATGTTGTTTGGTTTAAAGAGTGCCGGGGCAATTTATATGAGAGCTTTGACTGCCATCTTTCATGACATGATGCACCAAGAAATTGAGGTGTATGTGGATGATGTGATCATTAAATCCAGAACACAGGATGACCATGTGCGAGATTTGAGAAAGTTCTTTGAGCGCCTACGTAAGTATGACTTGAAGTTGAATCCAGCTAAATGTGCATTTAGAGTACCATCTGGGAAACTTTTGAGGTTTATAGTCAGTCGGAGGGGCATCGAGCTAGATCCAACAAAGATAAAGTCTATTCGGATTTGATCCCTCCAAGAACCAAGAAAGTGGTTATGAGTCTGCTGGGCAGGTTGAATTACATTAGCAAATTCATTGCTCAGTTGACTTCCACGTGTGAGCCCATATTTAAGCTATTGAAGAAAGATGCGGCGATTAGATGGATAGATGAGTGTCAAGAAGCTTTCAACAAAATGAAATAATATCTGTTGAATCTGCCAGTGTTGGTCCCACCGAACCTAGAAAGCCTTTATTCTTGTACTTGTCAGTGTTGGAAAATTCTTTTGGATGTGTTCTCGGGCAACATGATGTGACCGGGAAAAAAGAACAATCCATATACTATTTGAGCAAGAAGTTCACTAGTTATGAAGCCAAGTACACTTTGTTGGAAAGAACTTGCTGCACCCTAACTTGGGTCACTCAGAAGCTTAGGCATTACTTGTTGTCTTATACCATCTATCTCATAACCAGATTGGACCCCCTAAAGTACATATTCCAAAAACCGATGCCCACAGGAAGGTTAGCGAAATGGCAAATCCTGCTCACCGAGTTTGACATAGTCTATGTCACCTGCACGGTAATGAAACCTCAAGCATTGGCGAATCACCTAGCTCAAAATCCTATTGATGATGAATATCAGCCTTTGAGTACTTACTTTCCGGATGAGGAAGTAAATTCAGTTGAGGTTATTCTAGAAGACACTAATGCTTGGCAAATGTTCTTTGACGGAGCTGTGAATGCAAAAGGTGTCGAAATTGGGGCAATTTTGATTTCGCCCACTAGTCAACACTATCCGGCCCCAACCCGTCTTCGGTTTTTCTGTAGGAACAACACTGCCGAGTATGAAGCCTTTATTATGGGCATAAACATGGCAGTCGATCAGAATGTGGAAGACTTATTGATCATGGGAGATTCTAACTTGATTACCCAACAAGATCAAGGTGAATGGGAAACCCGAGATATCAAGCTTATCCCATACAGGCAACATGTGAAAGATCTTAGCAAGCAATTCAAATCCATCGAGTTCAGGTACTTCCTCAGTTTCAGAATGAGTTAGCCAACACACTAGCTACTTTGTCCTCGATGCTGCCTTATCCAGGCAATGTCCACATTGACCCACTGGAAATCCAAATTCAAGAAAGATATGGTTATTGCAATACAATTGAGATGGAACCAGATGTTCAGCCATGGTATCATGATATCAAAATATTCTTGGAAACAAAGTAATATCCTGAACAAGCTAGTGGAGACCAAAAGAGAACCATTAGAAGGCTCGCCAGTAGTTTCTTCTTGAGTGAAGAAGTCTTGTACAAAAGAACTCCATATTTGAACCTTATAAGATGCGTGGATGCCCAAGAGGATGGAAAAAACATGAGTGAAGTGCATGCGGGAGTATGTGGAACCCATATGAACGGATACATCCTTGCAAAGAAAATCCTTCGGGCAGGCTAATACTGGATGACCATGGAAAGGGACTGTTTCAATTTTGTTGTAAAGTGTCATCAATGTTAGGTACACGATGACCTGATTCATGCACTGCCATTAGAATTGCATCCTATGTTAGCATCGTGGTCGTTCATTGCCTGGGATATGGATGTCATTGGGCCAATTGAGCCGAAAGCTTCAAATGAACACATATTCATCTTAGTTGCCATTGAATATTTCACAAGATGGGTGGAAGCAGTCATTCTTAAAGCCTTCACCAAGAAAGTAGTGGTGGACTTCGTACATTCCAATATTATCTGTCATTTTGGTATTCCTAAGACTATCATTACGGACAATGGTGCAAACTTGAACAGTCATTTGATAAGGGAGGTATGCGAACAATTTAAGATCACACATCGGAATTTTACCCCTTATTGGCCCAAAGCTAATGGTGTTATTGAAGCAGCGAACAAAAATATCAAGAAGATCCTTAGGAAAATGATTCAAAGTTCTAGACAATGACATGAAAAGTTTCCTTTTGCATTATTAGGATACCGCACAACTGTGCGCACATCAGTTGGAGCAACACCCTATCTATTGGTTTATGGCACTGATGTCGTAATACCCACAAAAGTTGAAATTTCCTCTCTTTGAATCATCGTTGAAGATGAGATTGAGGACAATGAATGGGTCAAGACCCGTCTAGAACAGTTAACCCTGATTGATAAAAAGCGGATGGCCGCTGTTTGCCACGGGGAGTTGTATCAATAAAGAAAGGCCTGCGCATACAGAAAGAAAGTGTGGCCCAGAAACTTTAAAGTGGGGCAACTCGTCTTAAGGAGGATTCTTCCGTATCATAAGGAAGGAAAAGGAAAATTTGCTCCAAATTGGAAGGGTCTGTATATTATAAGAAAATTGTTGCCAAAAGTGGCATTGTACTTGGGAGACATCGAAGGAAATGACCCCGAAACAGCTGTCAATGCTGATGTGGTCAAAAGGTATTACGTTTAACCCTTCTACGATAACGATATTCTCCGAGTGGAATGACGAAGGCTTTCTTTCTCGCTACCCAAACACCGTTAACCCTTTGCAAGCCCTTTGATCCGGTTACCTTTCTTTTATTACCTCTTTGGAACCGGAAAATATTGTTTAAAAATAATAAAAAGAAAATCAAAAACAAAATTTCCTGAACTACGTTCGACTTGATTCTGAAAGGATACATAGGCAGCCTCTCTCTGGGGTTCAGTCACACTAAAACAAAAATCCATATTTCCCCAAAGTTGAAACTGGGGCAGAAGTCATAATGGTTCGTCGATGGTTCGTCTGAAAGGTTCCAAAGTTGTAATTCAATCCAAACTCTTTTTACCCGAAATCCTCTTCAAGTCCTTCCGATAAATCGGTAAAGATGTTCAAAATTGGAGTATGTGGTTACTTGGATCTGATACAATAAAATGAGAGAGTCTTACTAGTGAAAACCCACACGGGCACCATAGGGCGATGGTAAGTAGAGAAATTGAAAATGAGAGAGTCTTGTTAGTGAAAACTCGAAAAGAGCACTACATAACTATGGTGAGAAGAGAAATGAGAGAGGTCAGGTGGTGAAAAACTTGCAAAGGGCGACACTGATCGAAAAAAGGATCCCTTACAACCATCAGCACTGATAGAGTCCTCGCAAGATTTCTCGGTTTTGAGATATGGGTTATGGTGGGTTTATGAGAGTTGGATGGTTTGCACAGATTGGGTATTCAGTCCAAGAAGCATGTCATGTCTATTGAAGTCTGCATGCACTCCAGATAAGTCCTTCTTTACTTTCCCTGAAAGGGACACTTCTCGTTTAAATTCATTATCATGTCCGTTATTTATTTTTCTTTGACTCCCCTTCAGTCTAATTCTCTTATGAAACTAATACAAAGAAAATATGGCAAGATTAGTTTTACAGGGTTTTGTTTGACAAAAGCTAATACTCAAGAAAGAACCCAGCCTCAACAAGTGCATCAAGTTGGCCTCGACTGGCCATAATAGCCGATACTCCAGAGTCAAAAACTCTTGAAAAGAAAGGAAGTCAAATTCAAGTGTCCATAAAGGCAAAATAAGATGGAAAAGGCCAAGCCCCACACGGGTTAGTCATCATGGGAAATTTAGGAAAAGTCAAGATTCCCAGGTGTAGAAATGAAACCAATTTCCAGAAAGCCAGCAAGCAATGGGGATTTTATTGAAAGAGCTGGGCCAAAATCAAGTGATTGAAACAATCAAGGCCACAAAATTAACCACCGTTTCAAACTAATAATTGTTCTTTGTTTGAAAATAGGAAATATGTGCAATCCAAAAACAACCTTACAAGAAGCAGGTGCAACCAAAAGAAAGGGCGCAAGGGCTAAAAATATAGTTTCGGAGCAACAACTCCAAAAAGGGAAGTCTCCTCCAAAATTCTTTCCCGCATTTACTCATTCTTTGAAATATAAAAAATGATGATGAAATGAAATGAAAATAAAAAGAAGAAGAAAAATCCAAAATCATGGTAGCATAGGGTCTCCAATCCCTAGCTGCGTCTAGGGTCCCACTCCCTAGTTGATGCCAGCATAACCCGATGACTTTTCCGGCATAACTCGATGATTCTTCCGGCATAATCCGATGACTCTTCCGGCATAACCCGATGACTCTTCCGGCATAACCCGATGACTCTCGGCATAACCCGATGATTTTTCCAACATAGGGTTCCACTCCCTAGTTGATGCCAGCATAACCTGGTAATTTTTTCAACATAGGGTTACACTCCCTAGCTGATGCCAGCATAACTTGGTAATCTTTTCCAACATAGGGTCTCACTCCCTAAATGATGCCAGTATAACCTGATAATCTTTTCCAACACAGGGTCCCACTCCCTAGCTGATGCCAGCATAACCTGGTAATCTTTCCAACTTAGGGCCTCCAATCCCCAGTTGATTTCATTTTAGATATAGGGTCTCCACTCCCTAATTTCTTTTTCTCAAGGATACACAATCCTGATTTTTATTGCTTTCAATAAAAAAGTAGTTTAGATTTTTACAATAACTCACAAAATTTTCCTAGTGAAAACTGGGGCAGAAAAATTTCGTTTGTTTGTTTGTTTTGGTGCCTGAACAGGTTTTTACCGTCAGGAACGAGGTTTGAGATGACCAAAAGAAGAAATCTCAATCCAAATAAAAGAAAAGAAGAACAAGAGAAGAAGTAAACTCTAAGTGTAGAAGCGGATAAAAGATGTGGACTGCTCAAGATATGATTGAACTCACAAGCTTTGCATGTCCCTCCTTGATCCGAAAAGCTGATGAAAAAATGAATCAGCGATTGCAGCTAACGAGCATCAAGATTCAGCTCAGAGTCTGCAGGTATAACCATCCAAAACTCAAGATCAAGCTTCAGAATGTTTATAGATAGGAATCTTTTAACTCGTGGTTGATAGGCTTAGTTAGTTTAGCTTTTCATTTTTCATTTTGGTGTAATAAGGAGCTCAGCAAGCAGACACAGTAGAAACAACAGTGATTTCATAGTTTCTCGGTAGTCCCAACTACCAAAACTTCTAGAACTACACTGACCTGATTCCTTTATAGCTAAGGATATGTAGGCAACCTCCAAAGCAAGTTTGGTCAGACTTTTTCCAAAAAATACTTCCCAGGGAGTATCCAAACGGGCAAAAATTGCTCATAATTGCTTATTTTTTCTTTGCTCGAAAATTCTTTGTGTTTCCGAGCAAAGAGGGGCAGTTGTGAGCATGTGATTTTTGCCCTACTAAAAATATTCCTACAAAGATAAAGAAATAAATTTTTTCCAAATTGTTTTCAATTTTATAGGATTTTTGTAGGATTTTATTAATTGTTTGCATTTTTGTGCACTTTTAATTTTGTTAAAATCATGAAAAAATTCCCCCAAAATGTCAAAATTATCATGCATGGCATAGTAGATTGTGTGTTCATATTTTAGTATTAATTGGTTAATTAATTGCTTTATTAAAATGAAAATCACAAAAATATCGTTCATTTTACATTTTTAGCTTTAAATGCTAGATTAGTAATTTCTCCTTCATTAATTTAGGTTTAACTATTTTTATAAATATTATAAATAGATTATTAGTTTGATTTTCTAGGTTAGACTAATTTAGGATTTAATTTAGGACTTAATTAATTTAATTAGGGTTTAAAATTAGATAAAAAAGAAAACAAAAAGAAAGAAAAAGTAATAAAAGAAAAAAGGAAGGGCTGCTCTCAAAATTGGGCCACCCAGAGATCAAATCTGGTGGCCCAGTTCCCTTTTACCATGTCCAAACCCCCAAGCCCAAAGATCAATCTCACCGGTCCAAGCCACTTATCCCAAAACGACCCCATTTCGCCCCAAGCTATCCCAGCCGTTGATCCATACGAATCCAACGACTAGGAGCTGATATTCATTTTTATATATAACTGTCCGAACCAAAGTACCCCACCCCATAGACCCCCTCTCATTTCCGTCACTCACTCCCAAATAACGAAACCCTAGCCGCCCTAAATCCCTTTGTTGCCTCTGCCGTGGTCCGCCAACCAGAAATCACCTCACGGCGGCAGACCACCCCCAAACTCCACCAAATTAACACTCCATAACTGTCATCTTCCAGCCCTTGCGTGGAAAATACTATCGCGAATCCCATGATCAAGCAACCTTTGGTCACTTTGTCAAATTCAATCACCTGCTCAAATTTGAAAATGGAACAGGAAAATGGTCTTAAACTAAGGTTTCGATTTGCCAGCCATCGTGTGGAAAGAGTTATCAAGGATGAAGTTCAAATACTATATTTTGAGAATACTTTGACTGTAAAATTAAAGAACAAGTTGGAGGCTCCAGAGTTCATTCCAAGTAAGCCTCCTTGTCGCACATGTATTCACCACCTAGATACACCACCAAACACTGTGGAGGACCACATTGGAACAAGCAAAGCAGGTGCTATTTGGATGAAAATTGCAACAAGGTCTGACAATGAAGCAATTGTTAGGCGACCTCCAATGAGAGCTGCCAAACAAAAGCAGGCTGCCCTAACTTCGTCAGCGAGGTCCAACCGGTCAAAAAATAGACGATGATTCTTGAATACTTTTTGAACAAGGTAGATGAAAACGACAAAGAAGTAAAAATTGAAGATTTTACAAGGTTGAAAAAAGGGACAACAATCAAATGGGTACTACATTTTATTCTACCACTTTATTAGTATCCTGATCTGTAATATCATCACAGAGTATGTTATAAACTATGTGATGATCATAGAATATTTGGTCCTTTCAAGTTCATATTTTTTACATTCTTGTTAATAGGCGAGGTTGACAAGCCTCAATAGGATTAGTACAGTAAGGTTAGCCCGATTTGTGTTATATGTGTAACAATACCGGTGCTATTGTACCCCTTATTTGTACTTTTCCTAATTGATGTATTTATCTTTTCTGTTATTAATATTAAACTAGCCCTAGGCACTTGCCTAGTGGATTGCCAAAAAAAAATAACTGTCATCTTTTCAAATATCACCCAGTTCCCTTTGAATCAGTCCCCAACCTCTCAAATCTTAAATCTTAGACCCCAAAAACCCTAACTTTCATTTTTTGATTCTTGATCAGTATTGGTCCATATGAACCCAAGATGTCCATTAGTCGATTATACATGTTAAGAGCAAGCGATTAATGGTTGTCTAAGTTCCTATTTTCCCTTTTAATCGGCCGAGTTCCAACTGGTCGATTCCAAACGAGCCTTAGGTAATTTCCTTTCCCATTTTTATTTTTTTTATTTTATTTTTAACCTTCTGCTTTCTTTTACAATTTCTTGTTTAGCCGCATGTTTTAGGTAATTGCAATGTTAGGTTTTCTCTTTTCTTTTTCATGACTGTTTAGCTTGTTTGTTTGCATCTGTTTATTAGGGTAATTAAAGCATGCTAAAATTTCATCATTTAAAGTTTAATTTCAATTTGCATAAGTTTAGGTTAATTAGGTTTAATCTTTTTTAGGGTTTTGACAAAATTGACTATTCTATTTTTCTTTTTGTTTGTTTCTCTCTTATAGTTGTTTGTTTGATATTCAATGTTTAGTTTGAAGTTGATTAGAATAGTTTTAGGAGTACTTAAACAATTTACTTGGCCGATCTCTGATTAGTTATTAAGAAAGCCCTAGCCTTAGTTGATTAATCTGTTTAATTGCAAACAAATTAGGTTGATTTCTAGGTTTCATTGTGTTATCATTCTGTTTTTATTTAGTTATTGTTTGGTTACAAGTTTAAATTCAGTGTTTGTTTAGGGAGTGTTAGGGAAACTTGTCAATTATGTTTAAATGGTTAGAACTGAAACCTAGATACCCTAGATTTTAGGTTAATTTTAGAAATGAAGGGTAATACCCCAACGCTGTACGTTGGTACAATTGAAATAAATTAAGGAAACTTAATAAAGAATCACTTAGCTAGTTCTAGAAGGTCCTAAAGGGATTTCTGGAATCAAAATAGGATCAGAATATAAGTTGAAACTGAAATAATTAGTAATTGAAGGGGTAAAATTAGATTTTACATAAGGTAAAAATTAGAAGGTTCTAGCATTTGTACAGTTGTCCCCATTTCTAGCATGAAAAGGCTAGAATTGGGCTGGAAAAAGGGCAGAAAACTGTCCAAATATGTTGTACTATCTGACACCTAGGGAATTTAGGGTAGAATATGCCATTTTGATGCTATTTTGGCATAACCTATAAAAGTAAAGTTATTACTTTATACTGGACAGACATTCATCAGCATATCTGCACCTAAAATTTTCAGAATACAAAGAAAAATCCCTAAAACTTTTCTGGCCTAAAACTTCAGTTTTCTAGTTAGATTTCTAGATTAGTTTTTCTGGTACTCTGATTTTCTGAGAAGTTTGAGTGCTGGTTCTTGGTTTTCTGGGCTGTTTTTCTACTATTGTTGTTTGTTCTTGGTTGCTGTTCAATCCCTAAAATTTTGGCTAGCAGTCTCACTTGTTCTTTTGTTGATTTTTTACTTGTCAAGGTACTGATTTCAACTCTCTTTATGTACTGCATTGTTTGAATAATTATAAGATCAAAAGTTGCAAAATTGTGTGTAATGAATGAATGTTCTTTCATGTAGTGGTTGATTAACTTGTTATAGATATAGCTAATATTTTGGTGTGGGAGTTTAAGTGTGGAAATTAATTAGCATGAGCACTTGTTTGGTTTACTGATACTTGTAATCCCTTCTTAAAAATGGTCAAGTCTAAATTTTATTTTTGTTAACATTTTATACAGAATTTGAAACTTTGATTACTAAAACTGTTTTCATTCTTCTTCTTCTCACAATGATAATAGCACAATGTTTTGTTTGAGGTCATGTGGCTTATGGGCTATAACTTGTGGATTTGGCCACTAGTTGGCCAAATCAGCATGTGTTAAAGCCCAAAAAAAACTAGATTTGTTTGTTACTATTGTACTAAAGTTGAGAGCCTCATATTGGTGAACTAAGCTTGATGGATCAAGTATATCCAAAGGGAGTGGATGTTCATTAGGCTGTAAGTTTTCCCCAAATATTGTAATAGAATTAGTTGGTGTATTCTTCTCATAGAATTCTAATGTAATAGATCAGTTATCTTTATGTATTAATGAATTATAGTGTAAGTTTCTGATTTGTGAAAGCTTTAGCTTATCTAATGCACTGTAACCAATTAAGCTTTGAATTTACATATTGTGATTTAAACCACTACTGTTAGGAACTTGTTAAATAATTATTTTGTCATTGTATTTTTGTAATGTAAGCACAATGTTGCAACATCTAAGGCTATAGACTAAAGGCTAAAATTTAGTTTCTGCTCTGCAATTCAAGTTGGGCCAGACTTACAAACTGGGCCAGTTAAGGAAAAAATGATCGTGAGTCAGAGCTTAGGCCATTAGGCCTGGGCATTAAGCCCAATAAGCTTGACTCCAGTTATGGGTTTGCTTGCCGAATTATAGCGTTAAATTATTCCTTTCATGTACTGTTAAACCATGCGTAGTATAATTGATTTCTTTTTACTTGTTAGTCAAAAATCATTGCAATCATTAGTAGGTCAACCATTTTTATTCGAATTGTCTCCCTCAAGTGACTAGAAACTTCGTGTAGCTGATTCATACTTACCTATAATTGTGCAAATGCCAACTGATGAATTAACCCCTCTTCTTGGTCATTTGGGCTTCACTTGGGAGCCCAATGTCCGAAAAATAACTATGGTGAAGGGCTGTTGTGAGTTTTTCCTGTGCGCTAGCCTTTCCTGCTGGGCCTGATGTTAGCCCAAGATAAGACAGCCATGGTCAAAATAGGCCTGGCAAAGTCTTTGAGGTTCATTTTACTTCTAGGCTCAATTTCGAGCCCAAGTAGCCTCAGTGCCGTTATTTCTTTAATCAAATAACCTAATGGGCTTACTGATGGCCCAATTTATTTGTCTAAAATAATTAAAGTGAAACATATCTACCCCAATTATATATAATTAGTAGCCTTACATTGAACTTCGAATTAGTTTTAAATATGAACATTTGTAGTTTGTTTTAGGCGCGATAAATAAACCATCGTGACTATGGGTACAGTTCCTGTGACACAATTACGATACCTAATTCCAAAATATGGGTGTGCATTTCATGTGACCAGATCAAAATAACTTTGAACAATAATAAAACAAACATATCGCGAATCGCGAGTGCATTTCATGTAGCTGTGATGACCCGGCCAGTCCTCTCATGAGTTACCGCTCCGTTTTCTCCCATTTCTGCTTCTTTATAATTCGTTATCTGGGTTTTGTGGTATCGGGTTGGTTGGATCGAATCCAAAATGATTTTGGTAAGGTTTGAGATACTTAGTCTCTTTAGAGTGAGTTCAAGTTGGAAAAGTAAACCGGATATTGAATTATGTGTTAGAGAGCTCGGATGTGAGTTCCGATGGTTCGGTTAGCGTCGAGAGGTGATTTATGACTTAGAAGTGTGATCGGAATGGGTTTTGGAGGCTCAGAGTAGAATTCCAGTTAATAGGCGAGATTGTGATATAGGGGTCGAACTAGAATTCCGAGAGTTGCAGTAGCTTCCTTGTGTTATTTGGGATATGTGTGAAAAATTTCAAGTCATTCGGACGTGGTTTTGTTGGGTTTTTGATCAAAAACGTATTTCAGAAGATTTTAGAAACTTAGGCTTGAATCCAATGTGAATTGGTAGATTTTCTGTTGTTTGAGGCGTTTTGACGATTGGAACAAGTTTGAATAAGGTATTAGGATATGTTTGTGCTTTTGGTTGAGGTCCTGGGGGCCACGAGGTGATTTCGAATGGTGGACGGAGAAGTTGGATGTTTGTAGAAGCTACGAATTTTCTGCTTCTGGTATTTCCGCACCTGCAGATTGGGGACTGCAGGTGCGAGGGATAAGGCCGCAGATGCGAAATGGGACAGGCAAGCAAATACCGCATAAGCGGTCAAGATGGTCGCATCTGCGAAGCCACAGATGCAGAAGTCTTATCGCAGATGCGATTTTGGGTTTTAAGTGAAGGACCGCAGAAGCGGTGGTTTGGCCGCATATGCGGTACCGCAGAAGCGGGCATTGTACCGCAGATGCAGAAAGGCCTGGGCAGATGAATTAAAAGAGCCCTTTACGGATTTTGGGTTATTTCACCATTTTTAGACTTCGGCTTGAGAGCTTTTGGACGATTTGGAAGAGGGATTTCAAGGGAACTTCGTTAAGGTAAGGATTTTGGACCTAAACACATCCTATGCTATTAATTCATGGATTAGAGCTAGAAATCATGGAAATTAAGGGTGGAAATTGGGGAAACTAGGGCTTGAGAACTTAGACTTTAATTGTGGATTTGAAGGACCATTTGGGGTCGGATTTGAGAACTTTTGATATGTGTGAACTCATGGGGAGATAAGGAACCTATTGATGTAAAACTTTCTGAATTTTGACGTCCCCATTATGATTTTGGATAGATTCGGCACGCGTGGAGGCCGATTCGAGCGGCAAAGGCGTCGCGAGCTAGAGATTTAGCCGATTCGAGGTGAGTAATGATTGCAAATGATATTTTTAGGGTTTGATATCCCGGATTGCACATCGTAGTGCTATTTGGAGGTGAGACACATGCTTGATGACGAGCGTGGGGTTGTGCGCTATTGGGGATTGTGACATGGTCCGTCCCGGTTGATGATTTTACCGCGCATCTAACCGAAACTTATTTGCTATCATCATGACTTGGGCTGAATGCCATATTTGGGCTTCGTGCCAACTATTTGAACCCTTCGGGGATTTTTATTGATATTTCCTCACTGCTTTGACTTTATACTTGAACTCAGTCATGCTATTTTCCACTATTTTTACTACTCAGTCATGTTTACTCAGTTTTAATACTTAAATGACATTTTAAATGATGTTTGGGCTGAGAAACACAGTTTTGCTATTGCCCGAGAGGTATGTGATGATTTTTGACTGAGTAAGGCCGAGGGACTATGTTGTGAGGAAACACTAATACTGATTTGAGGCCGAGGGCCTGATATATGTATTTCATAAGGTGTCTTGATAGATATGAGAGCGATGGCCTAGTTTGATGCCACGAGATAACTTGATATTGCGCTTGGGCCGTAAGTGGCCCCTCCAGGAGTCTGCACACCCCCAATGAGTGTGTGTACCCATTATGATGTGAGATTTAGCCCGAGGGGTTGTTACTGTTCTGAGATGTTTCCTGAGGTGCGGATGTGGTGATACGGTGCCCGAGGGGCAAACTTTTATTTGTTTACTTTACCTTAACTACCGGTCAATTACTTGTTTATTTGTTGAAAGAGGATTTTACTTGACTTTTCAATGTTTTACTGCTTTTAAATGGTTTTATTACTTCACTATAGAATGCCTTGTGCTTTATGTGTTTCTTACATTCAGTCGTTATTTACATTTGTTACTCACTGAGTTGGAGTACTCACTTTACTTCCTGCACCCTATGTGCAGATTCAGGCGTAGCTGGTTCCGCTCCCGAGTGCTGATTCATCCCAGCTTCAGGCGGATCTTTGAAGAGTCTTTAAATAGCTATTGGCGTTCGCAGCTTGGAGATCCCCCCTATCTATTTCCTTTTATGTTCTTAGTTCAGTATATAGAACTCTGTAGTTACATTTTAGGATTCCGTATTGTGAGATGCTCGTGACTTGTGACACCTCGGTTAGGGCTGTGTTGGGTTGTACTTCCGCACTTTATTGACAATATCTGCTAATTAGTATTGCTATATCATGTTTTAGATGACTGTTACACTGTTTAATTGTTTAAAAAGTGAATTGGGTTTAAGTGGCTGGCCTTGTCTTCACGATAGGCGCCATCACGACTGGGTTCGGGGGTTAGGGTCGTGACTAGGTTATATATGTCTCACGAGTCATGAGCAGGTTCAGTAGAGTCTCGCGGATCAGTACGGAGATGTCTGTATTTATCCTGGAGAGGCTGCAAAACCTTTAGGAAAAACTTCAAATTCTTGAAATTCTTATAGTGTGTACTTGTTGATCTGAGTACTAAACTTCTGTTATCCTATTCTCTTACAGATGGTGAGGACACGCGCTACCGAACAGGGTGGACGACCATCAGTGCCACCAGCTGTGTCCACTAGAGGTCGAGGATGTGGCCGTGGTCGTGGTAGGGGCAGAGCAGCTAGAGCAACACCTTCATATCTATTAGCTCGGGATTAGGTCCCAGTTATGGATTCTCCTACAACACCAACTATGCCCATTGTGCATCCGGGTCTTAAGAAGGCCTTGGCTCAGATCTTATCAATTTGCACTGGCCTAGCTCAGGTGGTTTTAGCCACTGCAGTCGCAACTACTTCTCAGGCCGGGGGAGGCAATCAGACTCCTGCCGCTCGCATACCTGAGCAGGTTATGCAGGGACTTCAGATGTCAGGGGCACATCTAGCTAAGCCTGTTGCAGCTGCTCAGGACTATGTAGCTCCTGCCATGCCAGAGGATGAGCAACGTAGATTGGAGAGATTTGGTAGGCTTCAGCCTCCGACCTTCAGTGGTGCAGAGGGCGAGGATGCCCAGGGCTTTTTGGACAAGTGTTAGAGGATGCTTCGTACAACAGGTATTCTGGCGACCAGCGGGGTCGCTTGCACTACTTATCAATTTTCTGGAGATGCCTTTACTTGGTGGGAGACTTTTAAGAGGCGTAGACATGTTAGTGCAACACCCCTTACTTGGCAGTAGTTCTCTGTTCTCTTTCTGGAGAAGTATGTGTCGCAGTCCCGCAGAGAGGAGCTATGTAGGGAGTTTGAGTTTGGATGGTTTTGATAGATAGAGATAGGATTGGGAGGTTTGTTGATGGCCTCTCTTATTAGCTTCGTATTCTCATGACCTGGGAGAGGGTGATGGGTGCTACTTTCAAGGAGGTTGTGGATATTGCCCGTGAGATTGAGTCTGTTCGTCGCTAGGAGCGAGAGGAGAGGGAGGTCAAAAGGCCTCGAGGATCTAGTAGTTATAGTGGTACTCTTTGAGGGGTGAGTTTCAGCATGGCAGAGGCCATCCATTCAGGCACGCTTAGTCAGCTCGCCTAGGTTATCGTTGGGCATCTTCGGGTCATGGTTATTATGGTTCTCAGCAGGGCCAGTCATCACTTAGTGCCTTTCCAGCTCGGAGTTCATCGCATGCTCCATCAGTCCAGGGCTCTTCTATGCCGAGTGTATCTGCTAGTCACTCTGGTGCGAGGGATTCCCTTCAGTCCCCTTCTCCATCACCTGGGAGTTGTTATGAGTGTGGCGAGATGGGTCACATGTGGAGGCAGTGTCCTCGTCATTTTTCTAGTTCATCTCAGCAGAGAGGTCAGTCATCGGCTTAAGCGCCAATTTCTTCACCACCACCGCTCAGCCAGCTAGGGGTGGAGGTCAGTCAGCCAGGGGTCTCCCCAGTGGGAGAGGTCGATCAGGGGATGGTCCGGCCCGTTTCTATGCACTCCCATGCAGACCCGATGTTATTGCTTCAGATACTGTCATTGTAGGTATTGTTTCAGTATGCCACAGAGATGCCTCTGTGTTATTTGATCTCGGTTCCACCTTTTCTCATGTGTCATCATACTTTCCTCGTTATTTGGGTACGCCCCGTGAGTTTCTTGCTTTACCTGTTCATGTATCTACCCCAGTGGGCGATACTGTTGTTGTGGACCGTGTGTACCAGTCGTGTGTGGTGACTATTGGGGGTCTTGAGACCCGAGTGGATCTATTATTATTGAGCATAGTGGATTTCGATGTCAGTTTGGGCATGGATTGGTTATCTCTGTGTCGTGCTATTCTAGATTGTCATGCTAAGACAGTCACATTGGCTATGCCGGGTACGCCACATATCGAGTGGCGAGGTATGACTAATTATGTCGGAGCTGAGACTCCCAATATTGATTCCGTTCCAGTTATGTGGGATTTTCCTGATGTGTTTCCTGCAGACCTGCCTAGCATGCCATTGGACAAGCATATTGATTTTGGTATTGACCTAGTGCTGGGCACTCAGCCCATTTCTATTCTGCCATATCATATGGCACCAACGGATTTGAAGGAATTGAAGGAGCAGCTTCAGGAACTCCTAGATAAGGGGTTCATTCGGCCTAGTGTGTCACCTTGGTGTGCGCCGGTTCTGTTTGTGAAGAAAAAGGATGGCACAATGAGAATGTGCATTGATTATAGGCAATTGAACAAGGTAACAATTAAGAACAAGTATCCTTTGCCTCGCATTGATGGTTTATTTGATTAGCTTCAGGGAGCGAGGGTGTTATCCAAGATTGATATCTGTTCATGTTATCACCAGTTGAAGATCAGGGACTCGAATATTCTTAAAATGGCTTTCAGGACCCGATATGGTCACTATGAGTTCTTGGTGATGTCTTTAGGGCAAACCAAAGCCCCGACAACGTTCATGCATTTGATGAGCTGCATGTTCCGGCCTTATCTTGATTCGTTTGTGATTGTCTTCATTGATGATATTTTGGTGTATTCGCGTAGTCATGAGGAGCACGCAGAGCATTTGAGAGTTGTATTGCAGAGATTAAGAGAAGAGAAACTCTATGCAAAATTCTTCGAGTGTGAGTTTTGGCTCAGTTCAATGGCTTTCTTGGGGCACGTGGTGTCCAGCGAGGGTATTCAGGTTGATCCGAAGAAGATAGATGCAGTCCACAGTTGTCCCAAACCATCCTCAGCCACAGAGATTCGCAGCTTTCTTGGTTTGGAAGGCTATTATCACTGGTTTATTCAGGGATTCTCATCTATCGCATCGCCTTTGACCAAGTTGACTCAAAAGGGCATTTCATTTGTATGGTCGGATGTGTGTGAGGAGAGCTTTCAGAAGCTCAAGATAGCTTTGACCATAGCTCTAGTGTTGGTTTTTCCATCAGCTTCAGGTTCATATACCGTGTATTGTGATGCTTCGAGAGTTGGGATCTATTGTGTGTTGATGTAGGATAATAGAGTTATTGCTTATGCTTCTCGTCAATTAAAGCCCCATGAGAAGAACTACCCTGTGTTGGCTGCCATAGTTCATGCGTTGAAGATTCGGAGGCACTACTTGTACGATGTATCTTGTGAGGTGTTCACTGATCATCGCAGTCTTCAGTATTTGTTCAAGCAAAAGGATCTTAATTTGAGGCAGCGTAGATGGTTGGAGTTGCTTAAGGATTATGAAATCACTATATTGTATCATCTGGGAAAGGCCAAGCTTACTATTCAGATATTGGAGGACATGTTGTGTGCCTGTGTCATTGATTTCGGATGGTCATGGGATCAGTTTTTACCGCTTGTAGTGTTTGCCTATAACAACAGCTACTAGTCGAGTATTCAGATGGCTCCATATGAGGCTTTGTATGGGAGACGGTGTAGATCTCCAGTTGGTTGGTTTGAGCCCAGTGAGGCTAGGCTATTAGGCACAGACTTGGTGCAGGATGCTTTTGAAAAGGTGAAGGTGATTCAGGAGAGGCTTCATACATCGCAGTCGAGGCAAAAGAGTTATGCTGATAGGAAGGTTCTAGATGTGTCCTACATGGTTGGCGAGAAGTTTCTATTGAAGGTTTCACCCATGAAGGGTGTTATGAGATTTGGGAATAAAGGGAAATTGAGTCCCCGGTTCATTAGACCGTTTGAGGTGCTACGGAGGATTGGGGAGGTGGCCTATGAGCTTGCCTTGCTACCCAGCTTGTCGAGTGTGCATCCGGTATTTCATGTTTCTATGCTCCGGAAGTATATTGTGGATCCGTCTCATGTCTTGGATTTTAGCACGGTTAAGTTGGATGATGATTTGACCTATGATGTAGAGACAATAACTATTTTGGGTCGTCAGGTTCGAAAATTGAGGTCAAAAGATATAACTTTAGTGAAAGTGCAGTGGAGAGGTCGACCCATGGAGGAGGCTACCTGGGAGACCGACTGGGAGATGCGGAGCAGATATCCTCACCTGTTTGAGGCTTCAGGTATGTTTCTTGATTCATTCACGGACGAACGTTTGTTTAAGTTGGGGAGGATGTGAAGACCCGACCAATCGTCTCATGAGTTACTGCTCTGTTTTCCCCCATTTCTGCTTTCTTATGATTCGTTATCTGGGTTTTGTGGTATCGGGTTGGTCGGATCAAATCCGGAATGATTTTGTAAGGTTTGAGACACTTAGTCTCTTTAGAGTGAGTTTAAGTTGAAAAAGTCAACCAGATGTTGACTTATGTGCTAAAGGGCTCGGATGTGAGTCCCGATGGTTCGGTTAGCTTCGGGAGATGATTTATGACTTAGAAGTGTGATCGGAATGGATTTTGGAGGCTCGGAGTTTGACTTGAATTGGTGAAGTTGATATTTTGGAGATTTATAGTTGATAGGCGAGATTTTGATATAGGGGTCAGAATGGAATTCTGAGAGTTGAAGTAGCTTCGTTGTGTCCTTTGGGATGTGTGTGCAAAATTCAGGTCATTCGGATGTGGTTTGGTTGGGTTTTTGATCAAAAACGTATTTGGGAAGATTTTTGAAACTTAGTCTTGAATCCAATATAAATTGGTAGATTTGATGTTGTTTGAGGCGTTTTGATGATTAGAACAAGTTTGAATAAGGTATTAGGATATGTTTGTGCTTTTGGTTGAGGTCTTGGGGGCCTCGGGGTGATTTCGGATGGTGGACAGAGAAGTTGGATATTTATGGAAGCTGCAGATTTTCTGCTTCTGGTATTTCCACACCTGCGGATTAGGGACCGCAGGTGCGATGCTGTAGGTGCGAGGGAGAAAGCCGTAGATGGGAAATGGGACATGAGAGCAGATACCGCAGAAGCAGTCAAGATGGCCGCATCTGCGAAGCCGCAGATGCGGAAGTCCTATCGTAGATGCGATTTTGGGTTTTAAGTGAAGGACCGCAGAAGCAGTGGTTTGGCCGCATATGCGGTACCGTAGAAGCGGGCATTATACCGCAGATGCGGAAAGGCCTGGGCAGATGAATTAAAAGAGCCCTTCACGGATTTTGGGTTATTTCACCATTTTTGGACTTCGTCTTAAGAGCTTTTGGACGATTTGGAAGAGGGATTTCAAGGGAACTTCGTTAATGTAAGGATTTTGGACCTAAAACACATTCCTATGCTATTAATTCATGGATTAGAGCTAGAAATCATGGAAATTAAGGGTAAAAATTGGGGAAACTAGGGCTTGAGAAATTAGCCCTTTAATTGTGGATTTGAAGGACCATTTGGGGTCGGATTTGAGAACTTTTGATATGTATGAACTTGTGGGGAGATAAGGAACCTATTGATGAAAACATTTCTGAATTTCGAGACGTGGGCACGGGGATCGGGCTTTGGTAATTTCGGGATTTGTGCCCTTTATTGATTGTTTTTGCGTGGCTTTGTTTCCTTAGCATATTTTGACGTCCTCGTTCTGATTTTTAATAGATTCGGGGCGCGTGGAGGCCGATTCGAGGGGCAAAGGCGTCGTGAGCTAGAGATTTAGCCGATTCGAGGTGAGTAATGATTGCAAATGATGTTCTGAGGGTTTGAAACCCCGGATTGCACATCGTAGTGCTATGTTCAGGTGAGACACACGCTTGATGACGAGCGTGGGGTCGTGCACTATTGGGGATTGTGACTTGGTCCGTCCCGGTTGATGATTTTACCGTGTATCTGACCGAAACTTATTTGTTATCATCATGACTTGGGCTGAATGCCATATTTGGGTTGAATGCCAACTATTTGAACCCTTCAGGGATTTTTATTGATATTTCCTTACTGTTTTGACTTTATACTTAAAGTCAGTCATGTTATTTTCCACTGTTTTACTACTCAGCCATGTTTACTCAGTTTTAATACTCAAATGACATTTTAAATGATGTTTGGGCTGAGAAACACTGTTTTACTATTGCCCGAGAGGCTTGTGATGATTTTTGACTGAGTAAGGCCGAGGGCCTATATTGTGAGAAACACTGATACTGATTTGAGGCTGAGGGCCTGAGATATGTACGCCACGAGGTGGCTTGATAGATATGAGGCCGAGGGCCTAGTTTGTTGCCACGAGATGGCTTGATATTGCGCTTGGGCCGTAAGGGGCCCCTCCAGGAGTCTGCACACCCCCAGCGAGCGTGGGTACCCATTGTGATGTGAGATTGAGCCCTAGGGGCTGTTACTGTCCTGAGATGTTGCCCGAGGGGCAGATGTGGTGATACAGTGCCCGAGGGGCGAAGTTCTATTTCTTTACTTTACCTTAACTACCTGTCAATTACTTGTTTATTTGTTGAAAGAGGATTTTACTTGACTTTCCACTATTTTACTGCATTTAAATGGTTTTACTACTTCACTCTAGAATGTCATGTACCTTACGTGTTTCTTACTTTCAGTCGTTATTTACATTTGTTACTTACTGAGTTGGAGTACTCACTTTACTCCCTGCACTCTGTGTGTCGATTCAGGCATAGCTGGTTCCGCTCCCAAGTGCTGATTCATCCCAGCTTCAGGCGGATCTTCTAGGAGTCTTTAGGTGGTTGTTGGCGTTCGCAGCCTGGAGATCTTCCCTATCTATTTCCTTTATGTTCTTAGTTCACTATGTAAAACTCTGTAGTTACATTTGAGGATTCCGTATTGTTAGATGCTCGTGACTTGTGACACCCCAGTTAGGGCTCTGTTGGATTGTACTTCTGCACTTTATTGAGATTATCCGCTAATTAGTATTGCTATATCACGTTTTAGACTGTTGTTAGGTTGTTTAACTGTTTAAAAAGTGAATTAGGTTTAAGTGGTTGGCCTTGTCTTCACGAAAGGCGCCATTACGATCGGGTTCGGGGTTAGCGTCGTGACAGTAGCGTGGTTTGCGGTTTGTTTTAAAACGGCAAGTGTACGACAATCGTAACTTGTTCAAGAAATAATTTCATAAATCCTAAAAGCGGTTAAAATAATTTAAAGCAGTTATAAAGTTAAAAATGCACTATAGGTTTAAAACATGTAATAAATAAGATAATTAGTCCAATTATTAATAGTTAAGCAACCGTGCTCGAACCACGGAACCTGGGAATGCCTAACACCTTCTCCCGGATTAACAAAATTCCTTACCTAGTTTTCTGGTTTTGCGGAATTTTAAATAAAGTTGATTTTCCTTGATTTGGGATTTAAAATAAACTGGTGACTTAGGACACCAAATAAATTATTCCAAGTGGCGACTCTAATAAAAATAATCTCATTTCGTTTTTTGTCACTTTAATTGAAAAAACTCCCTTATATACCCTCTCGGGTAAAATAGAAGTTGTGACAGGAAAATTTTTAGGCGATTCATATCTGGTCGCCCAGGCCCATGCTGAAGGCTTGGGCTATAACACATGAAAATCTGGGAATTGGGCAGAATTTTAATTTTATGGCCCTAATATGCAAAAAAAAAAGGTAATGATCATGGAGAGGCGGTGACTATTATTACTTAGGTACTTTATGATGGGCCGGAAAATTTTTATGCAATCTAGATCTGGTCACCCAAGCCTATACAAAAGGCGTGGGCTATAACATGCAAAAATTTGGAAATCAAGCAAAATTCCAGTTTTGTGGCATTAAAACACTAATAAACGAATAACGATCATGGCAAGGCGGTGATTATTTTTCCTTATGTCACTTTTGATGGCCGACATACTTTTAGGCGGTCTGAGTCCGGTAGTCCAGGCCCACGAAAATGTGAGAATCAGGCGAAATTTCAGTTTTATGGCCATAAAACGACATAAAATGAGTAACGACTATGGAGAGACGGTGACTATTGTTGCTTAGGTCATTTTTGATGGGTTGACAAAATTTTAGGCGATCCGAGTTCGGTCACCCGGGCTCATGCAGAACGTGTGGGCTATCAACACGAAAATTTAAAAATTGAGCAGAATTCAAGTTCTATGGCCTTAAAACGATAAAAACAAGGAACAACCATGGTGAGGCGATGATCATTGTTCCTTAGGTCATTTTTGATGGTCAGGCAAAATTTTAGGCGGCCCGAGTTTGGTCGCCCGGGCCGATGCAAAAGCCGTGAGCTATAGCACATGAAAATCTTGGAATGAGACGGAATTCCAGCTTTATGGCCCTAAAATACCATAAAAGAGTAATGGTCGTGGTGAGATAGTGACTATTGTTCCTTAGGTCGTATTGATGGGCCGATAATATTTTAGGAGATCTAGGTTCGGTCACCTAGGTCCATGGAGAAGACGTGGGCTATAGCACATGAAAATATTGAAATCGGACGAAATTCTAGTTTTATGGCTCTAAAATGCCAAAAAATGAGTAATGATCATGGCGAGGCAGTGATTATTGTTCCTTAGGTCATTTTTGATGAGTCAGCAAAATTTTAGGCAATCCAGGTTCGGTCGCCCTGGCCCATGCAAAGGCATGGGCTATAGCACAAGAAAAGCTTAGAATCAGGCGAAATTTTAATTTTACGGGATTAAAATGTGAAAACACGAGTAACGATCAAGGAGAAAAGGTGACTATTGTTCCTTAGATTGCTTTTGACGTGACAAACAAATTTTAGGTGATACGAGTTCGGTCGCTCGAGCCATGCTGAAGGCGTGGACTATAACACATGAAAATCTTGGAATCAGGCGAAATTTTAGTTTTATGGCCCTAAATTGCTAAAAATAAATAATGGCCATGGCCAGGCGGTGACTACCGTTTGTTTTTGATTGTCCAAAAAATATTTAGGCGATTCGGGTCTGGTTGTCCGAACCGTGCAGAAGACGTGGGCAATAGCACACGAAAATCTAGGAATCAGTTAGAATTCAGTTTTTGGCCCTAACACAAAAAACAAGTAACAATCTTGGAGAGACGATGACTATTGTTTCTTAGGTCGTTTTTGATGGTCTGAAATTTTTTTAGGCAATCTGGGTCCAGTAGTCCGGGCCCATGCAGAAGGCGTGGGCAATAGTACACGAATACTTGGGAACCGTGCAAAATTTCAATTTTGTAGCCTAAAACGTTAAAAAATGAGTAGCAGTCATGGCGAGACAGTGACTATTGTTCCTTATATCATTTTTGATGGGCCGTAAAAGAGATCCAATTCCGGTCGCCTGGACCCATGCAGAAGGCGTGAGCTATAGCACACGAAAATCTAGAAATGAGGTAGAATTCTTGTTTTATGGCCGTAAAATACCAAAATATGAATAACAGTCATGGAGAGGCATTGACTATTGTTCATTAGGTAATTTTTGATGGGCCAAAATTTTTTAATGCGATCCAGGTCTGGTCGCCTCGGTCCATGAAGAAGGCGCGGGCTATAGCACATGAAAAGCTTAAAATCTAGCGAAATTCCAATATTATGGCCCTAAAATGCAAAACAACGAGTAACGGTCATGGCAAGACAATGAATATTGCTCCTTAGGTCGTTTTTGATGGGACGAGCCAATTTTTGGCAATCCGAGTCTGGTCGCCTAGGCACATGCAGAAGGCATGGGCTATAGCATACGAAAATCAGGGAACCGAGCAAAATTCCAGTTTTTTGGCCCTAACACACCAAAAACGAGTATCGGTCATGATGAGGCAGGACTATTATTTCTTACGTCGTTTTTTATGGGTAGGCAAAATTTAAAGCGATCCAAGTCTGGTCGCCTGGGCCCATGCTGAAGGCGTGGGCTATAATACACGTTAATCTGAGATTCCTACGAAATTCCTGTTTTATGGCCCTAAAAAGCCAACAATCGAATAACGATCATGGCGAGGCAGTGACTATTGTTCCTTAAATCATTTTTGATGGGCCAAAATATTTTAGGCAATCTGGGTCCGATCACCTGGGCCCATCCAGAAGGCATGGGCTATACCACACGAAAATTTGGAAATCGGAAAAAATTCTAGTTTTATGGCCCTAAAATACCAAAAAAGAGGAACGACCATGGCAAGGCGGTGGCTATTGTTCCTTAGGTCATTTTTGATGGCCCGACAAAATTTTAGGTGATCCGGATCTGGTCGTCTGGGGCCATGCAGAAGACATGGGCTATATAGCACATGAATATTTGGAAATTGGACAAAATTTTATTTTTTGCACTAAAATGCCAAAAAATGAGTAATGGTCATGGAGAGGCGGTGACTATTGTTCCTTAGGTTATTTTTATAGGCCGAAAAAATTATAGGCAGTCCAATTCCAATCGCCCGGGTCCGTGCAGAAGGTGTGGGCTGTAGCACATGAAAATCTGGGAATCGGGAAAAAATCCAATTTTATGGCACTAAAACACCAAAAAATGAGTAACGGTCATGGCGAAGCAGTGACCATTGTCCCTAAGGCATTTTTGATGGGTCGGAAAATTTTAGGCGATTCGGATCCGATCGCCCGGGCCCAAGTAGAAAGCATGGGCTATATAGCACTTGAATATCTTAGAATCGGGCGGAATTCCAATTTTATGACCCTAAAATGTCAAAATATGTAACGGTCATGGTGAGGCGGTGACTATTATTCCTTAGATCATTTTTTATGGGAAGACAATATTTTCGGCGATCCGGGCTTGCCCGGGCCTATGTAGAAGGTTTGGACTATAGCACACGAAAATATAGAAATTAGGCAAAATTCCAATTTTATGTCCCTTAAGCGCCAAAAAACAAGTAATGGTCATAGCACGACAGTGACTATTCTTCCTTAGGCCGTTTTAATGGGATGACAACATTTTAGGCGATCCGGGTCTGGTCTCCCGGGCCCATGTAGAAGGAGTGGGCTGTACTACATAAAAATCTGGGAATTGGGCGGAATTCCAGTTTTATGGCCCTAAAATTCCAAATATTAAGGAATGACCATGGTGAGTCGGTAACTATTATTTCTTAAATCGTTGCTGATGATCTGGGTAAAGTTTAGGCTATTCGGGTCTGGTTGCCTCAGCCCTTGCAAAAGGTGTAGGCTATAGCATACGAAAATCTGGGAATTGGTCAAAATTCCTGTTTTATGGACCTAAAACGTCGAAAAACGAGTAACACTCATAGCAAGGCAGTGACTATTGTTCCTTATCTTGTTTTTGATGGGCCGGTAAAATTTTAGGAGATATGAATCTGGTCGCCTACTCCTATGCAGAAGGCGTGTGCTTAATGCACACAAATATCTAGGAAATTCCAATTTTTGGCCCTAAAACCCCCCAAAAATGAGTAAGGTTATGGTGAGGTGGTGAATATTGTTCCTTAGGTCATTTTTAATGGGTCGGCAAAGTTTTAGGTGATCCAGGTCCGGTCTCCCTGGCCCTTACAGAAGGCACGGGTTTATAGCACACGAAAATAATGGAAGCGGGCAAAATTTTAGTTTTATGACCCTGAAATGCAAAAACAATGAGTAGCAGTCATGGCTAAGGGGTGACTATTGGTCCTTAATTTATTTTTGATAGGTCGTCAAAATTTTAGGTAATATAGATCTGGATGGTCGGGCCTATGTAGAAGGCGTGGGCTATATAGCAAATGAATATCTTAGAATCTTTGGTGGAATTCCAGTTTTATAATCCTAAAATGTCAAAAAACGGTAACAGTCATGATGAGGCAGTGACTATTGTTTATTAGGACGATTTTCATGGGTCGGCATAATTTTTGGCGATCCGGGTCCAGTGGCTTGGGCCCATGCAGAAGGCATGGGCTATATCAGATGAAAATCTTAGATACAAGCAAAATTCCAATTTTATGGCCCTAAAATTCCAAAAAATAAGTAACAGTCAAGGCGAGATGGTGACTATTGTTCGTTAGGTCATTTTTGATGGAACGACAAAATTAGGCGGTCCAGGTCCGGTTGCTAGGGCCCATGCAGAAGGCGTAGGCTATAACACAAGAGAATCTTGGAATCAAACGAATTACCATTTTATTGCCCTAAAATGCTAAAAAATAAGTAACGGTCATGGAAAGGTGGTGACTATTGTTACGTAGACCCTTTTTGTTTGTCAAACAAAATTTTAGGCGATTCAGTTACGGTACTCTGAGCCGATGCAGAAAGTGTGGCCTTTAGCACACAAAAATCTGAGAATCGGTCAGAATTTCAATTTTTTGGCCCTAGTACAAGTTCTATGGCTTTAAAATGCTAAAAACAAGGAACAACCATGGTGAGGCAATGATCATTGTTCCTTAGGTAATTTTTGATGGTCAGGTAAAATTTTAGGCGATCCGAGTTTGATCGCCCAGGCCCATGCAAAAGACGTGGGCTATAGCACACGAAAATCTGGGAATGAGACGGAATTCCAATTTTATGGCCTTAAAATACCATAAAATAGTAACGGTCATGGCAAGACAGTGACTATTGTTCCTTAGGTCGTATTGATGGGCCGATAAGATTTTAGGCGATCCAGCTTCGGTCGCCTAGGCCCATGCAGAAGACGTGGGCTATAACACACGAAAATATTGAAATCGGACGAAATTCCAGTTTTATGACTCTAAAATGCCAAAAAATGAGTAATGATCATGGCGAGGTAGTGACTATTATTGCTTAGGTCATTTTTGATGGGTCGGAAAATTTTTAGAAAATCCGGGTTCGGTCGCCTTGGCACATGCAAAAGGTGTGGGCTATAGCACATGAAAAGCTTAGAATCGGGCGAAATTTTAATTTTACGGCCTTAAAATGCCAAAATACGAGTAACGGCCATGGAGAAAAGGTGACTATTGTTCCTTAGGTCGCCTTTGATAGGACAGACAAATTTTAGACAATACGAGTCCGGTCACGCGGTCCATGCTGAAAGCGTGGGCTATAGCACACGAAAATCTTGGAATCAGGCGAATTTTTAGTTTATGGCCCTAAATTGCTAAAATTAAATAACGGTCATGGCAAGACGGTGACTACCATTTGTTTTTGTTTGTCCAGCAAAATTTTAGGCGATCCGAGTCTGGTCGCCCGGACCCATGCAAAAGACGTGGGCAATAGTACACGGAAATCTGGGAATCAGTCAAAATTTCAGTTTTTTGGCCCTAACACAAAAAACGAGTAACGATCATGGAGAGATGATGACTATTGTTTCTTATGTCATTTTTGATGGTCTGGAAAAATTTTAGGCAATCTGGGTCAGGTAGTCCGGGCTATGCAGAAAGTGTGGGCAATAGCACACGAATACTTGGGAACCGTGCGGAATTTGAATTTTGTAGCCCTAAAATGTTAAATAATGAGTAACAGTCATGGCGAGACAGTGACTATTATTCCTTATATCATTTTTGATGGGCCGTCAATATTTTAAGAGATCTGATTTCGGTCGCCCGGACCTATGCAGAAGGCATGAGCTATAACATACGAAAATCTGGGAATGAGATAGAATTCTAGTTTTATGGCCGTAAAATACAAAAATATGAATAACAGTCATGGCGAGGCGTTGACTATTGTTCCTTAGATAATTTTTGATGGGCCAAAAACTTTTAAGGCGATCCGGGTCCGGTCGCCTCGGCCCATGCAGATGGCGCGACTATAACACATGAAAAGCTTAAAATCTAGCGAAATTCCAATATTATGGCCCTAAAATGCAAAACAACGAGTAACGGTGATGGCAAGACAATGAATATTGCTCCTTAGGTCGTTGTTGATGGGACGGGCAAATTTTTGGCGATCCGAGTCTGGTCGCCTGGGCCCATGCAGAAGGCATGGGCTATAACATACGAAAATCAGGGAATCGAGCAAAATTCCAGTTTTTTGGCCCTAACACGCCAAAAAACGAGTATCGGTCATGATGAGGCGGGACTATTATTTCTTACGTCATTTTTTACGGGTAGGCAAAATTTTAGGCGATCCAGGTCTGGTCGCCTGGGCCTATGCTGAAGGCGTGGGCTATAGTACACGTTAATCTGAGAATTCGGCAAAATTCCTATTTTATGGCCCTAAAAAGCCAACAATCGAATAACGGTCATGGCGACGTAGTGACTACTGTTTCTTAAATTATTTCTGATGGGCCAGAAAATTTTAGGGCCCATGCAGAAGGCATGGGCTATATCACACGAAAATTAGGAAATCGGAAAAAATTCTAGTTTTATGGCCCTAAAATGCCAAAAAAGAGGAACAAACATGGTGAGGCGGTGACTACTGTTCCTTAGGTCATTTTTGATGGCCCGACAAAATTTTAGGCAATCCGAATCTGGTCGTTTGGGGCCATGCAGAAGACGTGGGCTATATAGCACATGAATATTTGGAAATTGGACAGAATTTTATCTCTTTCCCCTAAAATGCCAAAAAATGAGTAATGGTCATGAAGAGGCGGTGACTACTATTCCTCGGGTCATTTTGATGGGCCGAAAAAATTTTAGGCAGTCGAATTCCGATCGCTCGGGCCCGTGCAGAAGGTGTGGGCTATAGCACACGAAAATCTGGGAATCGGGCAAAATTCCAATTTTATGGCACTAAAATACCAAAAAACGAGTAACAGTCATGGAGAAGCAGTGACCATTATTCCTAAGGTCATTTTTGATGGGTCGGCAAATTTTAGGTGATCCGAATCCTATTGCTTGGGCCCAAGCAGAATGCATGGGCTATATAGCACTTGAATATCTTAGAATCGGGTGGAATTCCAATTTTATGACCCTTAAATGTTAAAATATGTAACGGTCATGATGAGACGGTGACTATTGTTTCTTAGATCTTTTTTGATGGGAAGACAAAATTTTTGGCAATCCCGGCTCGCCTATGTAGAAGGTATGAGCTATAGCACACGAAAATCTAGAAATTAGGCAAAATTCCAATTTTATGTCATTTAAGCGCCGAAAAACAAGTAATGGTCATAATACAGCAGTAACTATTCTTCCTTTGGTCTTTTTAATGGGACGACAATATTTTAGACGATCCGGGTCTGTCGTCCGGGCCCATGTAGAAGGAATGGGCTGTAGCACATAAAAATTTGGGAATTGGGCGGAATTCCAATTTTATGGCCCTAAAATGCCAAATAATAAGGAATGACCATGGTGAGTCAGTAACTATTATTTCTTAAATCTTTGTTGATGATCCGGGTAAATTTTAGGCTATCCGGGTCTGGTTGCCCCGACCCTTGCAAAAGGTGTAGGCTATAGCACATGAAAATCTGGGAATTGGGCAAAATTCCAGTTTTATGGCCCTAAAACGGCGAAAAATGAGTAACACTCATAGCAAGGCAGTGACTATTGTTACTTAGCTTGTTTTTTATGGGCCGGTAAAATTTTAGGAGATCTGAATCTGGTTGCCTACTCCTATGCAGAAGGCGTGTACTTAATGCACACAAAAATCTGGGAATCGAGCGAAATTCCAATTTTGGCTCTAAAACCACCCAAAAATGAGTAAGGTTATGGTGAGGTGGTGAATATTGTACCTTAGGTCCTTTTTAATGGGTCGGCAAAATTTTAGGTGATCCATGTCCGGTCGCCCTGGCCCTTGAAGAAGGCACGGGCTTATAGCTCTCGAAAATGATGGAAGCGGGCAAAATTTCAGTTTTATGACCCTAAAATGCAAAAAAAGAGTAGCAGTCAGGGCTAAGGGGTGACTATTGGTCCTTAGTTAATTTCTGATGGGTCGTCATAATTTTAAGCGATATAGGTCTGGATGACCGGGCCCATATAGAAGGCATGGGCTATATAGCAAATGAATATCTTAGAATCTTTGGTGGAATTCCAATTTTATAATCCTAAAATGTGAAAAAACGAGTAACAGTCATGATGAGGCAGTGACTATTGTTCATTAGGACGATTTTCATGGGTCGGCAAAATTTTTGGCGATCCAGGTCTAGTGACTTGGGCCCATGCAGAAGGCATGGGCTATATCACATGAAAATCTTAGAATCAAGAAAAATTCCAATTCTATGGCCCTAAAATTCCAATAAATGAGTAACAGTCAAGGCGAGATGGTGACTATTGTTCCTTAGGCCGTTTTTGATGGAACGACAAAATTAGGCGATCCGAGTCTGGTTTCTAGGGCCCATGCAGAAGGCGCAGGCTATAGCACACAAAAATCTTGGAATCAAACGAATTCCCATTTTATGGCCCTAAAATGCTAAAAAATAAGTAACGGTCATGGCAAGGTGGTGACTATTGTTATGTAGGTCCTTTTTGTTTGTCAAACAAAATTTTAGGCGATTCAGTTACGGTACCTCGGGCCCACGCAGAAGGTGTGGCATGTAGTACACAAAATCTGGGAATCAGTCAGAATTTCAATTTTGTGGCCCTAATATGCCAACAAATGAGTAACGATCATGGTGATGGTAGGCTATAATCATGTGTTTTAGGTTGGGCAATCCTCAACTAAAGAAACTATGGCAGGAAATGGTGATGATAATGTAGATTTAGCTGCAAGAGAAGTAGCCCAACAACGGGAAAAAGCTGCGCGGGATGCTGATGAAGCAGCTATTAGAGACACACAGATTATCTATGAAGAAGAGAGGGGTCGGAGAATTGCTCAAAATCAACCCTTGGCTGCAGACCAATTTGGAAATATAGCTCCCATGCCTGGGAGACCACTTGGCAATTATGCTAGACCGGTCTACAATCAAGGATTATCAAGTTTTAGACCACCTCTAATTGCAACAAACAATTTTGAGTTGAAGAAAGGGTTGTTTCAAACCATTCAGAATTGTTGTGTCTTTAGATTAAAGATGAACGAAGATTCAAACATACATCTAATGGACTTCTAGGAGATTATGAACACCTTTCAATATAATGGGGGTGTCACAAGATGTAGTGTACATAAACGCATTCCCCTTTTCACTCAAAGATGATGTGAAACAATGGCTTCGAAGCTTGTCCAATGGATCGATTAGAACATATGATGAGATGACCAGAAAAGTCCTTGATAAATATTTCTCTTAAGCTAAAACGGGCAAGTTTAGAAGAGAAACCCATAACATCTACCAGAAATAGATTAAATTTGTTTTTGAGAGAGAGGTTTAAGGAGATAGTTCGAAAGTGTCAACATAGTGGAATTGAATTCTGGATGCAACTCCAGGACTTTTGGGATGGATTGACACCGGCCTCGCATAGAACATTGAGAAATGCAGCTGGAGGCCCGTTGATGAAGAAGACTCCAAAGGAGATGGTTACAATTCTTAATGCGTTGTCTGAAGATGCAAATCACTGGCCCTCTGAGAGTGTTGAAAAGAAGAAGATCTACTGGTGTTCATCAAGTTGATTCTAATACATCTGTGCAGGTACAACTTGATGTTATGGCTAAAGAAATACGAAACCTTACCTTAGCCACGATCCAGAGTGAACCTCATGCAACTTGTGATATATGTGGAAGAGGACACCCTACTCATGAATGTCATGTCCTAAGTAAGGAAGTGAATGTTGTGAGAAACTATAATTTAATGTAATGGGCCAGAAGCACCCCAATTTTTCATGGAGTTCACCTGGGGGGGGGGGGTACCGCAAATGTATGGAAACAAAACAACCCCAGATTTCAGGGACAATGAGCTCCTGATTTCATGAATTAGCAGAGGCCGCAGTTTCAGCCTCAGCAACCCAATCAGCCTGGTCTAGAAGATCTCATAAAGGCCTTTATTGTGAAAACTGATAAAAGATTTGAAGTACAAAGGGCAGCAATTCAAAATTTAGATAAGCAAGTGGGACATATTGCAACAATATTATCTGAGAGGGTTCCAGGTACTCTCCCTTCTGATACTGAAAGAAATCTCAAAGAAACAATGAATGTTGTAACCTTGAGAAGTGGCAAACTATTGAAAGATTCCACCCCGATCCAAAAAGATGTGGTACATGAAAAACAAAATGTGGGGAGCAGCTGAAAAGTGATGATGATAAGAAGAAAAAAAGTCCCGGTGAAAGCTGAGAAAAGAAGAAGGAAGAATAATCAAGAAGGGAGGAACCTGAGGGGAGCGAGCATATGCCTGCTTTACCTTTCCTCCAAAAGCTATATAGAGAAAAGCTGGACATGCAGTTTGAGAGATTTCTGGATGTGTTGAAACAGGTTCATGTAAACTTACCATTCACAGAAGTGCTTTCACAAATGCCAGCTTATGCCAAATTCTTGAAGTAGATCCTTACGAAGAAGAGGAAAATAGAGGATACCTCAGTGGTCAAGCTCACAGAGAATTACAGTGCGATATTACAAAATAAACTCCTATAAAAGTGTAGAGATCAATGGAGTTTTACTATACCTTACAGTTTATGGACTATTAATTTTGATAAATCGTTATGTGATTCTGGTGACTCAGTTAATTTGATGCCTCTATTTATTTACAGGAAACTAGAGAAGGAAATTGGAGATATAATGTCTGCACCCATATCATTGCAGCTAGTATATCAAACAACTCTAATACCCAAGGGGATAGTAGAAGATGTGTAAGTTCGGGTGGATAAGTTCGTATTTCCTGTGGATTTTATAGTGGTGAAGATGGAGGAAAACAAGGAGGTCCCCCTTATCCTAGGAAGACCATTCTCAGTGACCGTCAGAGCTATATTAGATTTACAAGAAAGAAAACTCATGCTTAGAGTCGGTGAAGAGATTGTGACTTTTAAGATGGATGTAGAAAAGGGGGCACAAAAGGATAGACCAGCTGCAAGTGTTGAGTGGAAAGTAAAGGGCTCGAAAAAGAAGGGTACAGTGAGTGAGAGAGATAAGTGTGGGGTGTATCCAAAAATGGATGAGAAGAAGTTGTCAGCATGGATGTGTGCATTAGTTCGGGCACGAGCAATAGAGCCCGACTTTGACTCAGATCCCGACTAGATGTTCAGGGAAGTTTCCTTTACCTTATGCTTTTTAATTATGTGTCATGGAGACATGCCACAACCTAAAATGTGGGGTGGGGAATATTTTTATATGTATATTCTTTTTGTTAGTTTTTGTTTAGAAGAAAAAATGAAAAAAACATAAAAAATTTATAATATAATTTTGATTTTTCCAGACGATGGATATCATCGGCAGGTTTCTTGAGGGATTAAAGTGGAAGGAAAAACATAAAAAGATTTTCTGTTATTAGGTAGTGTAATAATTCCCCCTTGATTTTTCTTTGTGCCGCGGTTCTTTTTCAAGAGTTTTATTTGAACCGAGTGTAGTTAGTTTTAAATATTTTAGGAGTAGGAAACCTTATACTATGATTTAAAATGAAAACAGTATCTGTTGACTTTATTATTCCTTGAAGACAGTGAATGCTTTAGTGTGACGCTTAGGCTCAGTTTTTGACTCGTGTATAAGTACCTTAAATTGTATGATTTTAACTTTGCTTAACTGCTTTGACTAGATTGTCTTCATGATTCTGATCCTAAGTGAGTTAAGTGCCATTTGAGTGTAAGGTTTTGTGTTATTCTGTGCATTGCATTTGATGTCTAGAACTTGCCCCATGTATTTGCAAAGCGAAATAGTAGTTTTATTTAGTTTTGGAAGTGATATATGCGTTTCTTTGTTGAGCCAGATATGTGTTTTACCCACCTAATTATTATGTATTGTAGTTAACCCCTTTGAGCCTATAATCATGCTTCTTTGACAGCCACATTACAAGCCTTACCCAGTTGTGTGAATTGAACATCAATTTGAACTGTGTACCTCTCATGAGCACTTGAATTTGTATGAACTTTGTAAAAGTTAAAGTTTGGGGGTGGTTGGTTTGGCTTTTGAGTGAAACTATTTAAATAAGAAGAAAGCTGCACTGTTTTGAAAAGGTAAGAGCCACTTGAATTGAATAAGAAGAGAAAAGAAAGAAAAGTAGTTGTATTGTTGTGAAGAAAAATATTCCTTGATAGTGGTAAATCTTGATGTAATTGTGATCAGGGAGTTAATGTATATTGATATGAATGTGGAGTTGTGGTTTGACATACGTGTGTGGGGTTTTAAACGGTTAATTATCTGTATTAAAGTGTTTTGGAAGGTGTAGTCACTACAAGCAAGCCTATGGTATGTCTTTTGTGGAATATGAATATTATTTCTGAGAGTGAGTGAATTCTTTCTATCTTGAGTTCCTAATTGTTATGAAATTTAATTGTGTGTTGAACTACTCTTTATTGTTGTGTGAGGGCACTTAATTCATGAAGGAAAGGTAATGTCGTTGACCTCTGTGTTCGAGTTAGTGAGTGGGTTATGAAAAATTGCGTGGTGCTTTTGAGTCAAATATTGAGGCGAGGATGTTACAGCATTGTGCTTAATCTATTTTACATATTCTTGGTATGATGAGTTAGTAAGAGTTGTTTAAATAGATCATGTTTATATGAAGTGTAGTTTGATTGCACGAGGAGGAGCAATGATTTAAGTTTGGGGTGTTGATGGTAGGCTATAATCTTGTATTTTATCCGCTTATTGCACTCTAATTCACTGCACTTTACTTGTGTTGAGCTTTAATTGGTAGTGTTTTGCACTTATTGTGTGTTTTATGCCTTGTCAGAGTGATTCTGAGTTATGTAGATGTTGTGGAGCTAATTCGAGCTATATGGAGCTTTGAAGTATGAGGAAAAGCCCAAGGAATTAAGTCGGGATCATATTCGGGGGTCGAGGACCACATCTGGACATTAAAAATCAAGCAAAAAGCAAAACTATGAGAATTTTGCACTGTTATGGCGTGTGGGGTGGCGCGTGGTGTGCTGCAGCTGTGTAATTCATGCTGACTGAAAAATGTTGAGCTCTCTAGAAATCCCCACAAAAGCCCCGTGTGGCGCGTCGCCCCGTATGGCATGCTTGTGTAATATTTCCAAATCGATTGTCCTATTTTGGCTAGGAAAAGGTGGTTTCGTCTGGGTCCGACCCTACTTGATATAAATATATGGAAAAATATTATTTTCTGGACTTTTGACATATTTTGACCTAAGGGAGCTAAGGAGCAGTTGCGCAATCACAAGGATTTCATCATTCCTTCCTCACTTAAGACCCCTAGTTTGGATTGAATTTGTGTTCCTATCTTTGAATTATATTTGTGATGAATTACTCCATGTCTATGGAGTAGTTATCTTTAGGGTTTTATGGATTTGGTGTTTTAATAGTTGTTTGTGGATTATAACTCTAGTTTTATGTATTGAAGCATTTTTGGATGATTTAATTGTTGCATTTATATTCACTTGTTCATGTAATCGAGTGTAGCGACCCGGGCGGTCAGATCGAGAGTTATAGCCTAGTTCCCCCATTTTCTGCTTCTTTTGTGTTCCACGGCTGTATATAACTTACCCGATTAGTTGGTTCGTGTCCGGAGTGATTTTAGAGTGAATTATGCTTCTCGGTTCCTTATTTGTTTCTGTTACTTACTGAGGTGGAAGTACTCACTGTTGATACCCAATTTTTCCCTATAATATTTTTCCAAATGATTGTATGCCTTCAAAACCATGCATTAGCATCAATTGACAGTTTTTCATAATTTCTACATTTTGAGGAATTTTTAATTAATTTATCCCAGTATTTTATTTATATAAATAAGTACAAATTGCATCACAAAGGACTTTATAATAATTTCACGGCTTAATATTGCTATTTATATTTATATTAGGCTCAAATTATTGCACAAATAGCCACATTTTATATTTTTTGGATTACAATTGCAATGACTTTGCAATTATAGCTCATGCATGCATTATAAAATTATTTAGCAGAAAATAGCTCATTGTACTTTTTAAAATATTGAGTAATTATTTTAAAGTATTTGTATGCATGAAATTATTTTTTATAATATGTTAATTATTTTATAAAATATTTTTTTATCAATTGTTTGGTTATTTAACAAATAGCCTTTTATTTTTCAGAGTGGCCTTTTTTAAAACCAGCCTAAACCACTTAATATTAACCCAAGAAATAGCCCAAAACTCCCTTAGGCCCAATTTGTATGCCCCGACCCAATAGCCCCGTTTAATTGTGGTCGTTGGTCATTTTGATCAACGGTCCACAATTAATCCTACCATAATTAATCCCAAACGCCCCCCCCCCCAAACCCTTTCATTCTTTTCATTTCCGCCGCCCTGAAACTCTCTCTTCTTTGATTCTCTCTAAGACCAAACTCTAACCCTAATTGCCACCACCCAAAACCAGGCCTAATAGCTTTTATTCCTACCCGTTCCATGGATTTCCATGGCCGATTGAGGCTCCTACGGGTCTCCTACTTCTCCTGGTTGCCCAATTTTGTTTTTCATGGAAGGATCTCGAAGAGATCTAGCTCAGATCTTGTTCAGAACTCTCCAAGAGTCTGTTTATGGTCTCTGAGTACTTTCTATCGATGTTTTACGACTCAAACCTCTGATTCAAGGCCAGATTCTCTTTAACCTTTTTTTTTTCTTCAAAAAAACTAATGTTTGGACTTGAATCTGTCCAGATCCTTGAAGATCTGGAGCGATTTTGAGTTTGTTACTGATTTTTCCTTAAGGTTCCCTTATTTCTTTACTGATTAACTGATTTTTAAGCAATTTTGTTATATTAGGGTTTGGTTTTCTCATTATTTATTGTTCGAACCTCTGTGTTTAAAGTAGTTTCGAGTTTCCATGATCGTTTCTTTAAGATTCTCCTAATTTTTCTACTATTAATCAACCATTAGTATTTCTAAAATTGTAGGGTTTCCACTTCTATTTTTGCAAAAATATTTTCTGAGATCCTTATGTTTGTTTAAATCTTTCCCACATGGTTATGTTTCTAATTTGATTGCTTGGTTGTTCATTGTGTAACTTCAACATTTTCGTATATTATTATAATTGACTGATTAACTAAATTATCTAGGGTTTCATTACTGATTTCTATTCACTTACCTTAATCATGAGATCCTTAATTAGCATCTCTCATCTATTATGGGACTGACCGACCCTTGATTAGTCTCTAATTACCTATTATTGCCTTATTCGTGTGATTAATTGCTTGATTTATGGGGCTATAAACCTAATTGGTTGTTAAACCCACTTCTTGCCTTATTTGAAACTCAATCCGAGTCATTTATGGGAATAATTCCCTAATTCTCTGTCCCCTGTCAAGCTTGATTGATTGTTTGATTACTTCCTTACCTTATTCTGCAATGTTAATTTGCCTTGTCTTATTTACTTACATTATTCGACTCCTATGTATACACACTCTTATTCTGCCTTACAGACACAAACAATAATTCAGAAACACACACACACAAAATACTTTGCTCTCACTAAAACCTCTCTTCTACTTGTGTTTATTATGTTTACTTTCTTTAGAAACCATGCTTTAGGATTGTTTGGCATTTTGAAAATATGTTATAGGTTCATCACCTCATTTGGTACAAAATTCTGCTTCTGCATAATCATGACCACCTAGAAATTCTGTTATTTAATTACTGCTATAATCCTGCTTAACAAACGTCCATTCGTCATGTGCATTAGGGATCATGCTTTAGGATTGTTGTCGCATTCGCTTTAAAAACATGTCTACATCGCATAAATCATTAACTATCATGTTTAAAAGCAATTCTAACACCTAGATATCATGTTCTAGGATTAAACGTATGTAAACCAGCTCTGTAATATTCAGCACCTAGACTAGCATGCATATAGGACTTATTAAATTCAATTTGTTTTAAACTTATTCCAGAATTCTGATTACATTTAGACAACATGTGTTTTAGGGTATTACAGATCCACGCCTAGGTAAGCCTATAGGTAATCAAGGTCTAATAAAACTAAAAACTATGCTTTGCTTACTTATGGCTGTCCAGATTCGGCAGGTTCTAAAATATTCAGTAGGCAAACTGAATAGGTCTTTAACACATTGCCTTAACTCAATACTGTATATTCTCTGCTTGTCATGCTCACCTAGATATCTTCTTCTAGGGCCTTTCTTAAATATCTGAAATATGTTGTTTGAGACGTGCACTTACTTGCTCTATTTGTGGAGGTAAAATGTGAGCCTTTTAATTATTCTATCTTTGGTGTAGTCCTACATATTTTGTTTGTCGTCTAGATTTTTCTCCTTTTAATTACTGTAAGAGAGTCTAAATCCACCTTAACTAGAAGTCCTAAATACCTCCGGGACTATATAAGTAAAGGGACGAGTAGTGCACGCATAGGATACATCTTAAGGTTGCTAGAACACTTTAGGCTATGACCGGGGCGGAGGGGGGGTAATTGGGTAGTAAATGATATGATGACCTGTGCGTCAATGCCACGCGTAACCCTTCTAGTTGAGGAGAGGCTTACCGGGTATTGTACAGATGTGATCCTATAGGCTAACAAACCTAGGACGTTCCTCATCTTATTTACATGTGTGCTTAGACTGCTTATCTGTCAAATTTTCTTATATGTGTGCTTAGACTGCCTATTTGTTAAATGACTAATTTACATAATTGAGTTCGGCTAGGACCCATCGTTGTGGACCGCGAGGGGTGCCTAACACCATCCCCTCAAGGTTATTTCGAGTCCTTACCCAATCTCTGGTAATCCAAACCGGTTATATGAGTTATTTTCTTCAGGTGCCTTAATGCACATTAAATCTATTAGGTGGCGACTCTTCAAATTCAAATACCCAATTCCCAAAAGGAAATGAGTTGTTCTCGATGAATGTCAAAACTCAGACTCCGCGAGGAAAAAGGGGGAGCGACAACTTGGCGACTCTGATGGGGATATTTTAGGCTCTTACCGTAACGAACTTGTTTTTGTGAATTACTCTTAAGCATGCTTTATCCTGTGCACCCTCCCCCTTATTTGGATTTAACTTCTTATTTTCAAGCATTTATGATTTCCTTTATTTCCTGAAATTGACTTGTCTCTTTGTTTTCTTTTTCGTAACTGTCTTTCAATTATTTAAATACCGCATTTTTCATTTTAACGTGCAAATACTTGATAACATCCTATTTATTGTTGCATAAATCATATTCAACGTCATATTCCACTCGTGCGTAATCAATCCTATAACAACGCTTGATGAGTGTTTGCGCTCTTCTTATATATCACCCTTTTAATTTCGGAAAGACGTATTTACAGTAAAACTAGTCGATCAGCGGTGCGTTTGACGGTTCCATGGACAAACCTAGTCGGGTTATTATGTTGTCCGCATAATAACCCTTTAAAACAAGCCTCTTCCAAAGGTCTATCGGGTTTTCCATAATCCCAAAGGACGCAGCCACGATTGTGTGCATTAATTTTGGAGAAATAAATGCCAATATGCTAATAATTGTTGTATAAATAGAAGAACTTGGAGGGGTAAAGGGCCTAACCTATATTTTGTTTTGCAAAAAATGAGGCACGAAGTCCCAGGTTCGGCATGGTTGGTAGCATACCTTCACTTCTGTTAGATTGGTGGAGGGATCTTCCTTCAAGTGACCAAAATCATATAAAGCGAGTCTTAGGAAATTTGCCTATTCTGTTGGATCTTCATCCAAACAAAATACTGATCGAGGCTTCCACCATGTTTTAGGACAAAGAGAGGGTTGTGTTCCGCTTTGGGGACATAGAAATGACTCCTCTTCTGGAAGAAATAGGGGGATTTGCTGGGTTGCCTTGGGATAGCTCTCGTTTATTAGCACCTGAAAATCGCACCACTACAGGATTCTTTAAGATGATGGGGCTGAAGAAAAATGATGACTTGTAGTGCCTTAAAAACTCCTACATACCTTTCGACTTCCTTTATGAACGATACGGTCATAGTAGCTTTTACCGTATTTTTTATGATGAGTTCTCAATCACCTCCTTGGGTTGGATTCATCGCAGGGTTTTTGTGTTCATTATGTGTTTCTTGGGCATGCTGGTGTTCCCGATCCAAGGGGACAGAACTCACACCAGGCTGGCCATGGTATACAAAACTTTGATGGACGGGATCGAGGGGCATACATATACCATTGTCCCCATGTTCACTGTAGATATGTACCGGGCCTTAGAGCGTTGTCAGAAGGGGTTCAGATTCTTCAAGGGTTGCAATTTGCTGCTAGAACATCTCCAAAAGGGTCAATACTGTCAAATATTTCTGCGAAGTCCATGGAATGCCATCCCTTCTTTCTTTTGGCATGGTCCAAATTATACAGAAGAAACGAGCAAACGCACAGTTTCCATAAATTACTCTATTCATAGAAATACTAAGGTTGTCTATATTCTTGATTCCCCATGAGAATTATTATTATCTTCTGTCAGGGCCCTCAGAATAATATGCAGTTGAAAAAATTTATTCGTAAGGAATATTGAAATTATTACGTATTTTTCATGCATTTCCCCCATTTATACATGTGCATTGACCCATGAACAGATGGCATTATATACACGTATATATGTAAATATATGTATATGGGATATGGGAAAATTTACGGCGTTATATACGCACCACCACCTGATTAGCTGGTATACGTTGATGATTTGCACACAGTGGCTGAGATGATATAATATGATGCCCTTAGAGGCGTGATGATATTATGGCGTTATATACGTGTATATATATGTATATGGGGTATGGGAAAGGTTATGGCGTTATATACACACCACCACCTGATCAGCTAGTATACGTTGATGATTTGTCCACAGTGGCTGAGATGATATGATGGGATGCCCTCAGAAGCGTGATGATATTATGGCGGTATATATATATATATATGGGATATGGGAAAGGTTATGGCGTTATATACGTACTACCACTTGATCAACTGGTATACGATGATGATTTTGCCCACAATGGCTGAGATGATATGATGGGATGCCCTCAGAGGCTTTATGATGTCATGTATGTACAAACCTATGCATTACGTGACATTCATACGCATATGCATGATACTATAAATATTTCAGGATTTACAGAGGTATCCAGACTTACAGGTTGAGTCCTTTAATTACTCCATATTTATTTCATGTCCTTAATTAATGTTTATGTTGCAATCTGCCTTACATACTCAGTACATTATTCTTACTGACGTCCTTTTGTTGGGGACGTTGCATTCATGCCTGCAAGTATGGATAATTATTTTGACGAGCCCTCATAATAGACGAGATTAGCATTCAGCGAAGGATCGGTAAGACTCCATCTCATTTAGAGTGCAGCCGAGTCTATGAGTCATCATGTCAAAGTTTTGCTACAGACTTGTGGGTAGTCAATACCCCATCCCATTTGATGTCAAATAATCTTAGAGGCTTTGTAGACAGAGGTTCATTTTGTACATTATGTCATAAATGGTTTGAGTGCCCGAAACCAAATCAATACAGAAGTCAATATCCCTATCGGGTGGCATCTCCGATAGGTCTGAAGCAAAAACCTCTAGAAACTCTCGAACAACTGGTACAGAATACATGGAAGGAACGTCCGCACTAGAATCGCGGACATAAGTTGTAACGACCCGGCCGCTCGTTTCATGAGTTACCGCTCTGTTTTTCCCTATTTCTGCTCCTTATTGTCTTGTTCAGCTGTATTTTATGTAATTGGGCTAGTTGGCTCGGGTTCGGATAGATTTTTGTAAGGTTTGAGACACTTAGTCTCTTTTGAGTAAGCTTAAGTTGGAAAAGTCAACCGGATGTTGACCTATGTGATAAAGGGCTCGGATGTGAGTTTCGATGGTTTGGATGGCTTCGGGAGGTTATTTGGGACTTAGGAGCGCGATCAAATGTTGACTTGAATCCGATGCAAATTTGGTGTTTTGAGCGTTCTGAAGGTTGGAACAAGTTTCAATGTTATTATGGGATATGTTGTCATGTTTAGTTGAGGTTTCGAGGGCCTCGGGTGAGTTTCGGATGGTTAAACGGATCATTTCAAGTTGGAAAAGATTATAGAAAATCTGATATGAGTGTTGCTGACTTTTGGCCTTCGCGTTCGCGAGTGGGCCGTCGTGTTCGTGAAGGGTTAGGATATGAGGATGGAGGTTTGACCTTCGCGTTTGCGAAGGGTTGGGGTGATGTCGCATCCGTGAAGGCTTGAGTTGCTGAGGCATCGCGTTCGCGTGGGGTTATCGCATTCGCGTAAGAGGATTTTTGGTCAACATTAGGTTTGTGCTTCGCGAACGCAAGGCGTTGACCGCGTTCGCGAAGAAGGATTTGAAGTGCTGGGCAGAATGTTTAAAAGACCCATTTCTGCGATTTTGGGTCTAAGTTCCTCTATTTTTGTGCAATTTTGAAGCTTTTTGAAGGGGATTGAAGAGGGAATCAAGGGGGGAACACTTGGAGGTAAGATTTATGGACTTAATACTCAATCCTAACATGATTTCTACCTAATTAATCATAGAATTTGAAGAATTTAAGCCTAAATATTGAAGAACTAGGGCTTGTAATTGGAGACCTAGAATTTGGGATTTGAGGGCTCGTTTGTGGTTTGATTTTGGTGATTTTGATATGAAAGAACTTGGGGAGTGATAAGGGGTCTATTGATGTAATTTTTATTGAATTCCGAGATGTGGGCCCGAGGGTCGGGTATGGCCAATTTCGGGATTTGTGCTGTAATTTTTTTTCTTTTGAGTGGGTTTTGTTCCCTTAGCATATTTTGATGGTTTGCACTGATTTTGGTTAGATTTGGAGCATTCGGAGGCCGATTCGAGAGGCAAGGTCATCGTCGGCTAGAGTTTAGACCGGATAGAGGTGAGTAATGATTGTAAATGGTGTCTTAAGGGTATAAAACCCCGGATTTCACATCGTTGAGCTATTTTGAGGTCACGCACACGATAGATGACGAGTGTGGGGTCGTGCACTATTAGGGATCGTAATTTAGTCCATCCCAAATGATTGTTTTATTGCATATTTGATTGAAACATGTTTGTTGTCATCATGTTTTGGGATGAATGCCATATTTGGGCCTCGTGCCAACTGTTTTGGACCCTTAGGGGATCTTTACTACTATTCCTCACTATTTTGACTTTATACTTGTACTCAGTCATGTTATATTCTACTGTTTTCATAACTCACCCATATTTAATCTGTTTTGACATCTTAAATGATATTTTAAGTTGAGCATTATATTTTACTGTGCCCGAGTGGATTTTAGAGATTTCTGACTGAGTAGTGGATTCTGATGTTATTATGGGATCGGGCTGCACGCCGTGGCAGTGTTGTACTGAATATGATTATAAGGCCGAGGGCCTGAGTTGTACGCCACAACGTGGCTTGATATGAGGCCGAGAGCCTCTTGATTATTCCATGAGATGGCTTGATATTGCGCTTGGGCCATAAGGGGACCCTCCCGGAGTCTATACACCCCTAGTGAGCGCGAGTACCCATTTGTGATGTGATATATCCCAAGGGGCTGATGTTGTTCCAGGTTATTGCCCGAGGGGATGATACGAGTGATTGTGAGATAGCCCGAGGGGCTGATTCTGTTGGTATTTTGCCCGAGGGGCTGGTTTTATGTGTTTATCTTTTCTAACTGCTTTTTATTCACTTGTTTAACTATTAAAAGATGTTTTAAACATGTTTATACTGAACTAAAGTGTTTTTTAAGATTTCACTATTTTATTGCATTGTATTGGTTTTACACTGCCTCTTTGTAGCATTTTGTTGTCTTTTACGTGCTCTCTTATCGCTCAGCCTTCATTTATTTTTATTACTCACTGAGTTGGCGTACTCACATTACTCCTTGCACCCTGTGTGCAGATTCAAGTGCTTCGGGCCCTGCTAGCGAGGGTTGATCGCTTCCAGCAGACCGTGCGGAGATCACTAGGTAGTTGCTCGGCTTTTGTAGCCTAGTGCTTCTCCTTCCCATTTTTATCTTCTTTTGTACTGAATTGTAGTAGACTATTTAGTCTTTTCTATACTCTTAGACTTATGATAGGTGCTCATGACTGGTGACACCCCGATGTCGGGTTGTGTTTGTTTCCACAAATTGTACTATTCCATTGTTCTTTTGGGATTTAATCATGTTAATGACTTAAATTGATCTAGTATATCTATTTAAATGAATTGGGTGATGTGTTGGTTGGCCTTGTTTCATGATAGGCGCCATCACGACCAGGTCCGGGTTTAAGGTCGTGACAAATTGGTATTAGAGCCTAGGTTACATAGGTCTCATGAGTCATGAGCAGGTTTAGTAGAGTCTCGCGGATCAGTACGGAGATGTCTGTATTTATCCTCGGGAGGCTGCATAACCTTTAGGAAAAATTTTATATTCTTGAAATTCTTGTCGCGCGAATTTGTTTATCCGAGTACTAAACTTCTGTTATTCTATTCTCTCACAGATGGTGAGGTCACGTACTACCGGTCAGGATGGACAACCACCAGTACCACTAGCTATGGCCACTGTAGGCCGAGGACGTGGTTGAGGTCGCGGTAGGGGCAGGGGTGTAGCCCGCACAGCAGCTAGGGCAGCACATGCAGATCCACCAGTCGCCCTAGTTCAAGATCAAGTCCTAGTTGTGGATGCTCCAGCAGCACCAGCTCAGGCACCAGCTGTGCCCATTGTGATTTCGGGTCTTCAGGAGGCCCTAGCTTAGATTCTATCAGTATGTACTATCCTAGCTCAGACGGTCTCAGTTACTACAGCCGGAGCTACTTCTCAGGCCCGGGGAGGCACCCAAACACCCGCCGCTCGCACACCTGAGCAGGTCGTGTAGGGACTTCAAACATCAGGGGCACATCCAGCCCAGCCGGTTGCAGCTGCTCATGACTATGTAGATCATGACATGCCAGAAGACGAGCAACGTAGGTTGGAGAGGTTTGGTAGACTTCAACCTCCGACTTTCAATGGTGTAGAGGGCGAGGATGCCTAGGTTTTCTTGGACAAGTGTTAGAGGATTCTTCATACATCAGGTATTTTGGAGACCAGTGGGGTCGCTTTCACTACTTTTCAGTTTTCTAGAGCTGCCTTCACTTGGTGGAAGGATTATGAGAGGTGTAGGCCTATTGGTGAAGCACCTTTTACCTAGCAGTAGTTCTCCGTTCTCTTTTTAGAGAAGTATGTACCACAGTCTCACATAGAGGAGTTGTGCAGACAGTTCGAGTGGCTGCGTCAGGGAGATTTGACTGTGATGCAGTATGAGATGAGGTTCTCAGAATTAGCTCACCATACTATTTTGTTGGTTCCGATAGATAGAGAGATGATCAGGAGGTTCATTGATTGACTCACATATCAGCTTCGTATTCTCAAGTCCAGGGAGAGGATGTTTGGTGCTACTTTTGAGGAGGTTGTTGACATTGGTCGTGAGATTGAGTCAGTTCGTTGCCAGGAGAGAGATGTGAGAGAGGCAAAGAGGCCTCGGGGAGATGGTAGTTATGGTGGTGCTCCTTCGAGAGGTTAGTTTCAGCACGGCAAAGGCCGTCCAATCAGGCATGCTCAGCCAGCTCGCCCAGGTTATTGTGGGGCTTTATCGAGTCATGGTTCTCACTGTTCACACCAGGGTCAGTCATCACTCAGTGCCCTTCCAGCTTAGAGTTCGTCCCGTGCTCCGTCAGTTCAGGGATCATTTATGCCAGGTGCATCTGCTAGACATTCCGGTGGTAAGGGTTGCCTTTAGTACCCGTCTCCAGCACTCATGAGTTTCTATGAGTATGGAGAGATGGGTCATATATGGAGGCAGTGTCCTCGTCGTCTTGGGGGTTCATCTCAGCAGAGGAGTAACCCATCGGCTTTAGCGCAAGTTACTTCACCATCACCCAGCCAGCCATCTAGGGGTGTGGGTCAGTCAGCTATGGGTCACCCTAGAGGGAGAGGTCGATCAAGTGGCGGTCAAGCCCGTTTCTATGCACTTCCAGCTAGGCCTGATGCTATTGTTGTAGACACCGTGATCATAGGTGTTGTCTCAGTCTGTCACAGAGATGCTTCTGTATTATTTGATCCTGGTTCCACTTATTCTTATGTGTCATCATACTTTGCTCGTTTTTGGATATGCCCCGTGAGTCTCTTGTTTTATTTGTTCGTGTATCTACTCTGGTGGGCGATACTGTTGTTGTGGACCGTGTGTACCAGTCATGTGTGGTGACTATTGGGGGTCTAGAGACCCGAGTGGATTTTTTGTTGTTATATATGGTAGACTTCGACGTTATATTAGGCATGGATTGGCTATCTCCGTGTCGCACTATTTTGGACTGTCATGCTAAGATAGTGACATTGGCTATCCCGGGTGTGCCACGGATTGAGTGGCGAGGTTCGACTGATTATGTTCCCAGTAGGGTAATTTCTTTCTTGAAGGCCCAGTGTATGGTTGGGAAGGGTTGTCTTTTATATCTAGCCTTTGTAAGGGATGTCAGTGCAGAGACTCCTAGTATTGATTCTATTCCTGTTGTGAGGGAGTTTCCTAATTTGTTTCCTGTAGACCTGCCCGACATGCCACCAGACAGGGATATTGATTTTGGTATTGACCTGGTTCTGGGCACTCAGCCTATTACTATTCCACCGTATCATATTGCACCAGTAGAGTTGAAGGAGTTGAAAGAGCAGCTTTAGGAACTCCATGATAAAGGGGTTCATTCGGCCTAGTGTGTCACTTTGGGGTGCGCCGATTCTATTTGTGAAGAAGAAGGATGGCACGATCATGATGTGTATTGACTACTGACAGTTGAACAAAGTAACAATGAAGAACAAGTATCCTTTACCTCATATCGATGATTTGTTTGACCAGTTTTAGGGAGCGAGAGTGTTCTCCAAGATTGATCTCCATTCAGGTAATAAACAGTTGAAGATCAGGGACTCGGATATTCTTAAGACAGCTTTTAGGACCTGATACGATTATTATGAGTTTTGATGATGTCTTTTAGACTGACCAATGCCCCAGCAGCATTCATGCATTTGATGAACAGCGTGTTTCAGCCCTATCTCGACTCGTTTGTCATAGTCTTCATTGATGATATTCTGGTGTATTCATGTAGTTAGGAGGAGCACGCAGAGCATTTGAGAGTTTTGTTGCAGAGATTAAGGTAGGACAAACTTTATGCAAAGTTTTCCAAGTGTGAGTTTTGGCTCAGCTCAGTGGCTTTCTTATGGCACGTGGTGTCCAGCGAGGGTATTCAGGTTGATCTGAAGAAGATAGAGGCGGTTCAGAGTTGGCCCAAACCGTCCTCAACCACATAGATTTGTAGTTTTCTTGATTTGGCGAGTTTTACCGCTGGTTTGTTCAAGGATTCTCATCTATCGCATCGCCCTTGACCAAATTGACTCAAAAGGGTGCTCTATTCAGGAGGTCGGATGAGTGTGAGGAGAGCTTTCAGAAGCTCAAGACTGCCTTGACCACATCTCTAGTGTTAATTTTGCCATCAGCTTTAGGTTTATATACCATGTATTGTGATGCTTCGAGAGTTGGTATTGGATGTGTATTGGTGAAGGAGGGTAGAGTTATTGCTTATGCTTCTCGTCAGTTGAAGCCCTATGAGAAGAACTACCATGTTCATGATTTGGAGTTTGCTGGTATTGTTCACGCATTGAAGATTTGGAGGCATTATTTGTATGGTGTGTCTTGTGAGGTGTTTACCGATCATCGTAGCCTCCAACACTTGTTCAAGTTGGGGAGAGACCTCTTGTAGTTGATGTTCAGGCCTTGGCCAATCGGTTCGTAAGGTTGGATATTTTGGAGCCCAGTCGAGTATTGGCTTGTGTGATTTCTCGGTCTTACTTATATGATCGCATCTGAGAGCGCCAGTATGATGATCCTCATTTGCTTCTCCATAAGGACAAAGTTCAGCACGATGATGCCAAAGATATGACTATTGGTGATAATGGGATGTTGATGATGCAGGGCCGGATATGTGTACCCAATGTAGATAGGCTTTGAGAGTTGATTCTGGAGGAGGCCCATAGCTCGTTGTATTCCATTCATCCGGGTGCCTCGAAGATATTAGGATCTAAGACCGCATTATTGGTGGAGGAGAATGAAGAAGGACATTGTCAAATTTGTAACTCGGTGTCTCAATTGTCAGCAGGTGAAATATGAGCATCAAAGACCAAGTTGCTTGCTTAGCAGATGCATATCCCAGAGTGGAAGTGGGAGAGGATCACCATGGACATTGTAGTTGGGTTCCTATGGACTTTGAAGAAGTTTGATGCTATTTGAGTGATTTTGGATCGGCTGACTAAGTGCGCGCACTTCATTTCTGTGTGTACTACCTATTCTTCAGAGCGGTTGGCAGAGATCTATATCAGGAGATTGTTCGTTTGCATGGTGTCCCAGTTTCCATCATTTCAGATAGGGCACATAGTTTACTTCACAATTTTGGAGGTCTGTGCAGCGGGAGTTGGGTACTCAGGTTGAATTGAGCACAACTTTTCACCCTCAGACAGACGGGCAGTCCAAGCGCACTATTCAGATATTGCAGGACATGTTGCGCGCTTGTGTCATTAATTTCGGAGGGTCATGGGATCCGTTTCTACCGCTCGCAGAGTTTGCTTATAACAACAACTACCAATCGAGTATTCAGATGGATCCATATGAGGCTTTACATAAGAGGCGGTGTAGATCTCCAATTGGTTGGTTTGAGCCGGGTGAGGCTAGGCTATTAGGTACAGACTTGGTGCAGAATGCTTTAGACAAGGTGAAGGTGATTCAGGAGAGGCTTCATACAGCACAGTCGAGACAAAAGAGTTATACTGATAGGAAGGTTCGGGATGTGTCCTACATGGTTAGTGAGAAGGTTCTGTTGAAGGTTTCACCTATGAAGGGTGTTATGAGATTTGGGAAGAAGTGTAAATTGAGTCCTCGGTTCATTGGGACTTTTGAGGTGCTTCGGAGGATTGGGGAGGTGGCCTATGAGCTTGTTTTGCCACCCAACTTGTCGAGTGTGCAACCGGTATTTCATGTTTCTATGCTCCGGAAGTATATTGGGGATCCGTCTCATGTTTTACATTTCAGCACAGTTCAGTTGGATGATGATTTGACATATGATGTGGAGCTAGTGGCTATTTTGGAGCGTCAGGTTCGAAAGTTGAGGTCAAAGGATATAGCTTTAGTGAAAGTGCAGTGGAGAGGTTGGCCCGTGGAGGAGTCTACCTCGGAGACTGAGTGGGAGATGCGGAGCAGATATCCTCACCTATTTGAGGCTTCAGATATGTTTCTTGACTCGTTCGAGGATGAACGTATGTTTAAGAAGGGGAGGATATAACGACCCGGCCGGTCGTTTCATGAGTTATCGCTCCATTTCCCCCATTTATGCTTTTTATTGTCTTGTTCAGCTGTATTTTATGTTATCGGGTTGGTTGGCTCGGGTTCGGATAGATTTTGGTAAGATTTAAGACATTTAGTCTCTTCTGAGTAAGCTTAGGTTGAAAAAGTTAACCGATTGTTGACTTATGTGATAAAGGGCTTGGATGTGAGTTCTGATGGTTTGGATAGCTTCAAGAGGTGATTTGGGACTTAGGAGCGTGATTGTAATGTGTTTTGGAGGTGTGGAGTACATTTAGGCTTACATTTGCGAAGTTGGAATTTTGGTGTTTTTCGGTTAGTAGGTGAGATTTTGATATAAGGGTCGGAATGGAATTCAGGGAGTTGCAATAATTCCGTTGTGTTATTTGGGATGTGTGTACAAAACTTTAGGTCTTTCGAACGTGGTTTGATAGACTTTTTGATCGAAAGCGGAATTTGGAAGAGTTTGGAATTCTTAGGCTTGAATCTGATGCAAATTTGGTGTTTTGATGTTGTTTTGAGCGTTCCGAAGGTTGGAACAAGTTTGAATAATGTTATGGGATATGTTGACATGTTTGGTTGAGGTCCCGAGGGCCTCGGGTGAGTTTCGATGGTTAAACAGATCATTTCAAGTTGGAAAAGATTGCAGAAAATCTGTTGTCGCGAAGAGGTTAGGATGTGATGCTGGAGGTTTGGCCTTCGCGTTTGCGAGGGAGGTTCCGCGTTCGCGAAGTGTTGGGGTCATTGAGCTACGCATTTGCGAGGGTGATGCCGTGTCCGCGAAGATTTAAGTTTCTGAGGCATCGCGTTCGCGAGGGGTTGTCGCGTTCGCGTAAGAGGATTTATGGTCAACATTAAGTTTGTGCTTCGCGAATGCGAGGCATTGACCTCGTTCGCGAAGAAGGATTTGAAGTGCTGGGCAGAATGTTTAAAAGACCCATTTCTGCGATTTTGGGTCTAAGTTCCTCCATTTTTGGGCGATTTTGAAGCTTTTTGAAGGGGATTGAAGAGGGAATCAAGGGGTAACACTTGGAGGTAAGATTTATGTATAATACTCAATCCTAATGTGATTTATACCTAGTTAACCATGGAATTTATAGAATTTAAGCCTAAATATTGAAGAACTAGGACTTGTAATTGGAGACTTTGAATTTGGGATTTGAGGGGTCATTTGTGGTTGGATTTTGGTGCTTTTGAAATGAATGAACTTGGGGAGTGATAAGGGGTCTATTGATGTCATTTTTATCGAATTTCGAGATGTGGGCCCGGGGGTCGGGTTTGGCCAATTTCGGCATTTGTGTTGTAGTTTGAATTCTTTCGAGTGGGCTTTGTTCTCTTAGCATATTTTGATAGTTTTGCACTGATTTTGGTTACATTTGGAGCATCCGGAGGCCGATTCGAGAGGCAAGGGCATTGCGGGCTAGAGTTTGGACCGGATAGAGGTGAGTAATGATTGTAAATGTTGTCCTGAGGGTATGAAAACCTGGATTTCACATCGTTGCGCTATTTTGAGGTGACACACACTCTAGATGACGAGCGTGGGGTCGTGCACTGTTGGGGATCGTGACTTAGTCCGTCGTGAATGACTATTTTACTGTGTATTTGATTTGAAAACTGTTTGTTATCATTATATTTTGGGCTGAATGCCATATTTTGGCCTCATGCCAACTGTTTTGGACCCTTGGGGGATCTTTACTACTATTCCTCACTATTTTGACTTTATACTTGTACTCAGTCATGCTATATTCTACTATTTTCATAACTCAGCCATATTTACTCTATTTTGACATCTTAAATGATATTTTAAGCTGAGCATCATATTTTACTGTGCATGAATGGCTTTTAGAGATTTCTGACTAAGTAGGGCCGAGGGCCTGTGTTGTGATGTTATTATGGGATCGGGTTGCACACCGCGGCAATGTTGTACTGATTATGTGGCCAAGAGCCCGAGTTGTATGCCACAAGGTGGCTTGATATGAGGCCAAGAGCCTATTAATTATGCTACGAGATAGCTTGATATTGCGCTTGGGCCATAAGGGGCCCTTCCTGCAGTCTGTACAACCCTAGTGAGCGTGGGTACCCAGTTTGTGATGTGATATTACCCGAGGGGCTGATTTAGTTCCAGGTTATTGCCGAGGGGCTGATACGAGTGATTGTGAGATAGCCCTAGGGGCTGAGATTCTGTTAGTATTTGCCCAAGGGGCTGGTTTTATGTTTTTATCTTTTCTCGCTGCTTTTCATTCACTCGTTTAACTGTTAAAAGATGTTTTAAAGAATCTTATACTGAACTAAGGTGTTTTTATAAGATTTCACCATTTTATTGCATTGTATTGGTTTTACACTGCCTCTTAGTAGCAGTTTGTTGTGTTTTATGTGTTTTCTTATTGCTCAGCCTTCATTTTTTTTATTACTCACTAAGTTGGCGTACTCACATTAATCCCTACACCCTGTGTGCAGATTCTGGTGGTTCAGGCTCTCTTAGCGAGAGTTGATCGCTTCTAGCAGACCGTGCGAAGATCACTAGGTAGCTTTTCGGCATTCGCAACCCAGTGCTTCTCCTTCCAATCTTTATCTTCTTTTGTACTAAATTGTAGTAGACTATTTTGTCTTTCCATACTCTTAGACTTATGATAGATGCTCATGACTAGCGACACCCCGATGTCGGGCTGTGATTATTTACGCAAATTGTACTATTTCACTATTCTTTTGGTATTTAATCATGTTAATGACTTAAATTGATCTATTATATCTATTTAAATGAATTGGGTGTTGTGTTGGCTAGCCTTGTTTCACGATAAGCTCCATCATGACCGGGTCCGGATTTAGGGTCGTGACATAAGCCAAATAAGCTAGACACCCCTTTTCGACCATATGCCGAGCCTTCATATAAGAGATAACCTTGTTGGTAGAATGACCAGAAATCCCCATCCACTCTAATCGAGGAAACCTCGGCAAGGCTAATGTTATTGTCTTGGCGTGACTGTCCAAAATAGCATGATAAGTTGAGCGCTAATCCATCCCCAAAATGACATCAAAATCGACTATATCGAGAAGTAGGAGATCTACACTAGTCTCAAGACCCCCAATAATAATCACACACAAATGATAGACACGATCTACAATAATAGAATCCTCCACATGTGTGTACACATATACCGGGCACTCAAGGAATCATGGGGCACAACCAAATATGAAGCAAAGTAAGATGACACATAGGATTAGGTAGACCCTAGATCAAATAGAACTGAAGCATCTCTACTGCGAACTGAAACAGTACCTATGATAACAGCATCGGATGACTTAGCCTCAGTCCTGGCTGGAAAACCATAACATCGGGGTTGGGCCCCACTACTCTGAACCATGTCTCTAGGACATCCTCATGTTGGCTGACCTCGACCTCTAGTGGCCTGGCCTTCCTCTCTAACGTCCTAACCTCTACCTCTAGCGACTTGACCTCTACCTCTGGCTCCCTGACCCCTACGTCTAGCTGGCTGAGCGGGCGATGGTGCACCCGATGCTGGAATCATGGCATGATAACTCTATTGTTGTGGGGGAATGCCCAATAATCTCGGACAGGTCCTTCTGATATGCCCATAGCTACCACACTCAAAACATAAGTCCTAATAATGTGTTAGTGAAAACTGAGACTCACCCGAATAGGACGGTTGACCATGGTAATGACTATGAATAGGAGGTGCACTAATAGGAGATGGTGGTACAATGCAGGCTATCTGATCCGAGTAATGCATGTGGGGACCACGACCACCTGAAGAACCATGGGATACCTGGAGTGGTGAATGAAACGACTTGGAGGATGGCCTCTACCAAAAGTACCTCGACCTTCAGATGAGGCCCCACTGAATTCACCGGAGTGACACGGCCTCTTGTCATACCCCTAACCACTCCCCTGAGCTAAAACCATCTCGACTCGTCTGGAAATATTGTCTTCCTCCTGGAAAGAAATCTTACTCCCAGTCTCCTTAGCCATCTACAATCTGATAGGCTAAGCAAGTCCCTCAATAAAACTCCTCACCCAGTCTTACTCTCGATAGTAAGTAGAAGAATAGCATGACGGGCCAGATCCACAAATCGAGTCTCGACTGAGTGACAGTCATAGAACCCTACTACATACACTTGAACTGCCTTCGATAGACTGAGTGATAGGAAGATACTTCTCAAGAAATAGCTGAGAGAATTGGTGCCAAGTAAGATCTGGTGACCTAGCTGGTTTGGCCAACATATAATCCCTCCACCATTTCTTGGCGGAACCCGACAAATGAAATGTAGCAAAGTCGACCCCATTGGTCTCCACTAACTCCATGTTCCGTAACACTTCATGACAACTGTCCAGATAGTCATGGGGATCCTGAAGATGCACTACTATAATTAACTGGGAGAAGCATTGTAAACCTATCCAATCTCCACAGACCCTCAGAAGGCATAGCTGATCCATTATCGGTCTATGCTGCAACACCCGGCTGAACTACCCCAATGGGATGAGCTACTGGAGTCTGAAAATAAGGATCTATCTGCTCCGCAGTGTTGGTAGCGGGAGTTTGTGCTCCTCCCCCGGACTGAGAGACGGCTGGTGCTACAGGAAATGTGTCGGCCTGAGCCACACTCTCCATGAGGCCCACCAGACGGACCAAAGCATCCTGAAGTACGGGGATAACGATGAACTCCTCTAGAACCTTGGTTGGCCCCACTCATCAAGCTCTAGGCTGAGCCCTGCCCCTTCCTCGGCCTCCGGAACGGCCTAGGCCTAGTCCTCTACCCCTAAACAAAAGAACAAGAGTAGAGAGTTCAATTAGTATTATGAGAACAAAGTCGCACGACAAAGAAGAATAGAAGTGAAATATTTCCTAAACTCTGTAGCCTCTAGGGTATAAGCACAGACGTCTCCGCACCGATCCCTCAAACTCTACCAAGCCTGTTCATGAATAATGAGACCTAGGCAACGTAGTGCTCTGATACCATCTTGTCATGACCTGGAATTCCCATCATCGGGACTGTGATGGAGCCTAACATCACACTTGCTAGGCAAGCCAACATTAGAGTTTTATTAGCCAATTTCCTTTACGTTTCAGTGATTAACAATAAACAAGCTAAAACAAGTCGAAATAAATGCAGAAGCAAGTAAATAGCCTCTTTGTTTATATACTATTACTATTACTACCAGAATCTGGTGTCATAATACACCAACATTCTAAGATTTTACTACAAGCATTTGTCCGAAAGAAAATACATCTATTTACGAAATAAAGCAAACAACAAAGTATGGGATATAGAAGGGGACACCATGGCCTGTGGACGCCAGCAGGACTACCTTGGGTCTCCAAGCAAGTGAATCCTACGTCCAACCACTTGATAAGCACGAACCTGCTCCAAAATCTGCACAGGAAGGGCAGAGTGCAATATCAGTATAATCGACCCCATCTATTGGTAAGTGTCGAGCCTAACCTCGACGAGGTAGTGACAAAGCTATAGCGGGACATTCACAATATAACCTGCATATAGTGTGTAATAAAAGTAGAAAGAAAGACATAATAAAATGGAGCAATAACTTGTAAGGAATGAATATAGTTCTCGAAGTACAGCACTAGTGCTCAGCTATTACCAATCCTTAAATATAGTTTAAGAACTATTAAACTAACACAATCAAGGAAAAATATGAGCATAAAGGTTTGTTGCGGCGTGCAACCCGATCCCACCATATCACAATCATAGTTCATTCTTATTTCACCACAATCCACCCTTATTACACTTTTTGCGGTGTGCAACCTGATCCCACTGTACATAGCATTTCACTCTTATTCCTCCTCAATATATCACTCTTATTTCACTTGTTGCAGCGCGTAACCCGATCCTACAATATCAATATCATTTACTCTGCAAATACAGAAATTACACAATTCAAATCACATAACTCTTCATGAGGCGCAACTTCTAACCAAAACATTTAGAAAGATTATACACTATGAGACTTTGCACAGTAATACTACTCAGCGAGACCAATCCTAAATATACCTTGAATGTACCAATAAGCAGCTCAAACAAATAATAGGAGACAACGAAGCTATGAAAGAACTAATACTTCCAACAAAGAGATACAATGTATAACAAGTAGCAATTAGGCATCGAATTACCAGTAAAACATGTAACAGTTAAGGCAACAAAAGAAAATATAAGAAGAACGGGAAGGAAACAAGAAAAATAGATAAACTAGCGGCGGATAGGTACTCGTCACCTCACCTATGCACCACTCACATGGATTTCCTATAGCAAATAAATCAAGGGTTCCTAATTCCTCAAGTCAGAGTTAGACACGACACTTACCTCACTCCGCGAGCTAGTCAATGCTCAATTACTGGTTTTCCTCTAGTATCCACCTCCAAACAACTCGTATCTAGCCATAATCAACTCAACAATATCAATTTTTGCTAAAGGAATCATCTACAATACATAAATTTAGATTTCTCAAACTTTACCCCAAAAAGTCAAAAATCGACCCCAGGACCGCTTGGTTAAAACTCGAGATTCGGACTAAAATTCATTTACCCATTTACCTCCGAGCCCGCATATACAATTTGTTTTGGAATCCCACCTAAAATTGTGGTCTAAATCCCCAATTCTTCCTAAATACATAGTTTTCTACCATGAAAGAATTAAGATAAGGTCTAGAAATTTAATGGGCTATGTTAGAAATAGAAGAAAATGAGTTAAAGAGTACAAGCTTATGATTTGGTGTTAAGTTTTTCTTTCAAAATCGCTCCTAGGTCGAGTTCTAATGAAAAATTTGTGAAATTTTAGAAAAATCCCGTCAATGTTCTGTTATCAATCACAGGAATCAGACCTTCTTCGCGTTAGCGAAAGGTCTTTCGTGATCGCGAAGCTGTGGCTCAATTATCCTACATGTTCACAAGATACTCTTCACGTATGCGAAGGAATATTCCGACCAGCTTATGCATTCGCAAGCCATGTGCCGCGTTCGCGAAGAGTATAGGTCACTTCCCCTCCGCCAGGTCCCATGCCTACACTTTCGCTAGAGGCTGGTCGTGTTCGCGAAGGGTAATGCCCCCAATACTCCGCGTTCATGACCAAGCCTTCGCGTTCGTGAAGAAGAAAGTCACCCTGCCCCTATTTATCCTTTTTGTGTTTGCGAGAATACCTCCGTGAACGTGATGAAGGACAAACTAGATATCAGCTGAAGTCAAAAACCAGATTTTCTGAGTTCTAAACATCTGTAGCCTATCCGAATGTCACGACCCCGAATTCCCACTGTCAGGCCCGTGATGGCGCCTAACATTTCACTTGCTAGGCAAGCCAGCATTAAAGATTTACTAGCCAATCCTTTTACGTTTCAGTGATTAATAGTAAGCAAGCTATATAGGTCAAATAAACGCGGAAGCAAATAAATAAGAACTTTTATTATATACTATCACTACCCAGAATCTGGAGTCACAATTCACGAATATTCTAAGAATTTTACTACAAGTATTTGTCCGAAAGAAAGTACAACTACCTGTGAAATAAAGGAAATAGTAAAGTCTGAGGTATGGAAGGGGATGCCAGGGCCTACGGACTCCAACAGGACTACCTTGTGTCTCAGATCAGATAAAGCCAGTAGCTAACTCGGGATCAACTCGGTCCAGCACCAAAATATGCACAATGTACAGTATAGTATCTGTACAACCGACCTCATGCATTGGTAAGTGCCGAGCCTAACCTCAACGAAGTAGTGACAAGGCTAGGACTAGACACATACATAAACTTGTGCAGTTAAACAAATATACGGGCATAATAACAACTAATGGAAGTTGAATAAGTAATAACGGGAGGGGAAACATGTTGAGGGGGGTTCAAGGCAAGGAAAATCATAACAGTAAAGAAATAATAGTAGGCAAAATGCCTTACACCAATGGAAGTATTAAACACAGTAAAGACAGGTGCACGGCATCACCCTTCGAGCTTTTACTCTCAAACTCACCGTAATTTATAACTGAAACGGCATGGCATCACCCTTCGTGCATTAGCTCTCATCCTCACCATATAAACACAAGAAACGGAACGGCATCACCCTTCGTGCTTTTACTGTCAACCTCACCATGTAAATAAAATAAGAACGGCACATCATCACCCTTTGTGCATTAACTCTCACTCACAAAACATTGCACGCCATCACTCTTCGTGCTTTAACACTCTTCCTCTCCAAAACAACGAACAATATTAATAGAGAGATAGAAAAATCAACAACAAGTCTCACTTCAATATTTGGTTCTACAATATCAATCTCGAACTTGAGTCAATACTCAATCAATACCAAAATCCGTATATATGATAAGAATGTTCAACATAACAATAAACTAGTCTAAGCATGGATAATATGATCAAGAAAAGATAAAATTTTATGAATAAGACTTACTAGCATACTATGACTCCAAGCAACGCATAAGTAATCGTCACATCACCTATACGTGGTACTTAATATCCAAATACGTAGCAAATAGGTAAATAATACCTAATCCCTCAAGCCAAGGTTAACCACGACACTTACCTCGCTTTGCAGGCCACTCAATTACCGCTTTTCCTCTAGTATACACCTTATAACCACTCGTATCTAGCCACAATTAACTCAATAACATCAATTATTTCTAAAGGAATCAACTACAAAGCATGAATTTAGATTTCTCAAACTTTCCCCCAAAAAGTCAAAAATTGACCCCGGGCCTGCTTGGTCAAAACCTGAGGTTCGGACCAAAATCCATTTATTCATTCACCCCGATCCCGAATATATAATTGGTTTTGAAATCCGACCTCAAATCGAGGTCTAAATCCCCAATTTGCAAAAAAACACCAATTCTTCCTAACCCTAGTTTTCTACCATGAAAGAACAAAGATTAAGGCTAGGAATTCAATGGGTGATGTTAGAAATGGAAGAAAATGAGCTAAAGAGTATAAACCTATGATTTGGTATTGAACTCCCCCTTCAAAATTGTTCCTAGGTCGAGTTTTAATGAAAGAGTTGTGAGATTTTTGGGAAAATCCCGTTCTGGTCTATTTTTAAATCATTGGGCAAGCCTTCTTCGCGTTCACGAAGGGCCTGCCACGATCGCGAATGACAGTGGCCCAAAGGCCTATGCGTTTGCAAAGGCTGCTTCCCCCTGGACTTAGCGTTCTCAAGCCAGTGCTCGCGTTCGCGTAGAAGAACGACTGTCCCCCTCCCCTAGTTCCCTTATGCTATACGATCGCGATAGCTTCGTATCTCTTTGTTGAAAGTATTAGTTCTTTCATAGCTTCATGGTCTCCTATTTTTTGTTTGAGCTGGTTGTAAGCACGTGATTTTTGCCTCACGGACGATCGCTCCAAAAGAAAATAAAAATAGTGACAAATGGTTTCGCTGTACAATTTTTCGATCTTTCCGTAACATGTGTTGTTGGTCATTTGTGGGTCTGTCCATTTTGCATCCAGTCATTATCAAACAAAAATACAAAAATATGTGTCAGTAAAAGAAAATTCAAAAAATATATATATGTGTGCATCGTTCGGTCTAGGTTGTGATTTAACTTACTTAAATATTTTTTTTTGTGATAACTATGTGAAAATGTTATAGTGTGGTTGATTTCAATTTCACTATTTTATTTCATTTTTTGTTTAAAAGAAAAAAAAGAAAGCAAAAGAGTGAAGGAAAATCGGTTTGGGCCCAAAGAAATAAAACAAAGCAGGCCCAAACAGACACTCGAGTCCAGTCCAAAACCGGCTGCCCAAGCAGCAATTCAAACGACGCCGTATAAGGGCGTTCGATCTGAGCCATCCGTCCAGGCCAATCCAACGGCTCAGGACCCCTTTCAACGACCCGTTTTCAAACCCGACCCAATAACCAGTCTGACCCAACCCCCCACTTAAACCAAACGACCTCGTTTAACTACCAAACGACCCCGTCTCATTTCTCAGGATCAGATCTAAGCCGTTGAGATCATCTGATCTAACGGCTCAGATCCAATCAGCCTCCCCGTATATAAGCCTCCTATCGTACCCCGCACCCCCTATACCAACCCCACCCTTCATCGTCCCCAAACCCAAACCTGAAACCCCCGAACCCTAGCAGCCGCCCTAGTCTCCTTCGCCATTAAAGCCGGCGGCACGAACGCCGATGACCACCTCCTGAACACCCTAAGACCCTCTCACTCTCCTGAACATGGATCTACTATCCATTTGCCTTGAATCACTTTCGTTCGTCTCGAATCTTCATTTGAAGCTTTGAGTCGAACCCGGACCTATGCCAAGTTACCCTATCTTCGTACCAGACACCCCCTGACCTTCCTCGTGACCAAACCAAGCTTGGTTTGGTCCGAATCTACCCACAACTCCCTAAAGATCAGATCTGGAAATCCAGACCTTAGAACACATGCACCTGGGGAATCCGGCCGGTTCTCGACAAGGGTCTGAGGTCTAATAGACCTTAATCAAGGTGTTCTCATGTGAGAACACCCTGATTAAAGTTTGTTCGGCCTCAAGAGTTCGAAGTTGAGTCTGACTTGGGGTCCATTTTGATTTCAAACTTTGTCGGTAAGTTTTTCTTTCCCTTTTCGTTTATATCAACTGCTGATTAAGTCATTAGCATGCTTTGTGTTGATTGTTTGTTACTTTCTGATAGTTTCTTAAATTCTTTCATCTCTGTAAAGACCTTTTATTTGGTCGATTGTGTTCTGTGTATGATTTAAATGTATCCTATGATAAGCATGTCCGATTAGTATAGTCGTCGCATGAATAAACTTATATAGGTTCCCAGTAATTGAACACAAAATTGTCTGATGCCCTTTAGGTCCCCGAACGTATTGTTTATATGAGCGACTGATTATTACCTGCTATAATTAGTATAGTCGACTCGATAAATGTCGTTGATTAGTTTTCTATAACTAATAAATCAATGAGCTAATGATGTCACATGACTAATTGAACGTTGCCACTAACTGAATGCCCCAGCATTGTTTAAAATGGTTTGTTTGCATTGTAAAAAATGACTGGAAAGGTTCAGTCCAGGCAGCCTTGAATTTGAACTTTCATCAGTTCAAAACTGCCCTGATGCTGCAATAGGCAGGGCAGTAATAATCAAGGTTAAGCAGGGGTATTCTGGGGTGTTAAAAAGGACAGAAAGATTAGTTTAAATGAGCTGACAAGTAGGGTACTAATTTAGGATTAAACTAATACCAATGGGGAGCAAGACATGAGAGTATGGGGCTTAAAATGAATAATAAAATGATGCCCATAACTCTTGATTAAACAAAAACCAGGCGTGGTGAATAAAGGGGCTGGCACCAAAAGATGCTTAGGCATGGGCTTTAAAGAGTATGGGCATTCTGCCAATTGCCAGGGCAGGCAACTCAGCTGCACTGATGCATTTGGCCTATAAAGAGGCCATTTGAGAACTTAAAAGGGGCTGGACTTTTTAGTCTTCAGAAAAAGGAAGAATTTTGAGTCTTGAGGCTGGAATCTTTAAGTCTTAAGAAAGGTTTGTGAGTTTAAAGAAAAGACTGAAAACATACGAGAGTTCCTTGTTGCTGCATTGAATACTCTGTTGTTGCTGTTGTTTCATCACTCTTTTCTGGGTTCACTGATTTGGTACTCGACTATTTGCGGGTTCTCTTTGGTTCTGGAAAATATTGTTGTTTGTCTGTGGACTGTGGACATCACTGGGATTGTTCATTTGTTGTTCGACTCTTTGCTGAGCTTCATCATTATTGGCTGGTTGTCTGTTGTTGTGTTGTTGCTGTGTTGTTGCTGTGTTGTTGCTGTGAATCTGCTGATTGCTGTTGTTTGCTGTGTGCTACTCAGCTTATCCCTTTCCTTATTCTTCTGTTCCTCTATACCAGGTACACACCTAAGACACTGTCAGATGTAGCTGGAAATTTGAGCATGAATGTAAATGAAAGACCTGAAGAATGTTTTTTTATAGATATAGATTGTTACATTAAATATTCATGCAATGTGTAATAGTTTTACATTTTTGTTCTGGGTACTAGAGGTAGTCTTCATGCCTATAAATGTCAATGTATGGTAGTTGAATGCTAGAATGTGCATATAGGTTGGTGATGAGAGTATGCCCAAGGCAGTAGTTTGTATCTCATATTTAGTTCAAAAGTGTAGTATAATCCTGTAGTGTATGCCAAGCATTAAATTCGTACACTAACTAAGTTCTTTCCTTTCCAATAAATTGCTATATATGACTCTTAAAACCATGTTTTAAGATCCGGAACACAAATTCAGGGCCTCAACCTCACAAAGGTCGAGTTCAGGCCAAAACAGGCCAAGCCGGCCTGCTTCGAACAAGCAGTGGCCCAGGTCTGGCCAATCATGCTTGGGCTGGATTTGGGCCCGTGATTATTTGTTCGGACAGCCTCGTTTCTGATTTTAGGCGTTTCTGAATGTTGTTACAAACAACTTGCAAGCATGTAATTAATTAGGACTATCTATTGTTTTCAATTGATAAGGACAAACGCGATAAGAAATGTAGTTGCTCTAGGATATCCTTTTAAAATAAGAATGAGATGAGCCTCGATGAAAATAAACAAAACGTGCAGATGCGGGACCCTTGTTTAAATGTATATTATCGAAGCATTTAGGTTCCAGGACGGGTTGTTTAGCAAATCTCACAACCCTCCTAAAATAACAATACGTTAGACTCTTCAGGACGCGCCTTAATAAATCTTACCTTCTTAAACTCGGGTGCGCATTTATGTGACCCAAATCCAATTCTCAACGGAGTCGAAATGTGTTTCTAATCACGGGTACATTGATTGTGACGTGGTTCGAGATGCATGTCCATGACGTTGCAAATTCATTAAAAATAAAGAACGAGATGAGCCTCGCCAAATAAAAATACAAATTGCGGGGTCCTCAGTAAATATTTGCTTTAAAAATTATTTGGATTTCGGGATGGACCGTTTTAGTAAAATTCCACGGTCTTACCCAAAATAAATACGCTAGTCGCTTTAGGTGCGGCTTTAATAATTTAATTTCCTTAAACTCGGGTGCGCATTGATGTGACCCAAATCCCAATCTCAACGGAGTCAAAGTGTGTCGACGACCACAGGTACATTGATTGTAACGCGGTTCGAGATACATTTTCACAACGTTGCAATTCCTGATAAAAACAGTAAAATGATAAAAGCGGTTAAAAGTTAAATTTTGCACATAAGTTCACACTTGTATAAAATCAGATAATCAAGCCGAATATGATAGTTAAGCGACCGTGCTAGAACCACGGAACTCGGGAATGCCTAACACCTTCTCCCGGGTTAACAGAATTCCTTATCCGGATTTCTGGTACGCAGACTGTAATATAGAGTCATTATTTTCCTCGATTCGGGATTAAAATTGGTGACTTGGGACACCCTAAATCTCCCAAGTGGCGACTCTGAAATTAATAAATCATCCCCGTTTCGATTGTCCTTTAATTGGAAAAACTCCCCTACGCCCCGCGGGTGCGGAAAAAGGAGGTGTGACAGCTCTGGCGACTCTGCTGGGGATTTTATGACCCAGAACCACTGGTTCAGGGTTAAGAATTCGAGCTTAAAGTAATTGTTATTATTTGGCTTTATTTATTATCTGATTATTACATGTTTTGAGCCTAATGTTCTAAATGCTGCTTTTACCGCTTTGATATTATTTGAACTGTATATAAACTGTGCCGAAACCTTTCTCTTCTTACCTCTGGGGATGTGCTCACTGGTTGAGACTCCCTATTCTGTTAGTGTCATACCCTAAATAAAAGAGGCTCGGAAAGTTTCTAAGCCGGCTGGCTTTTTGGTTCCCGGAAAGGATCTCCTTCCTCAGCTCGAGTTGTCCGCTCGGGTACACTGTCTAGAACACCGACCCAGGTTTTGAACATAGAATAACGTGACTTCATGCCGGATCCCTAATAGGAACGCTTATTTGCATCATGTTGCATATGACTTAGGGGACTCAACACAGGGGTTGGGTCCGTCTAGGACTAGCGACCTGATATGAAAAAGACCATTCTGATGCATCCTATTGTTTTCCGTGCATTTATTTGTCTCATGCCCGCATGCTGACCGGTGTTTGAATATTTAGAAAATTGTGAAAAAAAAAGAAATAACGGTTAGGGAATTGATTGATTATTTTTAAAAAAAAAACAAATACTGTCAAAACCCTGCCAAAATTTTGAAAAAATCATTGTTCTGTTTTGTTTTTTTTAAAAAATAAAATAAAATAAAATATAAATAGAAATATATAGTTTGTTTTGCCATAAAAATAAAAATAAAAATTAAAAAATTAAAAAAAAAAGGGGGGAATCTTATTTTTAAAATGGTTTTATGAAAATTCGAAAAAAAAGGGAGTCTTATTTTGCCTTTACTTCTATTATTTGTTGCAAATATATATATGTATATATATATGGAAATTCAAAAAGTCTTTCTTTACTTCAAAAAAAATGTATATATATCTTTATTTGTTGCAAAAGTATTTGTCTTGCCAAGGGTCTAGAGAGTTCTTTTAGGCTCCCAGTTTTCGAAACAAAAATCAAAAAATATTTTCCGTTATTGACTTCTTCAGAAAGTTTTTTTATATATATACGAGAATTCAAAATTCAAAAACATCGCATATATTTTTTTGTTTTATCAGGATAAGTGTCGTTTGTTAAAATCTTATTAATAAATGTGCAGAATGAGCACGACTCCGAATGAACCCTTTTCAATCATGAGTAAAATCCCCCTCCAATTGCGGCTCTGGTGGAATGATTTAGGCAAAGAAGGGCATGACGAAATCAAGAAGTATCTGAAAGGCCTCACGAGTTTGTTGGATATCAGGCCACGAGGAGATATCATAAGGGCACTAGTTCCCCACTGGGATCCTGCGCACAATGTCTTCCGTTTCTCAGATTTTGAACTTACCCCAACTTTAGAAGAAATAGCAGGGTATATCGGCAGCGCTGAGACTCCTTTGAGGCACAAATATCTGATTGCTCCAAGAGCTGTAGCAATACACCGGTTTCTGGACTCCTTAAAGATAGTCAGAACAATTCATAACCCTGACTTGGCAAAAGGTTTTTGCAGCATGAGTTTCATATATCAAAGATATGGTCACATAGGAGGATTCGACAAGCCAGAAAACCAGTTGTGCAGCAAAGGTAATCGCCAAAAGTGGGAAGAACATAGACGAATTGCTTTCATGATAACTTTCTTAGGACTACTAGTATTCCCAAGAAAAGATGGGAATATTGACATAAAGATAGCAGGGGTCGTCAGTACGTTGCTCACACAGAGTGATAGTACGTTGGCGCCCATGATAGTATCTGATATATTCCGGGCACTCACTTCTTGCAAAGCCGGAGGAAGCTTTTTCGAGGGTTGCAATTTGTTCTTGCAAATGTGGATGACCGAGCACCTATGTCACCGAGCCCAGTTTCTGAGCCATGGATCCGCTGGAAAAACCTGCATAGAGGAATTCTATACCAGAGTTAATAAGACATACCTACTAGAAGGAGTCGTAGCATGGACCTCATATTTCCGTACCCTCAACTCCAGTCAAATACAGTGGGCGCTAGGATGGTTATCGATCGACGAAGTCATATACATGCCAGCAGCCAGACCCCATTTTCTCTTAATGGGACTCAAGAGCATTCAACCATACGCGCCGCATCGGGTTTTAAGGCAACTGGGAAGGTATCAGATAGTGCCGAAAGATGAGGATCTAAGCACCCAGGTGATCGAGATCAGTCCCGACGGCCAGTTTCCCGAAGCAAGGGTGCGTCAAATTTGGAGCCAATGTCAATACTTAGAAGCAAATACTTGTGTAATGAATCGGGCAAAGGGGGAAGTTTCGCCCGGGTATCAGGCCTGGTACAAAGGGGAGACATCATCTGGAAGACCGACCAAAAGACCTCACCTGCAAGAATTTGCCAAATCTTCACAAGAGCAGTGGGGCTGGTTGGCCAAAGAGCGGGAATATCTTGCCGAAGCAGGCAAACTGAAGCAACAAGTTCAGGATATGAGGTTTGAGTGCCAATTACAGTCTGCTGCCCACAAGGGAGAAAAGAACAGATTAATCAGAGAAGGCAAAATCCTCAAAGCTCAGATCCGGAGAATGAAAAAGGAGGCTAATAGCCAGCTGAGAAGCCGAGCAGATAAAAGATTGATAGCAGGGTTAAAGGATCAGGTTGCGGAATGTCAGGAAGATTTGGAAAGAGCCAAGGCCAGCACAACAAGATTGCGGACCAAGTGGGCAAAGGGTGCGATAGCTCGGAGGCAGCGCCTGCAACGAGTCATAAGGGATTATGAACTGAGCATCGGGACATTAAGGGAAACGAATGCCTCTCTTCAAGAGAGGATCTTCAAGCAAACACGAGATGCCCAAGCCGACAGAAGGCAATGTTACGAGGCAATGACCAGAATGGAAAGGCAGATGGAGATGTTCCAGGACCAGCTTGCCAGCAATGCACAAACACTAGGATTGAAGAACCGACAGATAAGGCAGTTGTTCGCGGAAAGGGACAACATTCGGGGAAAGATCGACGAGATCGGGCATTACATCTACATGAGATGCCTGGCATGCGAGCAAAAGCCTCGAAAGACCCTCCTTGTTTCCATCATGGGTTGCGTCCACCGAATCATGAATGAGCTGAAAAACCTGCAGAGGGACCTCACACCTAGGGCCGCGGAAAGGCCGAATGATGCCTAGCGGGTCCCTAAGTTGGAAAATTAATCTTTGGTTGAGTCCTGTTTATTTGGCTTTGTCGCTTTTCCATATGTTGTTTTCCTTTCTTTTAGTCAAAACGGGTTAAGAACTGTGGAGTCTGTACTATTGCTATTCCTTGCTTGAAGTAATTTGTAATAGCAAAATTTTGAGAATGAATTTAATGATTTCACAAGAATTGTGTGTTTCTTTACTTTAAGGCAGAACTACGCCTGGTCTGATTCACGCGGGGACGTGATACGTAGGCAATCCCCATAAGATTCGACCGCTTTTAATAAATAAAGAAAAGAAAATGTAAATAAAATAAAACGCAGGGTTTCGCAAAATACTTTAAAGAGACGAATGAGCAAACCGGGATGACGCATGTTGTTTGAAGCAAAGCATGTAGAAACGGTTAACTGCCTAGGTGCATTGCATCCTCTATGTGTTATGATCAAATCTGTTAAGCTCTAACACTAACAAAGTTTGTTGTTGTCTGATACCAGACAGTTAGTTGTTAAAGAATTCTGGCAACACATTCATACCAAACCAGATCCAAAGGACCGATAGCATCAAGCATGACTACTTCGGAGAATAGCAATGAGGAAGAAAGGCCGATGAGCCAATTGCTAAAAGAAGCAATGGAAAAGATTGAAAGGATGGGACTAGAGATGCATGCAATGCAGCTAGCCCTAGCCAAAACGCAAAAGAGCCCTGAGACACTGGGACACATGCCGGAATACCCTCACTCTGGCCCTTCCACAAGCCGCCCAAATCCCCTCTATCATCAAGAAAGAAGCCCTCACGATTCCCAAGCTCCACCACCCCATCAACCTCTCCCAACACCCAACATTCCCATTTTTGTGGGACCTACATCAGCCCCTTTGCAGCGAACGACTAGTGAGCCATTGTTTCAGGCTCACGACACCCAATACTATCCCCCCGAGCCTACATTCCACGCACCGTAACCACAGGCTTACAATCCCCATTTGGAAGTACCGGCAGAGGTTGAGAAGCCGGTTAAGGCCCCTGAACAGGATGAAGTGTTGAGAAAGTTCAAAAGCCTGGAGCAATCCTTCAGGAACTTGCACGGGCTGGGCAATCAAGTCAGCGTGGCATACAAAGATCTGTGCCCTTTCCCAGATGTCCAACTCCCGGCTGGGTTCAAGATGCCCAAGTTTGATTTATATGAAGGGCACGGTGATCCCATGGCACATTTGCGGGGATTCTGTAGCAAAATGAGAGGGGCAGGAGGCAAGGATGAGCTTTTGATAGCTTATTTCGGCCAAAGTCTGAGCGGATCTGCACTGGAATGGTATACCAGGCAGGATTTCAGCAGGTGGTACACGTGGGATGATCTAGCACAGGCTTTTGCAGGTCATTTCCAATACAATCTGGAGATAGTCCCTGACCGTCTCACGTTATTGAGAACTGGGAAGAAACCCGGGGAAAGTTTTCGCGAGTTCGGGTTCCGCTGGAGAGAACAAGCAGCTAGGGTCGATCCTCCCATGAGAGAGGGAGAGATGGTAGACTATTTTTTGCAGACATTGGATCCAACCTACTTTGGTCACTTGGTGACAACGGTTGGAAAATCTTTCAACGAGGTGGTCAAAATAGGGGTCATGATAGAAGAAGGTTTGAGGTCGGACAAGATCTTAAACTATTCGGCACTTAAGGCCACAACCCAGGCTATTCAAAGCGGCACGGGAGGTGCGCTAAGAAGAAAGAAAGAAGAGGTTGCCACGATCGAGGCAGGCAGTTGGTCCAGGGCTGGCAGGCCGCACTACAACCAACCCAGGCCTCACAGGTCAAACTACCCATACAACCCACCACAAAATTTCTATCCACCTCGAGAACCACATTGTTCCGTACACCAAGCCCAGGTATACACTCAGCCTCCGGTTCGCCCACAATGGCGCGCACCGGCTCCCCAGAACATATATGCACCACCACAAAACACCTACCCTCCACCAAGGGCATATAGAAACCCTTCAGGGGCAGGTTTCCGGGGAAATCCAGATGCTAGGAATGACAGGTTGCGGAAGCAAAGAACCTTCACCGAACTGGGAGAAACCTACACCGCTGTGTTCCACAAGCTGCGGCAATTGGGTTTGGTTAGTCCTGTCCATACTCGGGAACCAAATCCCCCGCCTCAGAATTTGGATCGTTCAATCAGTTGTGAATACTGTTCAGGGATGCTCGGGCACGATACCGAGAAGTGTTGGAAGTTAAGGCATGCCATACAGGATCTTATTGACACCAATAAGATCGAGGTCCAGACACCGGAGGCCCCTAACATCAACCAAAACCCACTGCCAGCGCACCACGAAGCTCACATGATTGAGTTGGTGTGTGAGGGAGGAGAATTAAGAAAACCCTCACAAACAGTGATGATGATCCAAGCCGCCCCGAAAGAAGTCTTAACCAGTGGAGGAACGAGTGTACGGTTGCAGGGAGAAGGCGTCAAGCCGGTAGTAATATTGGGGAAGAGCCCGTCCGTCATAGCAAGCAAACCCGAGCCAAGCAAGTTGGTAATACCAGGGATCCTGCCCACACCGGCAGTCATGTTGAAAGGGGTATGTAGAGAACGGGTGACCATAAAGCCGGTGGTCCAACTGCCGATGATTGACAGCAGGGCTGTGCCCTGGAAATATGAAAAGGCAGTGGTGACGTACCAAGGAAAACAGGTGGAAGAAGTCAGTTGTGAAGCGCAAGGGCTGACTCGATCAGGTCGATGTTTTGCTCCGGTGGAGTTAAGAAAAACCAACCCAGTGGCAACCAAGAAGCCAGTGTCAGAAGAAGAGGCTGAAGAATTCCTGAGGAAGATGAAAGTACAAGACTATTCTGTGGTTGAGCAGCTGAGAAAAACACCGGCCCAGATCTCACTATTGTCATTACTCCTCCATTCTGAGGAACATCGTCGGGCCCTGTTAAAGATATTGAACGAGGCCCATGTACCCAGTGAGATTTCTGTAAACCACCTGGAAACCATTGCCAGCAAGATTTTCGAGGTGAACAGAGTGACATTCTCAGATGATGACCTGCCGGTGGAAGGAACGGAGCACAATAAAGCTCTATACCTAGCTGTCAAATGTGAAGACTCGGTGGTAACCCGAGTATTGGTGGATAACGGCTCAAGCGCCAATATTTGTCCATTATCCACCCTGGACCAGTTAAAGATTGACCGTGGAAGAATCCGGGAGAATAGCATCTGTGTCCGGGGGTTTGACGGAAACGGAACAGCCACTGTGGGGGATGTTGTACTTGAACTGACCATTGGTCCGGTCCTGTTTACCATGGAATTCCAGGTATTGGACGCCACGGTATCTTACAACTTGCTGTTAGGACGACCCTGGATTCATGCAGCTAAAGCGGTGCCTTCCACCCTACATCAGACAGTGAAGTTCGAGTGGGAAAGACAAGAGGTCGTGTTGCACGGCGAGGATACAACATGCACCATGGGCGGAACCATTGTGCCTTTCATAGAGACCACTGATGACAAAGGTCCTTGGGTCTACCAGATTCTCGATACAGGGTCGGCCAACAAAATTTCTGAAGGAGAAATCATCCCGCACCCTAGGGTAGCTGCCGCAACAGTCATGATGGTATCAGAAATGCTGGGTAATGGATTTGTGCCGGGAAAAGGCCTGGGAGTTGAACTTCAAGGGATAGTCCAACCTGTCTCCCTTCCTAAGAATCTGGAAACTTTCGGGTTGGGGTTCAAACCAACCGCAGCAGACAGGAAGCAAGCGCGAAAAATGAAGAAGAGGGTCTGGTCTCTGCCTAAACCAGTGCCACGCCTCTCAAGGTCTTTTGTTAAAGCTAGTGCCAAGGGGTCAGCGATCCCAAAGATTCGAGGACCTTTGATCGGCATAAGTGAAGACCTGAATCAGAGTTTTGAGAGACTATTCGCGGATGTCAGTATGGTGGAAGCTGGAGAGGGTTCCAGCAGAGCAGAGATACAATTCGTGGGGCCTGAGGCCAAGACCAACAATTGGACGGTTACTCCTCTTCCTGTCCGAGGGGAGTCTTGGTAGTAGGCTTTGATTAATGTTTTGTTTGTTTGTTTGTTTGATCGGATTATTCAAGGGTGTAATCCAAATTTTACTTTCGTTTTGTAAAAGTGTGAACCCTTTTATCCCGCAAATTTAATAAAGTTCTTTTCTTTTGTCCCATTTTAATTTTTTGTTTTGTTCTTTTTCTTTCTGAACAGTTCTCTTTTTACTGGTTCTAATGACATGGCATGCACAGCGGATCTTCGACCTAGTCTAATAAATCAATCTGAAACCGACTCAATGATGCAAAAGGTCGTTTGTGACGATGAATCTGAATGTGACGAAGGTGAAGCCTTCGAAGAAATAAACAGAGAACTGTGCCAATTTGAAGAGAAACCCAAGCCTAACCTAAATGACACCGAGGCTGTGAATCTAGGAGACGCTGATAACGTCCAAGAGACCAAAATTAGCATCCACATTGAGCCGAATGTCAGAGCAGAATTGATCAAAACTCTCAGGGAATTCAAAGATGTTTTTGCCTGGTCATATGATGATATGCCTGGATTAAGCACCAATTTAGTGGTTCACAAATTACCCACTGACCCGGCATACCCTCCGGTCAAGCAAAAACTAAGGAAATTTAAAACAGAAATGAGTGTAAAGATCAAGGAAGAAGTGATTAAGCAGTTACAAGCGAAGGTCATTCGGGTCACTCGATATCCCGAATGGTTGGCCAATGTGGTACCAGTCCCAAAGAAGGATGGAAAAATCAGGGTGTGCGTTGACTACCGCAACCTCAACAAAGCAAGTCCCAAGGACAATTTTCCTCTACCCAACATTCATATCTTGATCGACAATTGTGCAGGGCGCGAGATCGGATCCTTTGTGGATTGCTATGCGGGTTATCATCAGATCCTAATGGACGAGGAGGATGCTGAGAAGACAGCGTTTATCACGCCATGGGGAACCTACTGCTATCGGGTAATGCCATTCGGATTAAAGAACGTCGGGGCAACGTACATGCGGGCAATGACTGCCGTGTTTCATGACATGATACACAAGGAAATTGAGGTGTACGTCGATGATGTGATCATCAAATCTTGGCGTCGGGAGGACCATGTAGCAGACCTAAGGAGATTTTTCCAAAGACTCCGAAGGTATGATATCAAGCTTAACCCGGCCAAATGCGCATTCGGGGTTCCATCAGGAAAGTTGCTAGGATTCATCGTCAGTCGACGGGGGATTGAGTTAGACCCATCCAAAATTGAATCCATCCGAGATTTGCCACCGCCAAGGAACAAAACAGAGGTAATGAGTTTGCTGGGCAGACTCAATTACATCAGCAGGTTCATCGCTCAACTCACAGCAACTTGCGAGCCCATATTTCGGTTGCTGAGAAAGGATGCTGCGGTAGGTTGGACAGCAGAGTGTCAGGAAGCTTTCGACCAAATCAAAGGGTATCTGTCTAATCCACCCGTATTGGTCCCACCTAAGCCCGGGAAACCCCTAATCCTTTACCTGACGGTCTTGGAAAATTCATTTGGTTGTGTACTAGGGCAACATGATGACACAGGAAGGAAGGAGCAGGCCATCTACTATCTTAGCAAGAAATTCACAGTGCATGAGGTCGAGTACACTCAACTCGAGAAAACGTGATGCGCCCTAACTTGGGTAGCTCAGAAGTTGAAGCACTACCTGTCTTCATATACTACTTATCTCATATCCCGCTTGGACCCATTGAAGTATATCTTTCAGAAACCTATGCCCACGGGGAGGTTGGCAAAATGGCAAATTCTGCTCACAGAGTTTGATATCATCTATGTGACGAGGACGGCCATGAAAGCCCAGGCGCTGGCAGACCATTTGGCCGAGAATCCCGTTGATGAAAAATACGAGCCCTTAAGAACGTATTTTCCTGACGAAGAGGTGATGCATACGAATGAGTTGGAATTACCCGAGGAACCAGGTTGGAAGCTTTTCTTCGATGGAGCTGCAAACGCAAAAGGGGTTGGAATAGGAGCAGTACTCATTTCTGAAACAGGACGGCATTATCCTGTTACGGCTCAACTACGCTTCTATTGCACCAACAATATGGCCGAATATGAGGCTTGCATTCTGGGTCTGCGCTTGGCTGCTGACATGGATGTCCAAGACGTCTTGGTCTTGGGAGACTCGGACCTCTTGGTACATCAAATTCAGGGTGAATGGGAAACACGAGATCTAAAGCTCATACCATACCGACAATGCTTGCATGATCTGAGCAAGCAATTTCGATCGGTGAAGTTCAAACACATCCCGAGAGTTCACAATGAGGTTGCGGATGCCTTAGCCACCTTAGCATCAATGCTGCACCACCCTGACAAAATGTATGTTGATCCTCTACACATCCAGGTCCGTGATCAGCACGCCTACTGCAATGCCATAGAAGAAGAAGCAGATGGCGAACCCTGGTTTCATGATATCAAGGAATACCTCAGGATGGGGATATATCCAGAACATGCCTCTGGAGACCAAAAAAGAGCCCTTCGGCGTTTGTCGAATGGTTTCTTCCTCAGTGGGGGAATATTGTACAAAAGAACCCCGGATCTGGGATTGTTGAGATGCATAGATGCCAGGCAGGCAACAACGGTTATGGCAGAAGTACATGCTGGAGTTTGTGGGCCACACATGAGTGGATATGTATTGGCAAGAAAAATCCTTCGAACAGGGTGTTATTGGCTCACCATGGAACACGACTGTATCACTTTCGTGAGGAAATGCCATCAGTGCCAGATACATGGAGACTTGATTCACTCTCCGCCAACAGAGTTACATACGATGTCAGCACCCTGGCCGTTTGTGGCATGGGGCATGGACGTTATTGGGCCCATCGAGCCGGCAGCATCCAACGGTCATAGGTTCATTCTAGTGACCATTGATTACTTCACCAAATGGGTTGAGGCTAAAACCTTCAAATCAGTAACCAAGAAGGCAGTGGTGGACTTTGTTCACTCCCATATCATCTGCAGATTTGGGATCCCAAAAGTAATCATCACGGATAACGGTGCGAATCTTAATAGCAGCTTGATGAGAGAGGTATGCCAACAATTCAAGATTACACACCGCAATTCCACCCCATATCGTCCTAAGGCAAATGGAGCAGTCGAAGCAGCCAATAAGAATATCAAGAAGATACTGCGAAAAATGGTGGAAGGGTCCAGACAATGGCACGAGAAATTACCCTTTGCCTTGTTGGGTTACCGCACTACCGTCCGGACTTCCATAGGCACAACTCCTTATTTGTTGGTGTATGGAACTGAGGCCGTGATACCAGCGGAGGTCGAAATTCCGTCCCTCCGAATTGTCGCTGAAGCCGGAATTGATGATGATGAATGGATCAAAGCTCGCTTGGAACAGTTGAGCCTGATAGATGAGAAAAGATTGGCAGCAGTGTGCCATGGTCAGCTATACCAGAAGAGAATGGCAAGAGCGTATAATAAGAAGGTGCGCCCCAGGAAGTTTGAAGTAGGGCAGCAAGTATTGAAGAAGATCCTCCCACATCAGGTCGAGGCAAAAGGCAAATTCGCCCCAAATTGGCAAGGGCCTTATATCGTGACCAGAGTATTGTCCAACGGTGCTTTGTGTTTGACAGATGTCGAAGGTAGATGTGTCGACATGGCTATCAATTCAGATGCAGTCAAGAGATATTATGCGTAATTTCTTTAATTATGGCAATTATTAGGTTTGTTTGTTTGTATTTAGCATTTATTGGATAATGAGATGACGGAGGCAATTCTTTCTTCTACCCAAACACTGTTTAACCCTTGCTTCCCCCTTTGAGCCTTAAGTTATTCTTTCATACCCCTCTTTTGGAATCAATAATGGGAAAGACATGAAAAAAAATGAAAAAAAAATGAAAAGAAGGAAAAGAAAAAAAGGAAGAAGATAAAATCACAAATGACAAAACCGTGGGAACTACGTTTGACCTGATTCCTCAAAGAGGATACGTAGGCGCCTCACGGCTCGGTCATAGTATGCATCATAGCAAATATAGGATGCATAATGTACATAGTGTGCATAATAGGCACAATGTGCGTAACGCACATAGCTCAACATAAGCATAAAAAATAAATTCCCCAAGCAAGAAAACTGGGGCAGAGGTTATGTTTTAAGTTCCAACAAAGGTTTGATTCCAAAAGTTGTAGCACATCACCCTTCAAATTGTTTTCATTTTTGTAGCCTTTCTTCAATCCCACACCAAAACCAACATCAACATCCAAAAGACCTCCCGATCAATGTTCGAGAGATGCCAAATCCGGCAAATAAGGCCGAGAATAATACACTGATCCCCAGCAAAGAAGAGGATCGTAAGACTGGGAATGAGTTGATAGTCAAAAGAATCCCCGGAAGAGAGGGTCGTATCTACAACACCCCGGATCCTCGAAAGAAATAAAATGAGAGAGTCTTATCGGTGAAAACCTTCACAGGCACCGAGAGGCGATGTAAGATGAGGGATATGAAATGAGAGAGTCTTATTGGTGAAAACCTTCACAGGCACCATAAGGCGCCGGGAGATGAGAGAAAAGAGAGAGTCTCATTAGTGAAAACCCCTCGAAGGGCACTATGAGGCGACGAGACAGATCAGCGAAGCTACCACATTAGAAACGAAGTGAACACTCCTTTATCATCCCCAGCAAGTCAAACCATCGGGCAAATCAATTGATACAAATAGACTGGGTCGGAATCTATGGTGCACGCCATGATCACGGGGACCAGTTGTGTCCTCCAGATAAGTTCTTTTGATTGTCTCCTCCCACAAAATATTGGTTCAGAAAGATTTTCTCCTTTCCATATCTTTATTTCTTTTCCTAAAATGTGTCTTTAAAGGATTTTTCAAAGCTTACTACCAGAAACCGAAGGGGAATTCATCCAATGCAGGATAATACAAACAGTCTTAAAGGCCGGCCCCAGGCAATGCAGGGATTGTGCTCGGAAATGTTGGAAGAAGTAAGCTCCAAAAGGGAGTGGTTTCGGGAGTTAGAAGCAGACTCCCACATCATGTGTTTTAAAAGAAAGCAGAAAAGGGGATAAATTGAAAACCAATCCCCAGCAGGCTAGAGACCCCCAACAGGCAACTTTGCCCGCCAACCAATTATGGGGACATAGAGCAAGAAAAGGGGAAGAGAGAAAAATCGCTCGCCGGAAAGGCACCCTCTACCACCACAATGAAAACTAATCAAATCCTTTTGTCTGCTGCAGGAAAACAAAGGATTGATGATGGCAGCAAGATCCACCGCCATGGAAGTCACCAAAAACCGGGGCAGAAATTTTTTTGCCAATTGTCGAAAATTTTCTCGGAAGGACGGGGAAGCAATTTGAATACATTTAAGTTCTAGGTCGTCCACCAGTATAATGCGGGAATACTTTTAAGTTCTAGGTCGCACACCAGTATAATGCGGGAATACTTTTAAGTTGTAGGTCGCCCACCAGTATAATGCGGGAATACATTTTAAGTTCTAGGTCGCCCACCAGTATAATGCGGGAATACATTTTAAGTTCTAGGTCGCCCACCAGTATAATGCGGGAATACATTTTAAGTTCTAGGTCGCCCACCAGTATAATGCGGGAATACTTTTAAGTTCTAGGTCGCCCACCAGTATAATGCGGGAATACATTTTAAGTTCTAGGTCGCCTACCAGTATAATGCGGGAATACTTTTAAGTTCTAGGTCGCCCACCAGTATAATGCGGGAATACTTTTAAGTTCTAGGTCGCCCACCAGTATAATGCGGGAATACTTTTAAGTTCTAGGTCGCCCACCAGTATAATGCGGGAATACATTTAAGTTCTAGGTCGCCCACCAGTATAATGCGGGAATACTTTTAAGTTCTAGGTCGCCCACCAGTATAATGCGGGAATACATTTAAGTTCTAGGTCGCCCACCAGTATAATGCGGGAATACTTTTAAGTTCTAGGTCGTCCACCAGTATAATGCGGGAATACTTTTAAGTTCTAGGTCGCCCACCAGTATAATGCGGGAATACTTTTAAGTTCTAGGTCGCCCACCAGTATAATGCGGGAATACATTTAAGTTCTAGGTCGCCCACCAGTATAATGCGGGAATACTTTTAAGTTCTAGGTCGCCCACCAGTATAATGCGGGAATACATTTAAGTTCTAGGTCGCCCACCAGTATAATGCGGGAATACTTTTAAGTTCTAGGTCGCCCACCAGTATAATGCGGGAATACTTTTAAGTTCTAGGTCGCCCACCAGTATAATGCGGGAATACTTTTAAGTTCTAGGTCGCCCACCAGTATAATGTGGGAATACATTTAAGTTCTAGGTCGCCCACCAGTATAATGCGGGAATACTTTTAAGTTCTAGGTCGCCCACCAGTATAATGCGGGAATACTTTTAAGTTCTAGGTCGCCCACCAGTATAATGCGGGAATACATTTAAGTTCTAGGTCGCCCACCAGTATAATGCGGGAATACTTTTAAGTTCTAGGTCGCCCACCAGTATAATGCGGGAATACTTTTAAGTTCTAGGTCTCCCACCAGTATAATGCGGGAATACATTTAAGTTCTAGGTCGCCCACCAGTATAATGCGGGAATACTTTTAAGTTCTAGGTCGCCCACCAGTATAATGCGGGAATACTTTTAAGTTCTAGGTTGCCCACCAGTATAATGCGGGAATACATTTTAAGTTCTGGGTCGCCCACCAGTATAATGCGGGAATACTTTTAAGTTCTAGGTCGCCCACCAGTATAATGCGGGAATACATTTTAAGTTCTAGGTCGCCCACCAGTATAATGCGGGAATACTTTTAAGTTCTAGGTCGCCCACCAGTATAATGCGGGAATACTTTTAAGTTCTAGGTCGCCCACCAGTATAATGCGGGAATACATTTTAAGTTCTAGGTCGCCCACCAGTATAATGCGGGAATACATTTTAAGTTCTAGGTCGCCCACCAGTATAATGCGGGAATAACATTTTAAGTTCTAGGTCGCCCACCAGTATAATGCGGGAATACTTTTAAGTTCTAGGTCGCCCACCAGTATAATGCGGGAATACATTTTAAGTTCTAGGTCGCCCACCAGTATAATGCGGGAATACTTTTAAGTTCTAGGTCGCCCACCAGTATAATGCGGGAATACATTTTAAGTTCTAGGTCGCCCACCAGTATAATGCGGGAATACATTTAAGTTCTAGGTCGCCCACCAGTATAATGCGGGAATACATTTAAGTTCTAGGTCGCCCACCAGTATAATGCGGGAATACTTTAGCTCTAGAGTTTGGAATCAGTAGCCCCACCTGAAGGCGGAAGGTTACAACAGAGAGCCCCAAGCAGGAAAAACAATAAAATCCCCAGCGCCAAGAAGCAGAAGTCTGCCAAAGCAAGCGCACATTCAAAAGGAAAAAGGAACGCGTCTCAGAAGAAGCAGTTCGGAAACATTGTAGCATGCCCAGTATGACAATACTGATGAAGAGACATACCACTGAAGAAACCAGTGGAAGATTTAAAGAAGAAAGCCATGTTCCCAGCAAATCAAACAAAGTGATGAAAACTGGCATTCAGAAAGGCGATGGACCAGCATCATCTCCAAAGTTCACAAAATAAAGGCGTCAGAGGAAAGCGTTAGCCGACAAGAAAGCGAGACAACAAGAACAAGTGGGAGATAGATGAGATCTCATACTCTAGCTTAACTTCTTGTTTTTCCTTTTAGAGCAATGTAACAGGGAGATCGGTTGAGCAGTAGCATCCTACAGCAGCATGCAACAGCGCACCACAGCAGCAAGCAATACAGTCACACGGTAGTCCCAGCTACCAAAATTTCCCGAACTACATTGATCTGATTCCTGTTTCAGCCCAGGATATGTAGGAAACCTCTGAAGCAAAGGTTCGGTCAAATCTTTTTCAAAAATGCTTCACACGGAGTATTCGGACGGGCAAAAATCGCTCGCTTATCTTTGCGCGAAAACCCTTCGTGTCTTCGTGCAAAGAGGGGCAGCTGTAAGCACGTGATTTTTGCTTTACGAGCAATCGCTCCAAAAGAAAATACAAAAGTGTAGTATAAGCCTGTAATGTATGCCAAGCATGAAATTCGTACACTAACTAAGTTCTTTCCTTTCCAATAAATTGCTATATATGACTCTTAAAACCATGTTTTAAGATCCGGAACACAAATTCAGGGCCTCAACCTCACAAAGGTCGAGTTCAGGCCAAAACAGGCCAAGCCGGCCTGCTTCGAACAAGCAGTGGCCCAGGTGTGGCCAATCACGCTTGGGCTGGATTTGGGCCCGTGATTATTTGTTCGGACAGCCTCGTTTCTGATTTTAGGCATTTCTGAATGTTGTTACAAACAACTTGCAAGCATGTAATTAATTAGGACTATCTAGTGTTTTCAATTGATAAGGACAAACGCGATAAGAAACGTAGTTGCTCTAGGATATCCTTTTAAAATAAGAACGAGATAAGCCTCGATGAAAATAAACAAAACGTGCAGATGCGGGACCCTTGTTTAAATGTATATTATCGAAGCATTTAGGTTCCAGGACGGGTTGTTTAGCAAATCTCACAACCCTCCTAAAATAACAATATGTTAGACTCTTCAGGACGCGCCTTAATAAATCTTACCTTCTTAAACTCGGGTGCGCATTTATGTGACCCAAATCCAATTCTCAACGGAGTCAAAATGTGTTTCTAATCACGGGTACATTGATTGTGACGTGGTTCGAGGACGTTGCAAATTCATTAAAAATAAAGAACGAGATGAGCCTCGCCAAATAAAAATACAAATTGCGGGGCCCTCAGTAAATATTTGCTTTAAAAATTATTTGGATTTCGGGATGGACCGTTTTAGTAAAATTCCACGGTCTTACCCAAAATAAATACGCTAGTCGCTTTAGGTGCGGCTTTAATAATTAAATTTCCTTAAACTCGGGTGCGCATTGATGTGACCCAAATCCCAATCTCAACGAAGTCAAAGTGTGTCGACGACCACGGGTACATTGATTGTAACGCGGTTCGAGATACATTTTCACAACGTTGCAATTCCTGATAAAAACAGTAAAATGATAAAAGCGGTTAAAAGTTAAATTTTGCACATAAGTTCACACTTGTATAAAATCAGATAATCAAGCCGAATATGATAGTTAAGCGACCGTGCTAGAACCACGGAACTCGGGAATGCCTAACACCTTCTCCCGGGTTAACAGAATTCCTTATCCGGATTTCTGGTACGCAGACTGTAATATAGAGTCATTATTTTCCTCGATTCGGGATTAAAATTGGTGACTTGGGACACCCTAAATCTCCCAAGTGGCGACTCTGAAATTAATAAACCATCCCCGTTTCGATTGTCCTTTAATTGGAAAAACTCCCCTACGCCCCGCGGGTGCGGAAAAAGGAGGTGTGACACTGGTTATTGGTACTTTCAAGGTATATTCTCGATTGGTTCGCTGAGTAGTATTACTTGTGTAAAGTCTCATAGTGTATAATCTTCCTAAATGTATTGGTTATATGTTGAGCCTTGTGAAGAGTTATGTGATTTTAATTGTGTAATTTATGTATTTGTTGAGTAAATGTCATGACCCTAGTTCTCCCTCTGTGAACCTATCGTGATGGCACCCTACGACTAGGTAAGCCTAACATTTGCGGAATAAGGAAAAAACATAAACTATCAACTAAAAGTAAATTTTAAACAAGGAAATGCACTGCCACTCGACATATACAATAATCACTTCCGAACAGGATTTATAACTCTCCCAAAACTTGGAATGTCATAAGTCACAAGCTAAAGAAGATACACAATACTCCCATACTCCAGAGTCCAATACAAGAAGAAAATACAAGAAGTCTATAACTTGAGGAAGAATAGAGAGGGACTCCTAGGTCTACGGGCGCAGCAGATATACCTCGAAGTCTCTACAGTCGTCTCGCCTCACTAGTAATGCGGCTGAAAGGAGGTACCTGGATCTACACACGAAAAACATGTGCAGGAAAGGGATGAGTACACCACCGGGGTACCCAGTAAGTGCCAAGCCTAACGTCGGTTGAGTAGTAACGAGATCATGTCAGGGCCCTACTGGTATATATATATAACAAAATAATACAAAATGAAATATCGCAGTAATGATAAGTACAAAAATTAAGTGAGAATGAAATCACAAAAAAAACAACAGCTCAGTACACAAAGATAAATACAGGGGATCTCCCGTGATACCGTCCCATAGTCCCAAACGTAAATATGTAAGGGATCTCCTAGGATACAGTCCCGTAGTCCCAAATGTAGATGTGCAGGGGGATCTTCCGGAATAGCGTTCCGTAGTCCCAAATTAAATATACAGTACAGGGGGAAATCCCGGGATACCGTCCCATATTCCCAAACGTAAATGTGCAAGGGGATCTCCCGGAATACCATTCCATAGTCCCAAACTAAATATGCAACTCAATTAACATAAACAACAGTTTCAAGAAAGAATTCTATAGTGTAGACGAAATTTATATCAAGAAAGACAGGTATTTTTCACTAAGCATGATGCACAGAGTTCAGATAGGCAGTTAAGATAGTTAAGATGCGTAGGCATGCTTTCCTAAGCTAAACAGGATAGTTACATATATTAGAGTTGCTCAATTAAAGGAAAACAGATATTTGCTTAATGAAAATGAGGTTTTTCCACAACTTGCCCGTGTACGCACTCGTCATCTCACGTACATGGCGCTCACATATCAAATAGTACCAAAACCTAAGGGGAGTTCTCCCGTACAAGGTTAGGCAAGCCACTTACCCCGAACCAAGCTCAAATCAATCTAAAATAATGCTCTTGCCACGAGTATACAACCGAGCGGCACAAATCTAATAAAATCAATTACATAACGTAAATATAGCTACAAGCAACTAATTTAGCTAATGAAATCAAAGCTAAGGCAAGAAAATAGAAAAACGCCCAAAAATCCTCCCCGGCCCACGTCTCGGAATCGAGTAAAAGTCACAAATTATGAATAACCATTCACTCACGAGTTCACACGTACCAAAATTATCCAAATTCGATTTCAAAATCCCGCTCAAAACTCAGAAATTTGATTGGGGAACTTTTCCCCAATTTTCCCAACCTTCTCACTCAAATATTCTTGATTAAATGAAGAAAACAACTATGGATTAATGAAATATGATCAAAATAGGATTAGGAATCATTACCGAAGGATTGTATCTGAAGCAATAGCATCGGGTCTAGCTGGGAGTGCATAATAAAGTTCCTGACCACCACCTAATCGTCCTTCCCCTCTGGGGCGGCCCCTAGCTGACTATCCTCTACCCCTAGCTAGCTGGGTGGGTGGTGAAGTAATTGGTGCTGAAGTCGATGGATGACTCCTCTGTTGAGATGAACCCCCAATACGACAAGGACACTACCTCCACATGTGACCTAACTCTCCACACTCATAACAACTCCCTGGTGCTGGAGACGGGGACTGAAGGGAACCCCTAGCACCGGGATGACTAGCAGAAGAACCTAGCATAGAGGAGCCGTAAACTGATGGAGCACGGGACGAACTCTGGGTTGGAAGGGCACTGAGTGATGAATGGCCCTAATTAGAACTAAAAACCATGGCCCAATGATGACCTATGATAACATGGGCGAGCTAACTGAGCATGCCTGAATGGACGGCCTCTGTCTTGCTGAAATTGACCCGCATGAGGAGTACCACTGAATCCACCCTGACCACGAGGCATATTAGCCTCCCTCTCAATCCTCTCCTAACCACGAACCATCTCAATCTGTCGAGCTATGTCAACAACCTCATCAAAGGTAGCACCAGAAACTCTGTCTCTGGTAATAAGTAACCGAAGTTGAAAATTGAGGCCATCTATAAACCTCTTTATCCTCTCTCAATCTGTGGGGACCAACCAGACTGTATGACGAGCTAAATCAGAGAATCGCATCTCATACTATGTAACAGACCTATTGGCCTAATGAAGCTACTCGAAATGCCTACGCAGCTCCTCTCCGCGAGACTCATGTACAAACTTATCCAGAAAGAGAACGGAGAACTGCTGCCAAGAAAGGGCCGCTACGTCAACCAGCCTACACCTCTCGTGACCCTCCCACCAACTAAGTGCAGCCCCAGAAAACTGGAAAGTAGTGAATGAGACTCCACTGGTCTTTACAATATCTGCGGTCCGAAGCATCCTCTGACATAGGTCTAAGAAACCCTAGGCATCCTCACCCTATGCACCACTGAAAGTCGGAGGCTAAAGTCTACCAAACCTCTCCAACCTACGCTGCTCGTCCTCTGGCATAATAGGAGCTAATCCTGAGCAGCTGCAACCAGCTGGGATGGAGATGCCCCCTGTGTCTGAAGTCCCTACACGACCTGCTCAAGTGTGCAAGTGGCGGGAGTTTGAGTGCCTCCCCCGGCCTGAGAAGTAGTTGCGGCTATAGTAACTGAGACCGCCTAAGCTAGGCCAGTGCACACTGATAGAATCTGGGCCAAGGCTTCCTAAAGGCCTGGAATTATAATAGGTACAGTCGGTGCCTGAGCTGGTGCTGCTGGAGCGTCCATAATTGGGACCTGATCATAAACTGGGGCAGCTAGTGGATCTGTAGGTGCTGCCCTATCTATTGTGCGGGCAACACCCCTGCCCCTACCATGGCCTCTACCGCGTCCACGGTCTCTAGTGGCCCCAACTGGTGGTACTGGTAGTCGTCTGTCCTGACCGGTAGCACGTGTCCTCACCATCTGTGAAACATAACACATCCCGACATCGGGATGCCACCAGTCATGAGCAACTACAACTCGTCTAAGAATAAGAAAAGATAACATAGTCTGAAAACAAATGCTAATACAAAGCTGAATAAGATAGGAAGGAGAACCACAAGGCTGTGAATGCCAAGCAGCTACCTAGTCAACTCCGGAGACCCGCTGGAAGACTGATCAGCACTCGCTATTGCGACCCGAGACTTTTGGATCTGCACACAAGTCGCAGGGTGTAATGTGAGTACGCCAACGTCAAATGGCTTTCAGCTCCTCTGGCGCGCCCTAGCCGAGCGGTCCTCGCCTACACAAGCAAGCAGATTAGCTCCCTCATTCTCTTATTGTGCCGACAGGACTGAGCGAACGAGGTAGGGTCAGATTAGATGGAGGAGGACTGCAAATGTCCATCCCATGAAGCGCCAGGACTCAGTAAGTAATAAAAGTAAAGGCAGCTAAGCAGTAAGAAAACATGTAAACCACATCATAACGCTACAGCAAAATAGTATAAGTCAAGAACAATGCAGTAAAGCAATAAAACCCCTAAAAATGACTCAGTTCAGTATAACCATTTTAAAACATCTTCCAATAGTTTCAAATGAGTGATGAATACAGTGAGTAAAAGGATAGAAACGTAAACAGCTCCTCGGGAAAAAACATGTACCACAACTACCCCTCGGGCAAAATATCAACAGAACCAGCCCATCGGGCTACCTCATAATCACTCGTAATTAGCCCATCGAATAATAACATGAAACAACAACATCCCCTCGGGCAATATCACATCTCACACTGGGTACCCGCTCTCACTGGGGTGTTCAAACTCCGGATAGGCTCCTACAGCCCAAGTGCTATCACAAGCCATATCGTGGCATAACAAATCAGGCCCTCGGTCTCTCATATATCACAAATCAATACCCATGTTGCGGCGCGCAACCCAATCCCATAATGTCCTCACAATACAGGTCATCAGCCTCACTCAGTCAGAAATCTCTCAAGCCACTCGGGTAACAGTAAAACATGATGCTCAGCCCAAAGTATCATTTAAAGTATCAAAAATTGAGTAAATGCGACTGCGTTATGAAAATAGTATAATACATCATGACTGAGTATAATAATGAAGTCAAAACAGCGAGGGATAGCAGTAAAAAGCCCCTAAGGATCCAAAACAGTTGGCATGAGGCCCAAGTATGGTATTCAGCCCAAAACATGGTAATAATTTTAAAAACACATTGATATCAAACAGGTTTTAATCAAATACGCGACTTAGCAGTCGTACGGGACGAACCAAGTCACAATCCCCAATGGTACATGACTCCACGCTCATCATCTAGCAAGTCCGGCACCTCAAAGTAGCCCAACGATGTGAAATTCGAGGTTTCATACCCTCAGGACAACATTTACAATCATTACTTACCTCAATCCGGTCCAAACTCTAGCCCGCGACGCCTTTGCCTCTCGACTCGGCCTCTGGATTCTCCAAATCTAACCAAAAGCAGTACCATACCATCAAAATATGCTAAGAGAACAAAGCCCACTCAAAAATAACCAGTTTACATCAAAAATACCGAAATTGGCCAAACCCAACCCCTGAGCCCACGTCTCGGATTCCAATAAAAATCACAAAATTAGAATCCTTACACTCTCACAAGTTCATACATATCAAATACGTCAAAAGCTGACCACAAACGATCCCTCAAATCCTCAAATCAAAGTCTCCAATTTCAAGCCCTAATTCCCAATTTTAAGCTTTAAATCCCATGCATTTCATGTCTAATTAGGTAAAAATCACCATAGAATCGAGTATTGAGTTCAAATATCTTATCTCCAAGTGTTTTCCTTCGATTCCCTCTTCAATCCTTCTCAAATAGCTCCAAAATCGCTCAATAATGGTGGAAATAGACCAAAAATCCCGAAGGCCACTATTTAACTTTCTGCCCAAGCAAAAATTCCTTCTTCGCGAACGCGGTTAATGCCTTCGTTTGCAAAGCACAAAATTCCATTGACCAATTAATCCTCTTACACGAACGCGACTTCCATCTCGTGAACGCGAAGATTCAGCTTTCCAGGCCATCGCAAACGCGACACCAACACGAACGCAAAGAACAACTACTAAGGCCCCCAGCTGCTCCAATTATCTACACGAATGTGTGACCTACATCGCGTTTGCGATGCACACTCAGCCTCACCCTTCGCGAATGGGGAACCAACTTCGAGAAAGGGAAGGGAAATCTCCTGCGTCACTTCACATCTCTTCGCGAACGCAAAGAGCAAAACTCTGCAACACAGAACTAAAGAAATCTGCAACTTTCAAAACAAGAATTTGATCCGTTTAACCACCTAAAACTCACCTGAGGCCCTCGGCACCTCAACCAAACATTCCAACACATCTCATAACATCATTCAAACTTGTTCCAACCTTCGGAATGCTCAAAACAACATCAAATCATCATCGGATTCAAGCCTAAGAAATTCCAAAACTTCCAAATTCCGCTTTCGATCAAAAAGTCTATCAAACCTCGTCCTAATGACCTGAAATTTTGCACACATGTCACAAATGACACAACAGACCTACTCCAATTTTTAGAATTCTATTCCGACCCCGATATCAAAATCTCCACTATCAACCGGAAAATGCCAAAATTCCAATTTCGCCAATTCAAGCTAAATCTACCCCGGACCTCCAAAATCCATTCCGATCATGATTCTAAGTCCAAAATCACCTTCTGAAGCTATCCGAATCATAAAAACCAATATAGCATTATAACAAAAAAAACTATATAAAAGATACATTAACATTTCATGAATACTACAAGTATAAATAATGCAATGCTATTAAAGTTACTATGAAAAATAAATTTACTATAACATCTTAACTTTCAACCAATCAAAAGTAATAATTTCATAAAAAATATTATCAAACCGCATATTTTACCTCCTTAAAAGTAATACTCAATAAATTTTATCAACACTGTAATTTAAGATATTACTCCTTCATGAGAAATATAAAATTATTTTTAATGAGTAAAATAATAAATATACGATAATTTAGTGAGACATAGAACTAAAACATGAATATCTATCAAGTAAAGATATAAAGTTTGGTTATCTATTTTCAGAAGAAATATCCAAGTGATATTTACCTTCAAGATGTTCTCAATTGCTAAATATGAAGTACTATGGTTTTTTATGTGAGTTATTCACATTTTTCATATTCCTATAGATAAAAAGAACTTTAATAATTATTTATTGAATAATTTGAGAGTCAACAGTGCTAATTAGTGAATTCAACACATGATTTATATACGAACTGTGAGGCAAGTCCCGAATGTTGAGTAATAGGCGTGTTTAGGGTGCAAGTCGGGCGCTTGGGGCATAAATCTCACAGAACTAAGCCCCACATATGAGTCTCAAGGTGTTTTGATAGTTCCGCATATGATTCTCAAGTTGAGCCCCGATGCGAGTCCCAAAAAAGTCTTTTAAAACACTGCCTCTAATATGGACCTCTCAGCGCAAATCTCAATTTAATTAGGTTCAATGCAAATACGATAGTCTTTTTTTTAAATTAAAACACAATAGATTTTGGTTTTTGATGTGCAAAAATTAGAATTTGATTTTGGCATCCCAAATTTTATACATGAACATTGAGAGCCGGCAAATAGTATTTTTCTAAACAAACCAAAACACCAAAAAAGCGACAGTAGACTCTAGTTTAAGGCGATTAAGAAATAATGTTGGAAGGTTTGGTTTGTTTGTACCTATAGGCTGGTAGGTTCCACCTATCTATATTTAGAAAAGGAGTTGAAGACATGGATTCTATCTAAATTATTGCTTATAGCAGCTAATTTATCACCAGGTTTGTTGGCCTCTTTGTAGATTTTTATCACTACATGTGGTTCCTTTTGCCTCGTTTTCTTTTTTAATCTTGTTCCCATTACTATTTCTTGCTACTGCTCTATTTTCATTTCACTTTGTATCAAGGGTCTACTGGAAACAGTCTCTCTATAGGAACTCACTACGTATCCTCCCTAGACCTCACTTGTGAAATTATACTAGTATCACGACCTAAAATCAATTGTCGTGATGGCGCCTATCATGGATCTAGGCCAGTCTCTACTTATCAACTCCTCACAGTAAGAATAACTTTAAAAAAATAAAGACGGAAGTAGTTAACAATAAAGAAACCTTTTTGAAACAGGATGAATCCCAAAATACGATACAAACCAACCCAAAATCGGGGTGTCACTGAGTATATGAGCGTCTATTCATAATACAATCCACAACAATGTTTAGAGAAATAACTGAAAATACAAGTAATGATAAAGAAGGAGAGTCAAGGCCTGCGAATGTCGTGTAGCTACCTTGATAGTCTCTAAACTCAAAAGTCTCAATCAGTAAACGCCGCCGTGAACAGAGTCGCCTGGATTTGCAGACGAGGTGCAGGGAGTAACATGTGTACATCCAACATTGTAAGTAACAAATCCAAACGACTGAAAGGTAGTGACGAACTCAACCGATACAGATAAAATAGTAATAACTATGCAGAAACATAGGCATGCTTTCAAGTTAAATAGACATCTCAAAACTGTAAAGTAAAAATAGATCTGAACAGTGTAAGTTATATAACTTAACTATCGCTACATGCCAATGCACATATTGTATGAAATTCACCATGTTGCCCGCCTCATGTGCTCACACTCTCAAATGCTCAACCACTCGGTACTATATATGGCCCATACGGCCCAGGGAAGATCCATCCCATAACATATACATTACTGACTATAAGTCACCCAGTACCGAGGAAAAGGGCAATCCAGACCTGTGAAAAAGATCCATCTTCAGGTATCAAGTACTTCGGACAATATCCATGTCTAGGAAAGATCCATCCCTCGAAAATATCAACCGCGCTCACTAGGGGTGTGTACAGACTCCGGAGGGGCTCCTATAGCCCAAACGCTATCATAACATCAATATAACTATTGCGGCGTGCAACCCGATCTCATAACTGTCATCATAATCAGGCTCTCGGCCTCACTCAGTCATAAATCTCTCTAGTCTCACACACGGGATCACAATATCATGAAAACTAGCCAAAACAATGATATGAGGAATCAATAACTAACAACTGAGACTGAAATATGATATGAAATGCAAGTATATGGATGAGTACGAAATATCAATGACATCAGTGAGATGATAGCAAGAAACAACCACTATGGGTCCCAACAGTATCGGCATAAAGCCTAAACATGATATCTAGTATGATTGACAACTCAACTACTTTATCACATAGTGAAAACCCGAATATCAACAAGATAGAGTCATTATACAGTACCATAGAACCAAGAAGGTCACAATTCTCATGGCTCACGCCCACACGCCCATCACTTGGCATCTGTGTCACCTCAATACCAATCACTTAACACAAAATTTGGGGTTTCGAACCCTCAGAACCAAGTTTGAAAGCGTTACTTACCTCAAACCAAGCAAGTCTCTACTCCGCAATGCCTTTGCCTCTCAAATCGGTTTGCGAACGTCCCGAATCTAGACACAAGAAATACAATACAATCAATATTGGATAAAGGGATCAATTCCACAAGAAAACTATCAAATTAGAGCCAAAAATCCGAAATCGGCTCAAACTGAGCCCCCGGGCCCACATCTCAAAATCCGACAAAAGTCACAAAACCCGAAAGCCCATTCACTCACGAGTCTAACCGTACTAAATTTATCAAAATCCGACATCATTTGCCCCTCCAAATCCCCAAAATTCACTCTCCAATTCTCAAGCCCTAATCTCCGAAATTTCACTTCAAAACCTTACCAACTAGGTGTTAAATAAGTGGGGAAACACCATTATTGAAAATAAATAGGCACAAAGGACTTACCTTTTCAAAATCCTCCAAAATCCGAGTCCCAAAATGTGAAAATAGTGAAAAATCTCTAACTCCCATTTTTATATGTTTTGCCCAGGCTTTTCGCACTTGCAGCTCAATTCCCGCATCTCCGGTCAAAGCTCCGCTTTTCGCAAAACCACTTAGGTCACTGCCTCCACTTTTGCGATCAAAGACCGTATTTGCGCTCATCGTAGGTGTGGAGATCACATCGCACATGCGACCTGAAGTCCACTTCTACGACCATTACAGGTGCAGGAATGACTTCGCACCTGCGCCCTCTGCCCAGTTCTTCCATGATCGCATCTGCGATCTTTTCCTCACTTCTGCGGTCTCACACTAGTGATGCCCACTCTGCAGGTGCGGTTACACCAGTAGCAGCACCACTTCATCTGCATTCCTCAACTCAAAATCAAGTCGTTAACCACCTGAAATCATCTCGAGGCCCTCGGGACCTCAACCAAACATACTAACAAGTCCTATAACCTGATACGAACTTAGTCGAATCCTCAAATCACCTCAATTAACATCAAAAACACGGATTACACTCAGATTCAAGCCTAATAAACTTCTAAATTCCCAAATTCCGCCAACGATGTCGAAACCTACCAAACCACGTCCGATTAACCTTAAATTTTGCACACAAGTCATAAATGACACCACAAACCTACTCCAACTCCCGGAAATCAAATCCGACCCTAATATTAAAATTTCCACTACCACTCAAATTCGTCAAAATTTCAACTTTCGCCAATTCAAGCCTAATCCTACTACGGATCTCCAAATCAGATTCCGGACGCTTTCCTAAGTCCAAAATAACCTAACAAAGCTAATGAAACCATCAAAATTCAAATCTGAGGTCATTTACACTTAAGTTAACATCCAATCGACTTTTCCAACTTAAGCTTTCAATTAAAAGACTGAGTGTCTCAATTCATTCTGAAATCACTCCGGACCCGAAACAACCAACCCGATGAGTCACAATATAGATGTATAACACAAAAGAAGAAAGAAATGGGGGAACGGGGCTGTAACTCTCGAAACGGCCGATCGGGTCGCTACATCTTCCCTCTTTTAAACAAACGTTCATCCTCGAACGGGTCTAGAAACATACCTGAAGTCTCAAACAGCTATGGGTATCTGCTCTACATCTCCTGCTCAGTCCCCCAAGTAGCCTCCTCCACGGGCTGACCTCTCCAATGCACCTTCACTGAAGCTATATCCTTTGACCTCAACTCTCAAACATGACGCTCCAAAATAGCCACCGGCTCCACATCTTAAGTCAAATCGCCATCCAACTGAATCGTGCTGAAATCCAAAACCTGATATGGATCGTCGATATACTTCTGAAGCATAGAAACATGAAATGCGTGATGCACACTCATTAAGCTAGGTGGCAAAGCAAGCTCATAGGCCACCTCCCCAATCCTCCGAAGCACCTCTAACGGTCCAATAAACTGTGGGCTCAACTTGCCCTTCTTCTTAAATCTCATAACACCCTTCATGGGTGAAACCTTCATCAAAACCTTCTCCCCAACCATGTAAGACGCATCATGAACCTTTTTGTCAGCATTACTCTTTTGTCTCGACTGCCGTGCGAAGCCGCTCTTGAATCAATTTTACCTTGTCTGACGCATCCTAAACTAAGTCTGTACCCAAAAGCCTAGCTTCAGCGGCTCAAACCAATCCACTGGAGATCTACACCGCCTCCTATATAAAGCCTCATACGGGCCATCTGAATGCTCGACTGATAACTATTGTTATAAGCAAACTCCGCGAGTGGCAGAAACTGGTCCCATGAACCCTCTAAATCAATGGCACAAGCGTGTAGCATGTCCTCTAATATCTGGATAGTGTGTTCAGACTATTCATCCGTCTGAGGGTGAAATGCTGTGCTCAAATCAACTTGAGTGCCCAACCCTCGCTGCACGGTCCTCCAAAATTGTGATATAAACTACGTGCCTCTATCTGAAATGATAGAAACCGGCATACCGTGCAGGCGAACAATCTTTTTGTTGTTAATCTCAACCAACCGCTCTGAAGAATAAGTAGTTCCAACTGGAATGAAGTGCGTGGATTTGTTCACCCGATCCACCACCACCCAAATAGCATCGAACTTCCTCGAAGTCCATGGGAGCCCAACTACGAAATCCATGGTGATCCACTCCCACTTCTACTACGGGATCTCTAACCTTTATAGTAAGTCACCCGATCTCTGATGCTCATACTTGACCTGCTGACAATTAAGATATCTTTCTTCATCCTCCTCCACTAATAGTGATGTCTCAAATCCTGATACATCTTCGCGGCAGCCGGATGGATAGAATACCGCGAGTTGTGGGCCTCCTCAAGAATCAACTCTCATAGTCTATCTACATTGGGTAAACATATCCGGCCCTGCATCCTCAATACCCCATCATAACCAATAGTCACATATCTGGCATCACCGTGCTGAACCTTGTTCTTGAAGATAAGTAATTGAGGATCGTCATACTAGCGCTCTCTGATGCGATCAAATAAGGAGGACCAAGAAACTACACAAGCTAGAACTCGACTGGGCTTAGAAATATCCAATCTCACGAATCGGTTGGCCAAGGCCTAAACATCAACTGCAAGGGGTCTCTCACCAAGTGGAAGGAATGCAAGACTACCCATACTCACTGCCTTTCTACTGAAGGCATTAGCAATCACATTGGTCTTTCCTGGATGGTACAAAATGGTAATATCATAGTCCTTTAACAGCTCCAACCATCTTTGATGCCTCAAATTAAGATCCTTGAGCTTGAACAAGTGCTGGAGGCTATGATGATCAGTAAATACCTCACAAGACACACCATAGATATAGTGCCTCCAAATATTCAACGCTTGAACAATGGCAGCCAACTCCAAATCATGAACGGGGTAGTTCTTCTCATGGGGCTTTAACTGACGCAAAGCATAAGCAATCAATCTACCCTCCTACATCAAAAAAACCAAATACCGACCAGATAAGCATCACAATATACTGTATAAGAACCAGAAGTTAATGGCAGAAGTAGAACTGGAGTTGTGGTCAAGGTAGTCTTGAGCTTCAAAAAGCTCTTCTCACACTCGTCCGACCACCTGAAACGAGCACCCTTTTGAGTCAATTTAGTCAAGGGCGATGCAATAGACGAGAAACCCTGAATGAACCAACGGTAATAACCATCCAAACCAAGAAAGCTCTGAATCTCTGTAGTTGAGGAAGGCCTAGGCCAACTTTGAACTACCTTTATCTTCTTTGGATCTACCTGAATACCCTCACTGGACACCACGTGCCCCAAGAACGCCACTGAATTGAGCCAAAATGTTGCACTTGAAGAATTTGGCATAAAGCTTCTCCTCCCTTAGTCTCTGAATACAACCCTCAAATGTTGGGCATGCTCCTCCTGGCTACGAGAGTACACTAGGATATCATCAATAAACACGATAACGAACGAGTCGAGATAAGGCCAAAACACATTGTTCATGAAATGCATGAATGCTGCTAGGGTATTAGTCAACCCAAAAGACATGACGAGGAACTCATATTGACCATAACGGGTCCTAAAAGTTGTCTTAAGAATGTTTGAGTCCCTAATCTTCAGCTGGTGATAACCAAACCTCAGATCAATCTTGGAGAACACCCTCGCTCCCTGAAGCTGGTCAAATAGATCATTAATACGAGGAAAAGAATACTTGTTTTCGATTGTGACCTTGTTCAACTGCCTGTAATCAATGCACATTCTCATAGTCCCATCCTTTTTCTTCAACAATTTAACTGGTGAACCCCAAGGTGGCACACAAGGCCAAATAAACCCCTTATCAAGGAGTTCCTAAAGTTGCTCCTTCAATTCCTTAAACTCTACCGGTGCAATATGATACGGTGGAATATAAATAGGCTAAGTGTCCGGCACCAAATTAGTACCGAAGTCAATATCCCTATCCGGCGGCATGCTCGAGCAGGTCTGCAGGAAACACATCTAGAAAATCTCGCACCACCAGAACATAATCAATAGTAGGGGTCTCTACATTGACATCCCTCACAAAGGCCAAATAAGAAAGACAACCCTTCCCAACCATCCGCTGGGCCTTCAAGAATGAAATCACTCTACTAGGAACATAATCTAATGAACCTTGACACTCAATCTGTGGCAACCCCAGCCTCGCCAATGTCACTGTCTTAGCGTGACAGTCCAGAATAGCATGACATGGATACAACCAATCCATGCCCAATATCACATCAAAATCAACCATACTAGGCAGCAACAGATCAACTCTAGTCTTTAATCACCCAATAGTCACTACACATGACTGGTATACGCGGTGCAAAATAATAGTATTGCCCACCGATGCAGATACACGAACAGATAAAGCTGGAGATTCACGGGGCATGTCCAGATAATGAGAAAAACATGACAACACATATGAATAGGTGAAACCAGGGTCAAATAATACAGAAGCATCTCGATGACATACAGAGATAATACTGTGATCACTATGTCTAAAGCAATGGCATCTTGTCTGGCAGGGAGTCCATAGAAACAGGACTGACCACCACCTAATCCGCCTCCCTCTCTAGGGCGACCCCTCACTGGCTAGGCTCCACCCCGAGTTGGCTGGGCGAGTGGTGAAGTGACTGGTGCTGAAGTCGAAGGCTGACCCCTCTACTGAGATGAACCTCCCGAAAGGTGGGGACAATACCTCTTGATATGACCCAAATCTCCACACTCAAAGCAACCTCTCCTTGCAAATGATGGTAGAAACTGAAGGGAGCCCCGAGCACCGGGATAACTGCTAGAAGGTCCTAACATAGATAAACCCTGAGCTGATGGTGTATGAGACAAACTCTGAGCTGGAAGGGCACTGAGAGATGAGTGGCCCTGTTGAGAACTGTGAGAACCATGGCCAGATGATGCACCACGGTGAACTAGGTAGGCCATCTGAGCATACTTGTAAGGAGGACCTCTATCGTGGTGAAACGGACCTCCAGAAGGAACACCACCAAAGCTACCTCATCCACGAGACCTCTTAGTCTCCATCTCAACCCGCTTCTGATTGCAGACCGACTCTATCTCTCGAGCAATGTTAACAACCTCATCAAAAGTGGTACCAGACACCCTCTTTCTAGTCATAAGTACCCGACCTCTTGAACTGCCTGCGCAGCTCCTCTCTGCCAAACTGCGACACATACTTCTCCAAGAAGAGGACAGAGAACTCCTTCCATGTAAGTGACGTTGCACCAACTAGCCTACGCCTCTCATAAGCCTTCCACCAGGTAAAGGCGGCTCCAGTAAACTAAAAAGTAGTGAACAAGACCCCACTGGTCTCCAGAATACCAACTGTACGAAGGATCCCCTAACACTTATCCAAGGAACCCTGTGCATCCTATCCCCCTGCACCGTTGAAAGATAGAGGTTGGAATGTCCAAACCCTCTCCAATCTACGATGCTTATCATCAGGCATGATGGGAACTACATAATCCTGAGTAGCTGCAACCAGCTGAGTTAGTGGTGCCCCCGATGTATGGATTCCCTATACCACCAGCTCTGGTATGCCCGCGGCGGGAGTCTGAGTACCTCCCTCGGCCTGGGAAGTGGTTGCTGCAATAGAAACATAGATCGCCTAAGCAAGACTAGTGCACACGGTCAGAATCTAAGCTAAGGCCTCCTGAAGACCTGGGATTACGATGGGCACAGTTAGTGCCTAAGCTGGTGCCGCTAATCTACCATTAGGACTTAATCCTGAACTAGGGCAACTGGTGGATCTGCAGGTGCTGCCCTAGTTGCTATGTAGGGTGCACCTCTGCCCCTACCACGGCCTCTATCGCGACCTCGGCCTCTCGTGGCCCTTACTGGTGGCTATTCGTCCTGCCCAGTAACACGTCTCCTCACCATCTGTGAGATAATAGAATAACACAACTTAAGTTATCATTATCAACAGATTTGTATGATAAGACGTGAAGTTGCCTAAGGGTTATGCAGCCACTCGAAGATAAGTACAGACGTCTTACTACGATCCGTAAGACTTTACTAAACCCGCTCATGACTCGTGAGACCTATGTAACCTAGGCTCTGATACCAACTTTTCACAACCCAAAATCAATTGTCGTGATGGCGCCTATCATGGAACTAGGCCAGCTTCTACTTATCAACTCCTTACATTAAGAATAACTTTTAAAAAATAGAGACAAAAGGAGTTAACAATAAAGAAACCTTTTTGAAACAAGATGAATCCCAAAATACAATACAAACCAAACCTAAAACCAAGGTGTCACTTAGTTCATCAGCGTCTATTCAGAATACAATCCACAACAGTGTCTAGAGAAATAACTGTAAATACAACTAATGATAAAGAAGGAGAGTCAAGTCCTGCGAATGTCGTGCAGCTACCTTGATAGTCTCCAAACTCCGAAGCCTCATCAGCAACCGCCGTTGTGAACAAAGTCGCCTAGATCTGCACACGAGGTGTATGGAGTAACATATGTACATCCAACTCAGTAAGTAACAAGTCCAAACTTTGGACTGAAAGGTAGTGACGAACTCAACGGATAAAGATAAAATAGAAATAACTGTTCAGAAACATAGGCATGCTTTCAAGTTAAATAGACAACTCAAAACAGTAAAGTAAAATAGATCTGAACAGTGTAAAGTATGTAACTCAACTATCTCTACATGCCAATGTATATACTGTATGGATGTTCTGTGTTGTCTACCTCATGTGCTCACACTCTCAAATGCTCAACCACTCGGTACTATATATGGTCATCCGACCCAGGAAAGATCCATCCTAGAACATATACATAACTGACTATAAGTCATCTAGTACCGTAGAAAAGGGCAATTCATCCCTGTGGAGAAGATCCATCTCCAGGTATCAAGTACTTCAGAAAAGATCTATGTCCATGGAAGATCCATCCCTCAATAATATCAACTGCGCTCACTAGGGGTGTGCACAGACTCCGGAGGTGCTCTTACAGCCCAAGTTCTATCATAACACCAATATAACCGCTGCGGCGTGCAGTCTGATCTTATAAATGTCACACATAATCACGTTCTCGACCTCACTCAGTCATAAATCTCTCCAATCTCACTCACGGGCTCACAATATCATGAAAACTAGCTAAAACAATGTTATGAGGTATCAATAACTAACAACTAAGACTGAAATATGATATGAAATGCAAGTGTATGACTGAGTACGAAATATCATTGACATCAGTGAGATGACAGCAAGAACGACCACTGCGGGTCCCAACAGAATCGATATAAAGCCTAAACATGATATCTAGCATGATTAACAGTATATCTACTTTATCACATAGTGAAAACACGAATATCAACAAGATAGAGTCACTATACAATACCATAGAACCAAGAATGTCACAATTCTTAAGGTGCACACCCATACGCCCGTCACTTGGCATGTGCATCACCTCAATACCAATCACTTAACACAAAATTTGGGGTTTCGTACCCTCAGAACCAAGTTTGAAAGCGTTACTTACCTCAAACCAATCAAGTCTCTACTCCGCAATGCCTTTGCCTCTCAAATTAATCTCTGAACGTCCCGAATCTAGCCACAAGTAATACAATACAATCAATATAGGCTAAAGGGATCAATTCCACACAAAAACTTCCAAATGAGAGCCAAAGATCCGAAATCGGCTCAAACCCGGCCCCTAGGACCACGTCTCAAACTCCGACAAAATTCACAAAATCCGAAAGCTCATTTACTCATGAGCCTAACCATACTAAATTTATCAAATTCCGACATCATTTTCCCCTCCAAATCCCCAAAATTCATTCTCCAATTCTCAAGCCCTAATCTCCCAAATTTCACTTCAAAAACTCACCAACTAGGTGTAAAATCAGTGGGGGAAACACAATTATTGAAGATAAATAGGCACAAGGGACTTGCCTCAGTAAACACTTCAAAATCCTTCAACGATGCCCACTCCGCATATGCGGTTACACTAGTAGCAACAGCACTTGAGCTGCATTCCTCAACTAAAAATCAAGTTGTTAACCACCTGAAATCACCCCAAGGCCTTCAGGACCTCAACCAAATACGAACTAGTCCTATAACCCGATACGAACTTAATCAAATCCTCAAATCAGCTCAATTAACATTAAAAACACGAATTACACTCGGATACATGCCTAATGAACTTCTAAATTCCCAAATTCCACCAGCGATGTCGAAACCTACCAAACCACGTCTGATTCACCTCAAATTTTGCACAAAAGTCATAAATGACACTACAAACCTACCTCAATTCCCGGAAATCAAATCCGACCCCTATAGCAAAATTTCCACTACCGGTCAAATTCGCCAAAATTTTAAGTTTCGCCAATTCAAGCCTAATCCTACTACAGACCTCCAAATCACATTCCAGATGGGCTCCTAAGTCCAAAATCATTTAAAGGAGCTAACGGTACTATCAAATTCAAATCCAAGGTCGTTTACACTTAAATCAACATCCGGTCAACATTTTTACCTTAAGCTTTCAATTAAGAGACTAAGTGTCCCAATTCATTCCGAAATCACTCCGGACCCAAACCAACTAACCCGATGAGTCACAATACAGCTGTAGAACATAAAAGAATCAAGAAATGGTGGATCGGGGATATAACTCTCGAAACAGCCGGCTGTCACGACCCTAAAATCAACCCGGTCGTGATGGCGCCTATCGTGAAACTAGGCCAGCCGACACAACTCCCAAATTATCCATTGATCAATAAGAATCATTTTTATGCCTTTAATTAAACAAATGTTTCATAATGCAAGTCAACATGAATAGTGCAGAAATAATATACAAGCCCGACATCGGGGTGTCACAAGTCACGAGCATCTACTAAGGTCTGAATACAACAAGAAAGTCTGAAAGTGTACTGAAACAGTCTAACAAAAACAAGAGGGAGAAAAGTAGTGATGTGAACTTCGGGCAGCTACATTGCTAAAGTCCGATGACTCTGCCTTCGATAAATCAACACCCGCTACCGGGTTCAGAAATACCTAAATCTGCACACAAGGTGCAGGGAGTAATGTGAGTACTCCAACTCAGTAAGTAATAAAGGTAAATGAAAGATGAGCAGTAAGAAAACACGTAAATACAGTACCTTTCCAAAATAGTACAGAGATCATTTATTTCGTAAATCAAGCTCAATTTCTGTAAAGCCTTTTAAAACAACATTCAATAGTTTCAAACGAGTGATAAAACATAAGTAAAAAGGATGGAAACATAAACAGCCTCTCGGGCAAAACATGTACCATAAACCACCCCTCAGGCATAATATCAACAGAACTAGCCCCTCGGGCTACCTCACAATCACTCGATCAGCCCATCGGGCATAAAATAAATCAAGAACCGCCCCTCGGGCAACAACATAGAACAACATCAGCACCTCGGGCTATATAACATCTCATACTGGGTACCCGAGCTTACTGGGGTGTACAGACTCCGGGAAGGGCACCTTACGGCCCAAGCGCAATAACAAGACATCTCGCGGAATAATCAATATATCACTCACTCGGGGTACCCACGCTCACTGGGGGTGTACATACTCCGGGAGGGGCTCCTTACGGCCAAAGCACAATATCAAGCCACCTCGTGGCATAGTCAATAGGCTCTCGGCCTCATATCAAGCCACCTTGTGGCGTACAACTTAGTCTCTCGGCCTCATAATCATAAATTAGTGTATCACTGTTGCGGCGTGCAACCCGACCCAAAAGTATCCTCACAACACAGGCCCTCGGCCTTACTCAGTCAGAAATCTCTAAAAGCCGCTCGGGCACAGTAAAATATGATGCTCAGCCCAAAATATCATTTAAAGTATTAAAACAGAGTAAACATGACTGAGTTATGAAAACAGTAGAATATAGCATGACCGAGTATAGATATGAAATTTAAAACAATGAGGAAATAGCAGTAAAAATCCCCTAAGGGTCCAAAACAGTTGGCACGAGGCCCAAATATGGCATTTAGCCCAAAATATGATGATAGCAATCAGTTTTCAATCAAATAAGCAGTAAAACAGTCATTCGGGACGGACTAAGGAGATGTGACACCAATTCTGTGACCTTCTCTGGTAAGCTAAACCCATCAACTCTTGTATGGAATTCCTCTATGCAGCTCTTCTCTGTCGACCCATAACTCATGAATTGAGGACGATGACATAGATGTTCAATCATCCACATCTGTAATAACAAGTTGCACCCTTTAAAGAAGTCTCCTTCGGTTTTGCAGGTTGTAAGAGCGCGGAAGATCTCATACACTATCATCGGTGCGAGGGTACTTCTAGCTGGAGTATGCAAAGTGCTGACAACTCTAGCTATCCGTATATCAATATTCTCATCTTCACGGGGAAACACCAATAGGCCCAACAAAACTAAGACAAATGCAAAACACTCGTCATCTAGCGTGTGTGTCACCTCAAAGAAGCACAATGATGTGAAGTCCGAGGTTTTATACCCTCAAGACAGACATTTACAATCATTACTTACGTCTTTCCGGTCCAAACTCTAGCTCGCGATGCCTTTGCCCTCTCGAATCGACCTCCAGATGCTCCAAATCTAACCAAAATCAGTGCATAACCATTAAAATATGCTAAGGGAACAAAGCTTACTCGAAAATATCCAATTTACATCAAAAATACCGAAATTGCTTAAACCTGCCCCCCGGGCCCACGTCTCAGAATTCGATAAAATCACATCAATAGAATCCTCATCCTCTCACGAGTCAACCCATATCAAATTTATCAAAATCCGACCTCAATTGCCCATTCAAATCCCCAAAAGAATTCTCAAACTTTTCTTCCATTTTTTTCCTAGTTTCCACTCTAATTTCTCAAATTAAATGATGATATTCAAGACTAAATCATGGAATTAAACAAAATATGAATGAAGAATACCAATAGATCCACTGAAAATCTCCTCAAATTTCACCTTCTCCCGAGCTCTCCAATAATTTTTGTGATATTGGACTTAAACCCTCGATTTTGAAATTAAACATTCTGCCCAGTTATTTCCTTCATCGCGATCGCAGAAATTGCCTCGCGATCGCGAAGCACAAAAATGGACTGCCCCTCAACTTACCTAACGCGATCGCGGAATAACACACGTGATCGCAAACAACAAACTCATCAATCATCGCAAATGCAGCCCTCCCTACGCGATCGCATAAAGAAAATCCTTCATCTCACGACCGCTCCAAATCCTTCTTCACGATCGCGACCTTATCCACACGGTCGCAATAGCCAAAACCACAGACCTTCGCGATCGCAGACCCAAATTGGCAATCGCATAAGGCAAATTTTCCAGCTGACCTTAATAGACCTACTTGATCGTGAACCTTACTATGCGATCGCATAGAACAAAAGTCTGCAACAAAACTGAAGCCAAATCTGTAATTTTTCCAACATACAATTGGTCTGTTTAACCACCCGAAACTCATCCGAGGCCCTTGGGACCTCAACAAAACATGCCAACATATCACATAACATCATTCGAACTTGTTCCAACCTTCAGAACGCTCAAAACAACATCAAAACACTAAATCATTATCGAATTCAAGCCTAAGAATTTCAAAAACTTCCAAATTTCGCTTTCGATCAAAAAGTCTATCAAACCTCGTTCGAATGACCTAAAACATTGCACACACGTCATATATGACACAACGAACCTACTTCAACTTCCAGAATTCAATTCCGACCCCTATATCCAAATCTCACCTATCAACCGGAAAACACCAAAATTCCAATTTCGCCGATTCAAGCCTAAACCTTCAACAGACCTCCAAAATACATTTCGATCACGCTCCTAAGTCCCAAATCACCAAAAGGAGCTAACCAAATCATAAATATTTCACTCTGAGATCATATACTAACAAGTCAAAACTTGGTCAAACCTTTTAAATTTTAAGCTTCAAATTGAGAACTGTTCTTCCAAATTCATTCTGATTAACCTGAAAACCAAAACCAACAATTTACATAAGTCATAATACATCACACGGGGCTAGTCATGCTCGAGAACTGTTGAGCGAAGTGCAAAAGCTCAAAACGACTGGTCGGGTCGTTACATCCTCCCCCACTTAAACATACGTTCGTCCTCGAACGTGCCTAGAGTTTTTTCGAAACCCATCAAATCATTGTGTAACCTTACCATGCATATACCCGGGGGTGATCCCATGTCACCCTATCTCATATAGGTCAACACAATGTAACTGAAATTTTTACAATCCAACCTAACCCATAAACCTTAGAACCACATTTCCACCTCTGAAATCATCTACAAGATCAGAATCTCGCATCTATTCTCTGAATAAGCTCGAACAAGCTGTAACAAACCATACCCGCAGACTCAAATTCCATTACATGATATACCACATACTCAAACACTCACAGCAATAACTCTTAATCCCAGCAGTTGCCCAAAACAACTAAATATCGATAATACCTCTTATCCAATAAAGCCTCATTCCAACACTTTCGTATACTGTCAATGATAACTTAAACATGTAGTAAGTCATAACCAATCCTTAGATCAACCATTCATGAAGACACTTCTCCTTTGGCAAGGAGCATAGCAAATTTCTGAGCCAAACCTCGATATTATCTTTCCTACATGCTGAAACTGAATCTGTTCGTATTCATTATAGCTCCCAACGATCTCATCTAATCCAACACAACTACTCTGTGACATGACACATCAATACCATCTAAAGTGGCAACTCGTGCAATCCGCACACCAATAAGCAACAATCCAAACATACTCAAATCATGAAAAATGACCCAATGAAGAGTTGTACCGCAAGCTCACCAGTACCACCACAACACAATGCTGAGAACCCATCACACGTCGTAGAAACATAATACACAAATCTAACCCACATAACATCACTGCAATACGCAACCCTATCCAAACATCGGTCCACATGAAACACCTCAAATCACTATGCTCAAATCAACAACCACGCGCAATTTGATGTCTAGAACCAAAGCAATCATCATAACTACTGCGAAGCAATTGACATAACAATACACAAACCCAAAAGGACACAACCGATATGCCATCCACCGAACCATACCTTGTACTCTTCCCACTCAACTTCCACTATGAAACCCCGATAGAACCGCACCATATGTGTCTATAACCAACAAATCATAACGCCTCGCAACACAGAAAAGTAACTCATAAGTCACCTCATAACACTAATAGCTCAATAACAGACGAATCAACACATCCCTCAACAATACAACTCGGAGTCAACCAAGCTGACACGATGTAGCACACACATCCATATTGGCGTATCAACGAACCCCTTATCAAGGAGTTCCTAAGCTACTCCTACGACTCTTTTAACTCCGCTGGTGTTATACAATACGGTGCCCGGCACCTAATCAATATCAAAATAAACTACCCTATCCGGTGACATGCCTGGCAGCAAGAAACACATTCGGAAAAGTCCCTCATCACTAGAACTGAATCAATGGTAGGAGTCTTTGCATTGACATCCATAACGAAGGCCAAATAAGGAAGACAACTCTTCCCAACCATCCGTTGGGTCTTCATAAATGAAATCACCCTATTGGAAACATAATCCGACGAACTTCGCCACTCAATCTGTGGCATCCCCGGCATTGCCAACATCGCCGCCTTGGCGCAACAACCTAGAATAACATGACATGGAGACAACCAGTCCATGCCCAAAATCACACCAAAATCTGGCATACTAAGCAACAAGGATCCACTCGGGTCTCTAAACCCCCAATAGTTACCACACCAGACCGATATACACGGTCCACGACCACGACCTAACCTGTCTATGAGAACTCCCAGTCTCCAAATCCATACAGCACGCAAATCACCATATTTGATCCCAACTTCATTGTCCGAATATACGACACACCTCTAATACCCAATCATACCATGAGAAGTACTCCTATAATTCTTCTGTGCCACCAAGCAAACTTGAATATCAGCAGTTGATCCAACAAGAGAGTGCCGTAATACTAATGAATTACCATCAACTCAATCACACTGCCCTTTTCCTGAAGCGTATACCCTCATCAAGCTACACCACTTGGTAATATCATTTCCCCAATCATCTAAAGCTGCTCGTGCTGCCTAAGAATTTTATGACCTTCCTTTCAAAACTGGACCATGACCTTACACATGCAAATCTCAATCCTACACAACATACCGCATAAACCATACCATCCTAGGATAATCGTGAGAACTTCATATCCCTTCCGAGCCACAAGCAACTATGTACTCAACTAGCCAAGAACTTTCTATTGAACTCATTTAGAAGAAAATCACTACACATCCCATGCTCGCCGATCGGGCCTACTACCAATCCATCCCATCTATCCAAGTTCCTTCTGATTTACCTTCAACTTGATACATCTTCTTGTTATAACACCACAATTCTTCAACCCTGACTCACCATATGAGACCCAAGCATAAAACCACACCATCTAAGGCTCATAAGTCGCTGGATACTCTCTTAGATATTCCCAAGCGGACCACATACCAAATACCTACCCTGAAGTGACTTCATGCGAATTCGAAGCCATTACCTTCCCGATACTGATATATAGAATCCCATAATTGATATAGAAATGACACAAGTCTTGGCACCCTCCAATGCAAACCTCAGTTTCTATATACAACTTGAAAGTCTCTGATTATTACATGTAAAATCTTGAACCCCTTAGAACCATTCTCGAGAGTCATCCCCTCTACTCAAACCGCAATGAGACCAATCAAATGGACCGGATGACCTGTGCTCCAATAGCAATCCAACATCGCAGAATGTAACCTCACCTACAACCAAGCAACTTCCTACTCTATGCCCCGCACATCCTTTACCAATAACCACTCGAGACATTCCGTGATTCTCATACACCTATGAAGCATAACATAACCTTTATTGAAATTCCTTTACTCAATCCATCATAGGTCTCAACCTCCGTAAGTCATAACTGACTCACCCATACGCCTCAAAATGGGACCAATATAGCCCATAACCGTGCAATCAACTATTCAATAGCAGACTCTCCCACTTGGCTCAAAGACATGGATCAAAACACACAATAACTCATAACACATATACTCTATTACTGCCATAACACCATAGTGAAATTAAACTCAATCCTTCATAATCTCATGAAACACAGACCATCTAGTACTTTAAATCTTCTGCAAATCTCGCATTCACTCTCGTAACAGTTAAACCCACTCTATTAAGCAACCCAAATTTAAATTGCAACACATATATTTCACTTGAAAATGAGATCTTCGAACAGACAAAAAAAGGATCGCACAAACGTCAGAACACCAGCAGGAGATAACCCACCTGCTTTGCCTCAAACTAACATCTCTTTATACCCTTCTGATGTTATAAATATTACACAATTACTTAATTTTCCTGAGTCTGAACTCATATCACAACGTGAAATCCACTTCACTTCCCAACTTGGCAACATTAAAGGTATTTCACACGCCCACAACTCGGCTAAACATAAAATCACGATGGTAACCAAGCACCGGATAGTTCTTACTACCACCAAGCAGGCCCTTCTTGTCTCATTCAATTCATATACACACATCTCGCAGTCACATCACACTTGTCACGTAGATACCTAGTCATCACTTCCACTAATAGGGACACCATCGGACATACAAATCCAAAAGTATGTGCTCACACAATCAACGCCTCAGTGCTCAAGCTGTAGGCAAAACCCGGCCTCAAATCCTCCAAACTGGCCCAACATCAACACACAGAGATCATATCTCGCCCCTCGACCAGAGAATCACAAGCCATCGATGCACATCTGATACTGAGCGCTCATGTGAGCATGCGAACGCGTGGAAGGAATTCAAAGAGTTACATTTCAAGCTGAATCAAGGATGCATAATAAGAATTCAAGAATGTGAAGTTTTTCCTAAAGGTTGTGCAGCCTCTCGAGGATAAGTACAGATGTCTCCGTATCGATCCGCGAGACTCCACTAAACCTGCTAATGACTTGTGAGACCTATGTAACCTCGGCTCTGATACCAATTTGTCACGACCTTAAAACCGACCCGATTGTGATGGCGCCTATCGTGAAACTAGGCTAGCCGATACAACTCCCAAATTAACCATTTATCAATAAGATTCATTTTTATGCCTTTAATTAAACAAATGTTTTATAATGTAAGTCTACATGAAAAGTGCGGAAATAATATACAAGCCCGACATCGGGGTGTCACAAGTCACGAGCATCTACTAAGGTCTGAATACAACGGAAAAGTATGAAAGTGTACTAAATACAGTCTAACAAAAACAAGAGGGAGAAAAGCAGTGCTGCGAACGTCGGGCAGCTATCTTGCTAAACTCTAATGACTCTGCCTCCGAGCAATCAACACCTACTACCGGGTTCAGAAATACCTGAATCTGCATACAAGGTGCAAGGAGTAAAGTAAGTACTCCAACTTAGTAAGTAATAAAGGTAAATGAAAACTGAGCAGTAAGAAAACATGTAAAACACAGCGTAATACTACAGCAAATGTAGTACCTTTCCAAAACAGTACAGAAATCATTTATTTCGTAAATCAAGCTTAGTTTCCATAAAACCTTTTTAAAACAACTTTCAGTAGTTTCAAACGAGTGATAAAATAGTGAGTAAAAAGGATGGAAACATAAACAGCCTCTCGGGCAAAACATGTACCATAAACCGCCCCTCAGGCATAATATCAACAGAACCAGCCCCTCGGGATACCTCACAATCACTCGTAATTAGCCCCTCGGGGATAACTTAAATCAAGAACCACCCATCGGGCAAGAACATGGAACAACATCAGCCCATCGGGCTATATCATATCTCATACTGGGTACCCGCGCTTAATGGGGGTGTACAGACTCCGGGAGGGGCCCCTTACGGCCCAAGCGCAATAACAAGCCATCTCGTGGCATAATCAATATATCACTCACTCAGGGTACCCGCGCTCACTGGGGGTGTACAAACTCCAGGAGGGGCCCCTTATGGCCCAAGCGCAATATCAAACCACCGAGTGGCATAGTCAATAGGCTCTCGGCCTCATATCAAGCCACCTAGTGGCGTACAACTTAGGCCTTCGGCCTCATAATCATAAATCAGTGTATCACTGTTGCGGCGTGCAACCCGACCCAAAAGTATCCTCACAACACAGACCATCGTCCTTACTTAGTCAGAAATCTCTAAAAGCCACTCGGGCATAGTAAAATATGATGCTCAACCCAAAATATCATTTAAAGTATTAAAATAGAGTAAACATGGCTGAGTTATGAAAATAGTAGAATATAACATGACCGAGTACATATATGAAATTTAAAACAATGAGGAAATAGCAGTAAAAATCCCCTAAGGGTCCAAAACAGTTGGCACGAGGCCCAAATATGGCATTTAACCCAAAACATGATGATAGTAATCAGTTTTCAATCAAATAAGCAGTAAAACAGTCATTCTGGATGGACTAAATCACAATCCCCAACAGTGTACGACCCCACACCCGTCATCTAGCATGTGCGTCACCTCAAAGTAGCACAATGATGTGATGTCCGGTGTTTAATACCCTCAGGACAGACATTTACAATCATTACTTACCTCTATCCAGTCCAAACTCTAGCCCGCAATGCCTTTGCCCTCTCGAATCGAACTCCGGATGTTCCAAATCTAACCAAATCAGTGCATACCCATTAAAATATGATAAGGGAACAAAGCCCACTCGAAAATATCGAATTTACATCAAAAATTCCGAAATTGCTCAAACCCGACCCCCGAGCCCACATCTCGGAATCCGATAAAAATCACATCAATAGAATCCTCATCCTCTCACGAGTCTATCCATATCAAATTTATCCAAATCCGACCTCAATTGCCCATTCAAATCCCCAAAAGAATTCTCAAACTTTTCTTTCATTTTTCCCCAATTTCCACTCTAATTTCTCAAATTAAATGATGAAATTCAGGATTAAATCATGGATTTAAACCAAATATTAATGAAGAATACTTACCCCCAATAGCTCCACTAAAAATCTCCTCAAATTTCACCTTCTCCCGAGCTCTCTAATGGATTTTGTGATATTGGACTTAAATCCTCGATTTTGAACTTAAACATTCTGCCCAATTATTTCCTTCATCGCGATCGCGAAAATTGGCTCGCAATCGTGAAGCACAAAATGGACTGCCCCTCAACTTACCTTACGCGGTCTCGGAACAACACACGTGATCGCGAACGACAAACTTATCAATGATCGCGAACGCGGCCCTCACTACGCGATCCCGTAGAGAAAATCCTTCACCTCACGACTGCTCCAAATCCTTCTTCGCGATCACGACCGCTCCAAATCCTTCTTCGCGATCACGACCTTATCCACGCGGTCGCGATAGCCAAATCCACATACCTTCGCAATCACAAACTCAAATTGGCGATCACATAAGACAAATTTCTCAGCTGTTCTTAATAGACCTACGCGATCCCGAACCTTACTACGCGATCACAGAGAACAAAAGTCTGCAACAGAATTGAAGCCAAATCTGCAATTTTCCAAACATACAATTGGTACGTTTAACCTCCTGAAACTCATCCGAGGTCCTCGGAACCTCAACCAAATATTTCAATAAATCCCATAACATCAATCAAACTTGTTTCAACCTTCGAAATGCTCAAAACAACATTAAAACACCAAATCATCATCGAATTTAATCCTAAGAATTCCAAAAACTTCCAAATTTTGCTTTCGATCAAAAAGTCTATCAAACCTCGTCCGAATAACCTGAAACTTTGCACACACGTCAAAAATGACACTACGGACCTACTCCAATGTCCAGAATTCTATTCCGACCCCTATATCAAAATCTCACCTATCAACCGGAAAATGCCAAAATTCTAATTTCGCCGATTCAAGCCTAAACCTTCGACGGACCTCCAAAATACATTCCGATCATGCTCCTAAGTCCAAAATCACCTAATGGAGCTAACAAAATCATAAAAAATTCACTCCGAGATCTTATACTAATAAGTCAAAACTTGGTCAAACCTTTCAAATTGAGAACCGTTCTTCCAAATTCATTCCGATTATCCTGAAAACCAAAACTGACAACTTACATAAGTCATAATACATCACACGGGGCTAGTCATACCTGAGAATTGGCGAACGAAGTGCAAAAGCTCAAAACGACCGGTCGGGTCGTTACACCGGCCAAGTCGTTACTACTAGGTTTGTTGTTGTTGTTTTTTGCCTCTTTAGCAGTGATTGTTGTTGAGTTCATGCTCTTTAACTAGATTGTGAATCTACAAGGGGTTTTCCTCTAAAAGGGTTTCTAATTCCCATGTATGCGTTTAGTTAGGAGCATAGAATCAGTTTCTCCCTAAATCACCTCTAAAAATGATTCTTGACAAATTGAGCAAGATTTGCTTCATAGTGCATCCAGGTGCGGATTAAGCACAATGACTATGAGTTTTCACGAACCCAATAGCTTTTATCTAGATCCTGTATTTGTATTGAAAAAATTGTTACTTAATAAAGTAGTGCGTAGCAATTTAGAGCCACGGAAGACTTGAGCTGATTGATACTGTGGTTGTCCCTAGTGTACGGCAATATTGGATATTTCACTCTATACTCATCTCACTTTCAAAAATGTTTGGTTTTTAGCTTAAGTCAGGGTCTTCTAAGTTTCTACTCGCTAGCTTGCTTCAATTTTGGATGACTTGATGAATCATATAGAGAGGATTAATAGGTAGAAAATCAAATGCAACCGAAATTTATGTTGCGTTTTTATTAAGGGGTGTGAATGGTAAATGGAAGAGGCACCTCTTGGGTTGCACCTCTTCATCTCACCCTTTCATTGTCTATAAATTTAGAAACTTGGCCTCATTTTTAATAGATGGAAAATCTGAAAACTTCTACCCTCTTTTTATACGGTTGCATTATTTTCCAAATAAATATAAGTGTCACTGTGATTTGCTCCGTTTGTTGAGTTCGCTGAAGTTCTGTGATTTGAAGTGCCTCTATCACAGAATAGTTATACCATTCTATCCTGGAAGGAATTAATCTGTATACCTTGGGAAACAGTGAGGGGATTAAATTCCTTAAGGACACACTGTGCATTCAGTGGGCTCGGAATTATTTTACGATTTGTTTATTGAACTAACTTTTGTTTGCTTCACTGATTTTCTGATTTTGAATACAGTAATACCAAAAATTTTAAGGAATTTAATCCCCTCCTAGTACCCAAGGTTATGGATTATTTTCTCTCAGGATAAAACGAGTTACACACTGGTGTAGTGGTACTTCAAACCCCAATGTTTCAGCGAACACAAAGTTCGGTAGCAAAATCACACTTACTATTGCTTTGTTTGATGCTAAAAGTATGCAGAAGAAGGAGGAGAAGCTGAGAAAATCATAGTGAAATTCTGAGCAGAATAGCGTTGTATTTATAGCCAAAGTTGGGCTGAAATCTGAAGAGGTACAACTCTTTAGAATAGTTGTTTCTGCAAAACGGCCACAGCATAAATGACATTACATAAATGGGTATTTACTCAACAATAAAAAGGAAAAATTGAAGAGGGTAGTTAAATGTTACCAAAATAGAAAAACGGATTGGATTTAATATTAATATTCTGTTATTAAAATAAATATTTAATGACATTTTTGTTAATATTTTACTATTAACAAATAAATTTGGTCCAAAAAGTTAATCAATCAATCGATCATTTGACCAAACCCAAATCCAAATCCGAAGCTGAAGCCGAGTGAGCGACGACGACGACGACGACGCAAGGCTTGCCTTCTTCTCAACTCTTTAAGAGCTAGAAGAAGAGCAATTGCTTATATACCCATAAAAAACTTCTGCCTCTTCCAATATGGGACAATGTCCATTTACCAAGGGGGGGAACTTAAAATTTCACTTAAAATTTTCATTTCCCTCCATTTCCCATTCACCCTCTTTTAAGTATTTAATATATTAATTAAATAAATAAAAAAACATCAATCCCCCATATGAATGTGGAATGGCTATATCACGGAAGTATATTTATAAAATTGTCAATGATATACCAATAACACATTAGAATCTAACGCAATCAACTGGTCCAGTGGAAGTACCTTGGTAGAGGAAGAGATAACAAATGATGAATGCCTTTTTGATAAGTTCTGATTTACCCCAGAACTTGTATGGGGAAAGTTATTCTTACAGATAAACGTATACTCAGTCGAGTTCCCCATAGCAAGACGCAATCCATTCCATATGAAAAATGGAACTGAAGAAAGCCCAACTTAAATATTTTAAAATATGGGGGTACTTAGCTAAAGTGCAAGTTCCTAAACCCAAAAGGGTAAAGATCGGACTGGAAATTATTGATTGCGTTTTCATAGGATATGCAACAAATAGTAAGGCATATCATTTCTGGTTCATAAATCAAAAAATCCAGAATTCGTATTAATACGGTAATTGAATCAGATAATATTGAATTCTTTGAGAATATCTATCCGTATAAAAGGAATGTGAGTCGTCTAGTGAAATATCTAAGCGACCTCGTGAAGAAGAAAAGGAAAGTACACCTAATGAGGTGAATCCAAAACGTAGTAAACATCAAAAGATAACTACTTTCTTTGGACCAGATTTTCTGACATTCTTGTTAGAAAGTGAGCCTCAAACATTTAAAGAATCAATGTCTTGCTCGAAAACACAATGTTAGAAAGAGGTAGTCAATAGTGAGATAGAACCCATAGGAAGTAATCATACTTGGGAATTGGTTGATCTTCCTCCAAATAAACCTTTGGGTTCTAAGTGGATTTTCAGAAGGAAAATAAAAGCTGATAGTACTATTGACAAATATAAGGCAAGATTGATTACCAAAAGATTAAGACAACGAGAAGGTCTTGATTACTTTGACACATACTCACCAGTAACGAGGATTACATCTACTCGGGTGTTAATAGCGTTAGTCGTCGTTTATGGACTAGAAATTCATCAGATGGACGTAAAGACAACCTTCTTAAATGGAGATTTGGAGGAAGAAATTTATATGGAACAACCTAAAGGGTTCGTGGTTCCTGAAAAAAAAAGGTATGTCGACTTGTTAAGTCAATTTACGGACTAAAACATGCATCCAAACAATGGCATGTGAAATTTGACTAGAAAATATTGTCAAATAATTTCAAACTAGTGTATTTACATTAAGAATACTATAAATTATGTAGTCATTGTTTGGTTATATATGGATTATATGTTGATAGAAAAGGCACATAAAACATGTGAAATGTGGGGGCATTTAGCTTATGCATAACAAAATCTAATGTTAGATGTGATGTCTATAGTATTTCGAAGAACAAGATGATATGATTCTTCGAACACCACGAATCATTAATGATATTGATATGGTAGTCGGTGAATTCATTACTTGTTCAGTATTAGTGATGACTAGTGATGAAACTACAAATTCGAAAGTTGTTTACGTGCCTTTACAGAAATGATTTGTTCTTTCTTGAACATTTATAATGTTTAGCTCTTTTATGAAAGGTGTCACCTGGAAGATTGCGATTTTTCATAAAAAGTGTGTTTGTATGTTTTGTATGAACATGACCATTCATGAATGAACATATTAATACGTTGGTCTATAATGAGGTGAACCAACCGATGAACATGACCAAAATCCTTGAAAGTTGGATTTGTTTCATAAATGAAGGTGCTATAATTTGCATATAATATATAAGTATGAATAAATAGCATACAAATGCTTGAAAATGGCAGAGTGATTGTGAATGTGTTATATATTAAAAGGTTGTGGCACAACTAATGCCGATCATTCTTGTTGTTGTTATAATATATTATTGCTACATTAAGTGTATTCAATAATCTGATATGCAATCGAAAGTCGAGACGTATTATTCTACAACATAAGAAAGTTTGCACTAAAATTTCATGACAATGAAACGAGTTTTAAAGTATTTGAAATGTACTCCAAATTATGTTTTGCACTACAATAAGTATATCGAGCTAGTAAAGGGGTATAGTGATGCAAATTAGATCACTGGTTCAACCGATTCTAAATAGTCGGTGGAGGAGCGATGTCTTGGAAATCATCCAAACAAATGTGCATTGACCGCTCTACAGTGGAGGCTGAGTTTATAGCCTTAGATAAGGCCGGTGAAGAAGCTGAATGGCTCCGGAATTTCTTGAAAGATATTCTATTTTTGCCCAAACCTTTGACACTTATATGTATATATTGTGATAGTCAAGCGGCAATAGGCAGGGCAAGGAGCGTTATGTATAACGGAAAATCTCATCACATTCGACGGAGACACAATACAGTTAGACAACTACTCTCTAGTGGTGTTATCATGATTGACTACGTAAAGTCAAGAGATAATGTATTGGATCCACTTACAAAAGGCCTATCTAGAGAGGCAGTTGAAAGATCATCAAAGGGTAAGTCATAGGACAAGTCATCATGGCGGTAACTCTACCTAGCAGACTGGAGATCCCAAGAGCTAGGTTCAAAGACATCAAACAAAGTTATGAATGACGGTTCAACATTGTCAAATAACTCAACTCATTCTCGTGATGAAGACAATGTTTAGAAATCAAGGTAAAGCATTAAGGCTTTTTGATGAGTCAATAAAGCTTAAAGCTTTTTAATGATTTGCTAAGTCTGGCAGGATATGACCAAATAGTGTGTCTATAAGATTACACGTTTAGAAATTACCTATGTGAGTGTGAAGTGTAAGCCACTTTAAGGGGAATGAAAGTAAAGGCCCATTCTCTAAGCACTGATGAAACCAGGCGGTGTTCATGGCTGAAACGAACACAACCGTGAGAACCAAAGATGGTTAAGGATTGATTGTGTGTCTTATGGTTGTCTAGATATACACCAAAGCTCAACGATTCAAAGATATCAAATATACCGATTGACCGAGTATATCCGACATAAGTTCACTACGAAAAGTTCAAAGGGAAACCTACTTACCTAGATGTGATTAATCCTTACTTGCGAATCACACAGTATTTTCATGCATGTTTTTTACATATGTCCATTCCTCATTCATATGGGGGATTGTTGCGTTTTTATTAGGAGGTGTGAATGGGAAATGGAAGAGGTACCCCTTGGGTTGCACCTCTTCATCTCACCCTTTCATTGTCTATTAATTTAGAGGCTTGGCTTCATTTTTAATAGATGGAAAATCTGAAAACTTCTCCCCTCTTTTTATATTGTAGCATTATTTTCCAAATAAATATAAGTGTCAAGTGTGATTTGCTCCGTTTGTTGAGTTCACTGAAGTTCTGTGATTTGAAGTGCCGCTATCACAAAATAGTTATACTGTTCTATCCTGGGAGGAATTAATCCGTATACCTTGGGCAACAGTAAGGGGATTAAATTCCTTAAGGACACACTGTGCATTCAATGGGCTCGGAATTATTTTACGATTTGTTTATTGAACTAACTTTTGTTTGCTTCTTTGATTTTTTGATTTTGAATACAGTAATACCAACAATTTAGTCTATGACTATCCTCTAATGCAACCAAAATTTAGTTGCATTAGAGTTTTTATCCTTGATGTAATGGTAGAGTTGTTGTAGTAAGGAAGCTAGTCGTATAGTTGTAGATAGAGTTTATGAGTTTGGTGTGGTCCGTACTATTTTTTTTTTGTTTTGTAAAGTTCAATTGGTATATAAAATTTTACTTACCAAAATAAATATCTAATATCATGAATATACGTTACGAAAAAATTACTATTCTGGATTATCTCCTGTATCTGATTATCAAGATCTTATGATATGAAATATATGGTAAATGGCTTGCCCTTGCTAAAGCTTACTCAAAATATTTTCCAACATAAAACAAAAAGAAAAGGAAAAGATGAACTTTTATTCTTAGAATTGATCATGTACATGCATCAAGTTGTCAATTATCCATCAATTCAACTTCACTATGGAGTATACTTCTACATGCTATATATAATATAGATCGAAGTTCCATGCGCCATATTTGATGCCTTCTTATCCCACCCTGATAATCATAGAACAATATACTCAGTGGCGGATGTGACATATATATAATTAATAATTTAATTGAATTTAATATTTTGGATAAAGAGTATATATATAATTACTTACTTGACGTAGTCAATCTTAATAATATTTTCGACAGTGACTGGAGTAGCAATGATTGAAAAGGCTTCTTTAGAGAGATCCATGGTTACACCACATCCAGGGCAATCACTTACCATTTTTACTACAACACTCTTGCCAGTGCAAGGTTGTGGCACTGGACCAGTGCATGTGACCTTTAATAATGTTCCACAATTAAAATCAAGCCCGAGACGATCACTCGCTGCTAAGAGGGTGCCTTGGGTTGTGTTTCCATAACATGTCGTAGCTGTAATAACAATAATATTTGTCCATCAGTATCAAATAAGTTCGAACATATGGTCTAACAAAATTTTAAGAGAGTAACAAAAAAGAATAGAAGAAACTTACTAGCATGTGATAAGTTGTAATAAAATGAGGCAGTCCCTGGTATAGCCAAAGCTATTGAAAACAAAGTTGACACAACACCAATAATGAGACAAATAGTTTTAGGAATTGCCATTTCTTTTCCAAAGCCTTTTTTATTTCACTGATACATCTACCCAACCAGTAATCACCACCTTTTTATAATCTTTTCTAAGTGACCATGGGCTAAAATATGGTAACCAGTTAAGAGAATTAAGGCAATCTTTTTTTTTAGCCAAAAGATCCACCTTGCTGGTGGGTTTTAGGAATATCAATTATTGTGCATTTCCTATCATACTATATTCATATGCATTGTAATATTTTCATCTGGTATCCAAATGAGTTAGTGATGGATTGATAAGTACCCTTTTATCCTTAAATCAAAGGTTTCGGGTTCGATCTTGTGTATGGAGTCTCTTATGATAAGAAACGCTTTATCCTCTAATCAGTATTTTAAAAGGCGAGGGCATAAGACGGGATATTTTACTTAATATGGGGCGAAGCAAAAACTTCGAGACATGGGGCGTAAGTCCCATGGATATTTAATTTTTATAATTTTTGAATGAATAATATATTATTATAACAAAAAAAAATTAAAAGATACATTAAAAGTTCATAAAACTAAAAAGAATTAAAGAAATACATATAAAAAAAAAATCTAGCATGTTTTACAAAACACATATAAAATAAAACATTTAGCACGTTTTACAAATATAAATAATGCAATACTGTTAAAATTACTATGAAATATAAATTTACTAAAATGTCTCAACTTTCAAACGATTAAAAGTCATAATTTCTTAAAAAATATTGTCAAACTGCATATTTTACTTCCTTAAAAGTAAATACTCAATAAATTCTATCAATACTGTAATTTAAAATATTACTCATTCATGAGACAGAACTAAGATATGAAGATCTATCAAATAAAGATATAAATTTTGTTTATTTATTTTCAAAAGAAATGTTCAAATGATATTCACCTTCATGATGTTCTCAGTTAGTAAATATGCAATAATATGGTTTGTTATGTGAGTTATTCACATTTTTCATATTCCTATAGACAAAAAGAACTTTAATAATTATTTATTGAAGACTTTTGAGAGTCAACCGTGCTAATTATTGAATTCAACACATGATTTGCATAGGAACTGTGAGGCAAGTCCCGAGCGTTGAGAATTAGGTATGTTTAGGGCGTAAATCTCACAGAACAAAGCCCCACATATGAGTCTCAAGGCATTTTAATAGTGATATGCTAAATTCAACATGTTCGCAGCCTACTCAAATGGGAGACGCCAGCTCAGCTAAAGCAGTTAGTTAGTTATGCCAAGTCAGCTGAAAGTTAGTTAGGAAGTTAGTTGACAAAAGTTAGTTAGAACTAGGGGCGTTCATAAAATCCGAAAACCCGAACCAAACCGACCAGAAAAACCAATACTCTTTGGTTTGGTTTGGTTTTGGTTTTGAAATTTAAAAACCGATCAAATTTGGTTTGGTTTTGGTTTTAATTAAAAATAAATTGAACCAAACCAAATATAGGAGTATCTATTTTTAATTTATTATTACACATATATATATATATATATATATATATATATATATATATATATATATATATTAATCATTTAGTAAATAGGAGTATCTATACTTTTATACAAAGTTTTAAAAAATTTATAGTAAATATTAATCATTTACACTTTTAGTACAGTTCTTTACCTTTACATTCTAGTTTAATTGGTAGTTTTCTTTTGTTACGTGTAAGAATCTATTTCATGTTAAAAATAATATATTTTTAATTGAGTCCTTAAATTATTCATCACTATTTGATTCAATTATCAAATATATATCTTGGTAAATAGTAGATTTCTCAAAGGGCAATTGATTTGATAGTGTTATGTTAAAAATGTGGTCGTCGAAATATGTGTTTGGTAGTGTATGCCTTATATTTAAGAAAAAATCGACAAATAACCAAAAAAACTAAAAAACTGACATAAACCGAATCGAGAAAAAACTGACTTAATTGGTTTGGTTTGGTTCTAATATTTGAAAAACCGACTTACTTGGTTTGGTTTCTTTTTAGGGAAAAACCGATCCAAACCGAACCATGAACACCCCTAGTTAGAACAGTTAGTTGGAGAAAGGAAGCTTCCAGATAAATGAGTCATATATTCATTCATAAAAGGACTACAATGTATCATTTACAATCATCAAATGAAATATAATTACAATCCTCTTTCCTCTCAATTACAATTTTTGCATTTCATAAGCTGTAATCTTCGAGTTTCTCCACCAAACTCCTAGCTCACCTCTTCAATTCTTGAGTTCTCTGTGAATTCCTGTGATTGAGATATCAGTGATATCAGAGCAGACTTTTTCTTGGCACGAAAATGACGAAGGGAACAAGATCAAACGAGAGTTTTTCGACGGAAGTAGGAGAATTGCGCGAGTTAATGGAGAAGATGATTTATGATATTGGAGCTCTTGCTAGAGAAGTGTCTAGCCTTAAGAGGTTAGATCAGAAGGTGCAAGATTTTCAATAACACATGGCAACTTCAAAGGAAAATCAAAGGGATAAGAGTCAACTGCAACAGGAGGAAGAACTATTCGATGGAAGGCCTCAAAGAGACAAGAGCACTGCCAATTGCAATCATCATAATTCAAACTTTAATAGGTGATCTCTAATGGAATTTTTGAGATTTTCAGGTGAAGACTTAAAGTCATGGCTGTTTAAGATTGAATAATTCTTCTTCGTGGAAAAGGTTGCGGCTGAAGAAAAAATAGAAGTGGCTGCAATGCAATTGGAAGGAGAAGCTATTCAGTGGCATTTAGCCTACATGAGGTATAGACAGTACCTCCAACCTGCTACGTGGATTGAGTATGTAGTGGCTTTGGTGGAAAGATTTGGGGTGGATTTTGATGATCCTATGGAGGAGCTCAAGAAGGTTAAACAGACGGGTAGTGTGAAAGAGTACCAAGCTGTGTTTGAAAGGCATCTCACAAGGGTAAACCTATCTGGAAAAAATGCCATCAGTTGTTTTCTTGGTGGTTTGAAGCATGAATTGAATATTTCTGTGAAGCTTACCCATCCTAAGACTTTGTTACAAGTCTACAAGAATTTTGTGTGAAGGAGTACCAAACTGTGTTTGAAAAGCATCTCACAAGGGTAAACCTATCTGAAGAAAATGCCATCAGTTGTTTTCTTGGTAGTTTGAAGCATGAATTGAATATTCATTTGAAAATTTCTCATCCTAAGACTTTGTTACAAGTCTACAAGCTTGGTAGTGTGAAGGAGTACCAAGATGTGTTTGAAAGGCATCTCACAAGGGTAAATCTATCCGAAGAAAATGCCATCAGTTGTTTTCTTGGTGGTTTGAAGCATGAATTGAATATTAATGTGAAAATTACCCATCCTAAGACTTTGTTACAGACTTTGTTACAAGTCTACAAGAATGCTAGAATGCAATAAGCTTATCTTGCTACTAGAATACAACTTTCACCTATGGCAAATTCATTAATGAATTCTGCCAGAAGAAATGCAGATCAAAGGAATAGTAGTAGAGCTTTGTTACCAACTCCCAGGTATGGTAACTCTACAAGCTCTAAGGGATTTAATAGGAGAACATTGAGTTTGGAAGAAATGAATAAAAAGAGATCCCAAGGTCTATGCTACTTCTGTAATGAGAAGTATAATTGGCCACAAATGCAAGAATCTGAAACAATTATACCTCCTTCAATTAGAGGAGTATGAAGGAGAGCAAATAACAACAGACAAAATGGTAGAGGAATTAGAATATCAAGGTTTGGAGTTAAGTCTGCCAAAAGAGCAGGCCGTTTACACAAAAGTCAAATTCTGGTCAACTCTTACTACTTAAGCCTCCAAAACTAAAATTCTTCTTCCAATTTGATTATCTGGTAACTGAACTCTACCATGCACACAAGTCACAATACATAATACGAAGATGCTCAAGACCTTACGCCGCCAAACGGGACTTAAATTCTCAAAATGACCGAACGGGTCATTACAAAGAGCATAAGAGAGGATGTAAAGCTCTTTGTTCAGAAGTGTGATGTCTGTCAAAGGAATAAATCTGACTTAGCTGCTTATTCTGGTCTCCTACAACGTCTTCCAAATCCAGAAGTGGTGTGGTCTCAAATCAGCATGGATTTCATTGATGGAATACCTAAATCAAAGGGGTATGAGGTGATACTAGTCGTAGTAGATAGGCTGAGTAAATATGGCCACTTTATACCGCTTAAACACCCTTATACGGCTCAATCTGTAGCAAGAGTGTTTATGGAAGTCATCTACAAACTTCATGGTTTACCAGATTCCATTGTGAGTGACAGGGACATAGTATTCTTAAGTTCCTTTTGGTAGGAACTCCTCTCAATACAAGGAGTCATATTACACACATCATCAGCTTACCACCCCCAAATGGCTAGACTAAGGTTCTAAATAGATGCCTAGAGACATATTTGAGATGCTTTTGTTCTAAGGAAGCTACGGACTGCATTCTTATATGTACATGGCTAAGTATTGGTACAATACTTCCTTTCATTCAGCCATAAGAACCACTCCTTATGAGAGCCTCTATGGAAGACCACCACCCCTGCACTTGCCTTATCTATCAGGTGAATTAGCTTCAGCTGATGTAGACGACACTCTGATAAACCAGAGAATTGAAGCTACAATTGTTGCAGCACCACTTTTTGAGAGCTCAGGTAAGAATGAAGCAGCATGTTGATTCTCATAGGAGTGATAGGAACTTTGAAGATGGGTATTGGGTTTATTTCAAGACTCGGCCTTATAGGTAGGTGAGCATCACTGCTCAACCATTCCATAAACTATTTGCTAAATACTATGGACCATTTCAGATTATCAGGAAGGTGGGAGTTGTGGTCTACACTTTACTATTTTCCCCATCCATTGTACATGTGTCCCTCCTAAAGAAATGCCATGAATTGCCAACACAAATCACTTACCCTCCCATTATCGATATTGCCAGTCCACATTGTACAAATCTTGAGGTTATCTTAGAAAGGAGAATGATCAAAAAGAGAAACAAAGTTGTGGCTCAAGTCAAGATTAAATGGACAAGTTTGCCTCCAAATTATGCTACATGGGAATTTCTGAATGCACTAAAGGTCAAGTTTCCTCACTTTGATCCTTGTGGTCAAGGATCTTTTGCAGGAGGGAGTATTGATATGCTAAATTCAACACGATCGCAGCTTACTCATATGGGAGACTCTGGTTCAACTAAAGCAGTTAGTTAGTTAGTTATGCCAAGTCAGTTGAAAGTTAGTTAGGAAGTTAGTTGACAGAAGTTAGTTAGAATAGTTAGTTGGAGATAGGAAGCTTCCGGATAAATGAGTCATGTATTCATTCATAAAAATACTACAATGTATTATTTACAATCATCAAATAAAATACAATTACAATTTCTCTCTCACAGTCCTCTTTCCTCTCAATTACAATTTCTGCATTTCATAAGTTGTGATCTTCGAGTTTCTCCCCCAAACTCCTAGCTCAGCTCTTCAATTCTTGAGTTCTCTATGAATTCCTGCGATTGAGATATCAGATAGTGCCACATATGAGTCTCAAGGCATTTTTATAGTGCCGCACATGAGTCTCAAGGCAAGTCCCGAGGCGAGTCCCAAAAAAGCCTTTTAAAATACAGCCTCTAATATGGAACCTCCGAGCACAAATCTCAATTTAATTAGGTGTAATGCAAATACTAGCTCCCTATTGAACCTCAAGTCTATGCACTTTCCAGCCCACGTTTCAACAAAACTCACACACACCCACACACACCATTTGGTGTCTTTTTTAAAAAAATTAAAACACAATAGCTTTTGTTTAATGATCCAACTTGTTATTTTAAGAATTAATTCTCCATTCAACGACTTAAGATCTCGAGCAACTTTGTAATACGTATTAGACTTGCATGTGCGGTCAAGTTTGATTTTTGGAAGATTCAGAATTAAATTGAAAGAACAATTCTCATTTTTGAAGCTTAAATAAAAAGAGTTGACCGGAATTTGAATTTTGAGCAAACAACTCCGGAATAGAATTTTGATAATTCCAATAGCTTCATATGGTGAATACGGACTTAGGCGTATGTTTGAAATTGGATTTGGATGTCCGTAGAATAAATTGAAGCATTTTGGCAAAAGTTGAAAAAAATGGAATGGAATTCGGAAGTTTGACTGAGAGTTGACTTTTTGATATCATGGTCGGAATCCAATTCTGAAAATTGAAATAGGTCTGTTATGTCATTTATAACTTGTGCGCAAAATTTTAGGTCAATCGGACTTGATTTGATAGGTTTCGGCATCAAGTGTAGAAGTTGTAATTTCTTAGTTTCATTAGGCTGGAATTGGGGTGTGATTCGTGTTTTTAGCATTGTTTGATGTGATTTGAGGCCTCAACTAAGTCCAAAATATATTTTTAGACTTTTTGGTGTGTTAGGATGGGGTCCCGAGGGGCTCGTGTGAGTTTCGGATTCGGACCACTTTTAGGCAATTTATTACTGTTGGTGTTTTACAGTAGTGTGCGAAATTTCTGATACGCAGAGTTGACTTTGGAAGCTTATATCTCAAAATCTATAAGGAATCTGAAAATTTTCAAAGCATGAAAGTTGTAGCCCTTGGATTCTAGTTTCCAGAAACATAAACCATTTATCATATGAACATTTGTACAGAAAGTTATGATCGATTGACTGAAGGCTAGTAATGTTATTTTTCTGGGCCGAGGCAAATCAAATGTCAAGTAAGACTTGCCTGGACAAATTCTTAAAAGAGGGTTTCGGCCATTTTAACATATTTGGAGCTATGGAACTCGGATTGAAGTGATTTTTAAGCAATTTTTGCCATATAAATTGGGGTAGTTGCTCTATATCCAAAAGTTATTATAATTCATGATTCCATGGTTGTTTTAAACAATTATTAGTGAATCAAAAGGAAGAAATTGGAGAAATTTGAAAAACTTTTTCAAAAACAAAAATTTAAGATTTGGAGGTTTATTCGTTATCAGAATTTGATAAAATTGGTATGGTTGAACTCGTATCAAAATGAGTGTTCGGATTTCACAAAAATTCTATCGGGTTATGAGAGGCGGGTCCCGCATTGATTTTTGGTTGACTTTTTAATGTGAAATTTTATGTCGATATTTTATTATCCGAAATTATTTTTGATGAATTTAAATGAAGTTATATAATTAATTTGGATAGACTTGAGTTGTCCGAAGGTCAATTCAAGCGAGAAGGCTATTTTGGAATATTGGCCTAACTCCATAAAGGTAAGTATCTTGCCTAACCTTGAGTGGGGGAATTACCCTTTAGGCATTGAGTATTATGTTCCATTTGTAAAATGTGAAAGCCGTGTACGCGAGGTGACGAGCACGTTCTCGAACTTATATGTGCAAAACTTATTGGTTTAAAGTCAATAATTGTGGACATTTATTTAATTCTCTATTTGCCATGCCTCGAATCCTTATTTGTCGAATTTGTTTTTATACGAAACATTGGTGTGATTTCTACTTGAATTTTTATGTGAATTGTCTATGTTTGTTGATTCGATATTCTCAGAATAATTATATTATGGATTTTACTATCTGCAAATAATTAAGTAAATAAATTTAAAAAGAGACATTATATATTTATCAGAAATTTGGATTTAAGAAGGCGTTGTCCTATGTTGAGTTATTATTCCATCCTTGTGGTTATTTTTGAGGTTTCATATACGTTGTGTGGAGCCTTGGACTAATTGCTGTGGAATTAATTGATTTTGTCGTATCTTTGATTGGTTGTGGCCTATGGGCAATTTGTGACATGTTGTAATATTTGAGCACTTGATGTACAATTCGTGATGTGTTGTGATATTTGAGCACTTGAGGTGCAAGTTATATTATGTTGTGATATTTACTTCTGGGACTACGAGGCGGTACCTCGGGAGCTCCCCCTGTCTTGCATATTTACTTTTGGGACTACGAGGCGGTACCTCTGGAGCTCCCCTTGTCTTGCATATTTACTTTTGGGACTACGAGAAGGTGCCTCGGGAGCTCCTCTGTCTTGCATATTTACTTTTGGGACTACGAGGTGGTACCTCGGGAGCTCCCCTGTCGTGCATTTACTTTTGGAACTATGAGGCGGTACATCGGAAGCGCCCCTGTTGTTTACTCATGATGTATTGTGTTGGCTTTTCGTATGACACTCTGAGGATTTGTATTTCTGGTTTACTTGTTTTTGATGAATGAGTTATTTTAAATAAAAGAAATCACTATTATATTTTAATTTATTAAGTTTTACATCCAAAACAGTAGCTTACCAGATGCTTTATTTTAATTGAAATGTCATTTTCTTCACTCAAACTATTTCAAAAATAAATTCATTTCTTTGTTGATTTCTTACTTGATTTAAAACTTGTAACCTTACTTTATTGAAAATAAATTGAACGTGCGGATTTTGTATATTGATATTTTTGGCATGTGAGTTGTCCTTGTGGTTATGATAGAAATATGGGCACGAGGTGCCGTGGAAATAAGAAAGTGGGTTGAGACCTGTATTATTTAGGATTATAAATGAGGTGTCATAGGATGACTTTTATTTGAAAGAATTATATTCAAAATATTGTTTGAAAGGATTATATTCCAAAGATATTTATTTGAAGGAAGTATATTCGAAATATATTTATTGGAAAGGATTATATTCTAAATATTTTTATTTGAAAAGCTTATAGATGAAAGATATATATTTAATAGGACTTGATTATTTGGTTGTACTTGTGTTCATTATTGTTTGAGCAATATTTATAGTGTTCTTTCTGCCTTGTTGTTTATATCATTGGTTGATTATTGTTGTTATCATTGCTATTATCTTCCTGTTATTTTAATATGCTATACTTCACAGGTTATTAGACTAGTGAGTATCTTGACTGTACCTCATCACTACTCCACCGAGATTAGTCTTGATACTTACTGGGTACCGACTGTGGTGTACGCATACTACACTTATGCATATTTTGTGCAGAGACAGGTATTGGAGTGTGATCGCAAGGATTCAAGGTATAGATGCTTGGTCGTCGTAGTCCCTTGGAGTCTTTCTATTTTATTGTATTGTTAATTTTTATTTGAACAATATTATGTATTCGATTCTCAAGGTCATTTCATGTATTCAGTTAGAGTTCGTGATTATAGAGTTACCAGTTTTTGGAGGTTGTTTGAATATTTCTGTTATTGGTTTCAGTTATCTATTTAAAAAAATGGCTTGAATTGTTATTATAATTGGCTTACTTAGTCTTAGAGACTAAGTGCCATCATGGCGCCTTTGGTGGAATTTTGGGTCGTAACAAGTTGGTATCAGAGCTCTAGATTCATAGGTTCTACAGGTTACGAACGAGTTTAGTAGTCTTGCAGATCGGTACGGAGATGTCTGTGCTTATCTTCGAGAGGCTACAAAGCTAGTAGGAAAAAATTTCACTTCTTTCATTCCTTATCGTGCGACATGTATTCAGCTTGAAGCATATATCTTATGTTACTTTGCATCCACTCGTGTATGAAATCGCGCACTCGGTATCAACTATACGCCAGTGGTTTGTGATACTACAGAGGGGATACAAGGGAGTCAGGGATGCTCAACCATGGTCTCAACATGTCTTCCAGATCGAGGATGTGGAAGTATTGGGAGATAATTCACTTGTGCACACAGGGGTGCAGAAAGTTCTGACATCTAGTTGATAAGTACGGGCTTAAGAATGTTTATTTGGTTGCCTAATCGTTAGAATCGTGGTAGGGTCACAAGGTGGATGTAGATCTGATGATAGTTGGTGGTATTAGAGACTATGTGGTTCGTATGGGATTTCCATTTAGTGAAGGGTATGTACTAGTAGTTAAGGCACTGGAGGAAGCGATTTTAACTGTCACGAGGATGATATGCTCCAAATAAATGGCTTGAGGTGTCTTATGACTGGTGTCATACGAGCAGTGAAGGTTAGTATTGTGGACCATCAGACTATGTCATATGGCTTCGCGCCAAGTGAAGGGAGTCCACTATCAACGATCAGATTGTTGGGTCATGTGTTATATCAGTTTTGGCCTGAGATGTATATATGTGGTATTGAAAGGTTCTCCAAAACTTTTATATGATTAAGAGATGAGATTTGTATGGGATGATTCTGAGACTTGCGATATTCTCGCGTCCTTAATAATTCAATATTTCAGTATCAGCGGGATCATGGAAATAATTTCAGAATACTCGGAGTGCTCCAGTAATTTCTTTTAATGCACAACCGACACGGGGTTCCTACAATGGTTATTCCAGTTATCCGGCACAAACTCAGTATGAGCAGCGGAACCTGCAGAGGGGTTGTTATCATTGTGGTGATACTAGGCACATCATGAGAGATTATCCCATGCTTGGGAGAGGCGGATTTCATCAGAATACTCAGGCTACAATCTCTATTCCAGTTACTACCCCACATGCACAGTTAGTTAGGGGTGGAGGACAGGCGGGTAAAGGGGAGCCCCGACCCATTGATATAATTGATATGGTATGGATGAGGCCGCTACACCAGATGGTGTCATTACAGGTATGATTTAATTCATAATAGAGGAGTACTGTTCTTAGTTCGATTCACTTCTAATTATCGAGGTGAGACCTCCTATCATGCTCCATGTATGGTGAGTTAGTGATTTTGTACACCACTCACGTGTTTATCCCTATTGGGAGATTTGATAGTGTTAGCCTGTGTCTAGCATTTTGTTTTGTACACTATTGAGGGCTAAGAGTCCAAAAGTGACTTTCGGTTAGTCACTACAATGGATTTTGATATAAATTAGGGATAGTTTGATTAAAATTTGTGAATTACATGCCCTACCGGTATGGGGGTTCATTTTGTGTTGTGAAATTATTCACGGAATTTATTAAAAAGAAGAAAGAAAGGGAATGGAAAATTTTAATTGTCACAATGTACAAAATATTTGTGATGCAGAGTTAAAGACGAGATCCTCACAATTTTTATATGATGTGAAATATTTAAACCAGGTTACAAGCCGTTGTGGAAGTTATATAAGGACCAGGTCCTTGTGGTGAAAATTTATGTGTTTAAATTCTCCTTTTGTGAAATTTAAATTTGTACTATAGTATTAATAGGGAGTCATGCCTATTAGGTTTATTTGATAATTTTTGTATGTATATTTTGTCCATATTTATCTATATTCATGTTGTAAATGTTGAGTTTTATCCTACAAGGTCGGTTCCCAGGTAGCGTTAAAAGTGACTAGTTAAATTCGGGTAAATAATTATGAGGTTTTCATGCCTCGCATGTTGCTGCCAGTGTTGTGAAAATTTGAAACAATATTTTAGTTAATATGAGATTAATTGAGGATGTTGGAATTAATTATGAACAGCTACTATGACCAGAGATGTGGTTATGGGTATACGTATAATATATGTGTAGTCATGAAATTGCTACAGCCGGTTGAGACTAACACAGTGTTTTAGTATGAAAATCAGGCCTTTTTGAAATAAACTAGAGTGTAAGAAATGCTTTAAAGTTTATAAATGAGGATAAAAGAAATAATCTCAACTGATATGGTGTTGTCGGACTCTTGTTAAATTGCAGTGACATAGATTCTCCCACGAGTATGTGTGTAAGAATACACTCAGTAATTTAATGTCTTCAGAATAATTCTTGGCACGTTCGAGGATGAACGTATATTTTAAGGGGGAGAGAATGTAACAATCTGACTTGTTGTTTTAAGAATTAATGCCCCATTCAGTGACTTAAGATCCCGAGCAACTTCATAATACGTATTATGAATTGTGTGTGCGGTTGAGTTTAATTTTCGGAAGATTTGGAATTAAATTGAAAGAATAATTCTCATTTATGAAGCTTAAATGAAAAACGCTAACTGGAGTTTGACTTTTGAGAAAATGACTCCGGAATGGGGTTTTGATGATTCGAAAAACTTCATATGGTGATTCTGGACTTAGGCGTATGCTCGAAATTGGATTTGGAGGTTCGTAGAATAAATTGAAGCATTTTGGCGAAAGTTGGAAAAGGATGGAATTCAGAAGTTTGGCCGAAAGTTGACTTTTTGATATCGAGGTCAAAATCTGATTCTGAAAATTGGAGAAGGTCCATTATGTCATTTATGACTTATGTGAAAAATTTGAGGTCAATCGGACTTGATTTGATAGATTTCGGCATCAGATGTAGAAGTTGGAATTTCTTAGTTTCATTAGGCTTGAATTGGAGTGTTATTCGTGTTTTTAGCATTGTTTGATGTGATTTGAGGTCTCGACTAAGTCCATAATATATTTTGAGACTTGTTGGTGTGTTTTGACCGGATCCTGAGGGGCTCGGGTGAGTTTCGGAGTGGTTTTGGACCATTTTCAGACCATTTATTATTGATGGGTTTTGACAATAGTGTGAGAAATTTCTAATGCGCAGAGCTGACTGTGAAAGCTTATATCTGGAAATCTTTAAGGAATCTGGAAATTTTCAAAACATGAAAGTTGTAGCTCTTGAATTCTAGTTTCCGAAAAGATAAACCATTCATCATATGGATATTTGTACATAAAGTTATGATCAATTGACTGAAGGCTAGTATTCCTATTTTTCTGGGCTGAGGCAAATTGCAAATGTCAAATGCGACTTGCCTGGACAGATTCTTAAAATGAGTGTTTCGGCTATTTAAACATATTTGGAGCTGTGGAGCTTGGATTGAAGCGACTTTTATGAAAATTTTCACCATATGGATTGCGGTAAGTATTCTATATCCAAAGGTTATTATACTTCATGATTCCATGGTTGTTTTCATCAATTATTAGTGAATCAAATTGAAGAAATTTGTAAAACTTTTCAAAAATGAAAATTTAAGATTTGGAGGTTTATTCATTACCAGAATTTGATAAAATTGGTATGGTTGAACTCGTATCGAAATGGGTGTTCGAATTTTGTGAAAATCTATCAGGTTCCGAGAGGCGGGTCCGTGTTGACTTTTGGTTGAATTTTAATGTGAAATTTTAAGTCGACATTTTATTATCCGAAATTATTTCCGATGAATTTTAATGAAGTTATACAATTAATTTGGATAGATTTGAACTGTCTGGAGGTCAATTCAAGCGAGAAGGCTATTTTGGAATATCGTCCTAACCCCGTAAAGGTAAGTATCTTGCATAACCTTGAGTGAGGGAATTACCCCTTAGGCATTGAGTATTATTGTCACGACCCAAGTTCTCCCTCCGTCTGCGGACGCCTGCAGGACTACCTTGTGTCTACTATATGAATTCCTGCAACCAACCTTTCGATCAGCCACAACTAGCTCCAAAATCTTCGTAGAAAGTGTAGAGTGCAGTATCAGTACAACCGACCCCATATACTGGTAAGTGCCGAGCCTAACCTCGACGAGATAGTGACGAGGCTACGGCGGGGCTTATACAATATAACCTGCAACAGTATATAATAAAGCAAAAAGGGAATAAGGAACGAATTGCAATGATAACTTGCAGCAAAATAAATACGAAACCCAAATATCTTGCCAGTTCTCAACTATAGACAATCCTTAAGAGAGTTACAATACCACAAGAATAAATCACAGCAGAAGAAGAATACATATACAATAAAATGATGCGGCGCGCATCCCGATCCCACCATATAATTAGAAATAATATGAACATTCACCCTTATTACTCCTGTTGTGGCGTGTAACCCGATCCCACCAGTCCACCTTTATTACTCCTCAATATATCACCCTTATTCCTCCTGTTGCGGCGTGCAACCCAATCTCACATGTCCACTCTTATTGCTCCTTATTGCGGCATGCAACCCGATCCTACCAGACAATCACATTTCACCCTTATTCCTCATATTGCGGCGTGCAACCCGATCCTACCATATTAGTACCAATCACATAATAAGTATAGATATTTCACACTTTAGCTCAAAAACCCTCCATAATATTTAAACCTCAAACCTAGTCAAACAGAAGACTATACAATTATGAAACCTCACTCCATCATTACTACACAGCGAGACTAACCGAAGTATACTATGAAACACTGGTAAACCAGCTTAAACTAATAATGTTACACAATGTAACTACGGAATAACTAATGCCTCCAAAAAAGAAAACAACATCTAACAGGAAGTAATTAGACATGGAAGCATCAATAAGCATGAAACAGTTAAGACAGGAAGATAATATATTGGGAACGGGGAAGGGAACAGGCTAAACAAACAATTTTGCGACGCATAGGTACTCGTCACCACACCTATACACCACGCACGTTGAATTTTACATAGTAATCAAGTCGGGGATCCCTAATCCCTCGAGTCAATGTTAGACCAAATACTTACCTCAGTCCAACGTCCAATTCAAAGCTCAATTACCGCTTTGCCTCTCGATTCCACCTCCAACCACTTGTATCTAATCACAATTAACTTAATAACATCAATTACCGCTAAATAATAAGGGGATCTACCGGAATATCCTTCCGTAGTCCCAAAGTAAATGTGCAGATAGGGGAATCTACCGGAATACCATTATGTAGTCCCAAAGTAAATATGCAGCTCAAACAACATAAATAACAGTTACAGTGAGAAAACCTACAATTTCGACTAAGTACAAGTCAAGGAAGAACATGAATTTCACTAAACATGCTGCATAGAGTTCAAATAAGCGATTAAGGCAAGTAGACATGCTATTCTAAGCTAACAGGAGACTACACATGCTGATATAACTCAAAATAAGTAGAAGGACAGGTTGTTAGTTAATGAAAATCGGGTTATTACAACAATTAGCCTGTGTACGTACTCATCACCTCACGTACACGGTGCTCACATATCAAAAACATTACAAATCCTAAGGGGAGTTCCCCCCACACAAGGTTAGGCAAGCCACTTGTCTCAAACCAAGCTCAAATCAATCCATAACAATGCTCTTTCCACGAATATCCGACTCTGAATGGCCCAAATCTACCCAAAATCAATTACATAACATAAATATAACTACAACGAACTAATCTAGCTAATGAAATGAAAGCTAAAGCAAGAAATTGAAAAAATCGCTCATAAGGCCTCCTTGGGCCCACGTATCGGAATCGGGTAAAAGTCACAAAATATGAACACTATTCACTCACGAGTCTAACCTTACCAAATTTACTCAAATCCGATACTCAAATCTTGATCAAAACCCAAAAATTTGGCCTAAGAACTTTTCTCAATTTTCCCCAATTTTCCAACTCAAATCCCTAATTAAATGATGAAATCAACAATGGATTAATGGAATACAACCAAAAACGAGTTAGGAATCATTACCGAATAACTTCCTTTGAAAATCATTCAAAGAATCATCAAAATCCGAGCTCTCAAGTCCAAAAATGAAGAATGAATTCAAACCCTCGCACTTAGCCCTTTTTCTGCCAGAGATCTCGCATCTGCGGGCCAAGAGTGGCATTTGCGATGCCGCACCTGCAGAATTTCCATTGCAGGTGCGAAAATGACTTAAGTTCCCTAGGTCTACATCTTCGAAAGGAGGGCCGCACCTGCGGATGCGCTCCCGCGACCAAAGAGCTGCACCTGCGAACCCAGCCTGGTCTGCCCAAACCCGCTTCTGTGCAATATCTCCTGCACCTATGATCTCCTCACCGCACGTGCGATCCCGCACCTTCGGTCTCCCCACCGCACATGCGAAAATACCAGAACTAAGATAGCTTCAACGATAACAAAATTCCAACTTTTGATCTGTTAAGCACCCGAAACTCACCCGAGGCCCCTGGGACCTCAAACCAATTATACCAAAAAGTCCTAAAACACCATACGAGCCCTCAAATCACATCAAACAACAATAAAATCACGAATCACCCTCCAATTCAAACTTAAAGAACTTGAAACTTTCAAACTTCTACAACCGATGTTGAAACCTATCAAACCGCGTCCGAATGACCTCAAATTTTGCACACAGATCATATTCAACATTGCGGACTTACTCTAACTTTCGGAATCAGATTCCGACCCTAATATCAAAAATTCCACTACCGATCCAAATCTCCAAAAATTCGACTTTCGCCATTTCAAGTCTAAATGAGCTACGAACCTCCAAACCACAATCCAGACACACCCTTATTCCCAAAATCACCCAACGGAGCTAATGGAATCGACAGAACTCCATTCTGGAGTTGTCTTCACATAGTTCCGACTACGGTCCAAATTCTACGACTTAAGCTTCCATTTAGGGACTAAGTGTCCCCAAACACTTCAAAACCCAAAACAAAACCTCCCGAGAGTCACAACAGTAGAAATAGATATGGGGGAAGCAGTTTACAAGGGATAGGGGCTATAACTCTCAAAACAACCGGCCGAATCGTTACAATTATGTGCCATTTGTGAAATGTGAAAATCCGTGTACGCGAGGTGACGAGCACGTACTCGGGCTTATATGTGCAAAACTTATTGGTTTAAATTCTTAAGAATTTTTACGTATTAAACTGAATAATTGTAGATATTTATTTAATCATCTATTCGCCATGCCTCAAATCCTTATTTGTCAAATTTGTTTTTATATGATAAATTGGTGTGATTGCTACTTGAATTTTTCTGTGAATTCTCTGTGTTTATTGATTCGATATTCTTGGAATAATTATATTATGGATTTTACTATCTGCAAATAATTAAGTAAAAATGTTTAAAATGAGGCATTATATATTTATCAAAAATGTCACAACCCAAAATCTAACCACACCGTGATGGCGCCTATCGTGAAACTAGGCCAACCAATTGTTACCCATTCACTCTGTTTTCCAATTTAAGACTTAAGAAAAATCATATTTTTAAATAGAAATCCGATAAGATAAAAATAGAACTCAAATCAGTAGAAAGAAATGCATAATCCCGACCTCGGGTGTCACTAAGTCATGAGCAACATACTACAACTGTCTAAAATATATGAGACTACATAGTCTAAGAATGTCTGAATAAAAAGTACTATAAGGAAGATAAGGAAGAAGAAGGCGAAACTGCGGTCGCTAAGCAGCTACCTCGCAATCTCCACAGAAAGTCCTTAACTATCAAGATCAGCAACCACTATCGTGCCCCTAGATACCTGGATCTGCACACAGGGGTGCAAGGGATAACGTGAGTACACCAACTCAGTATGTAACAAGTCCAAACTATGGACTGATGGTAGTGACGAACCAAACCTCATACAGGTTGCAACAGATAATTGTACGGAAAAGTAGACATGCTTACAGTTCATGTAGTTTCTCATAAATAACTAAACCATAGCATGAACAATAGAGAGTATAAAGCTCAGGAAACTCTAAGTACTTATGCATAGATAGCATGATCAATTCATGTATGATACCTCCACTCACAATGCTCAACCACTCGGTACTGTATACGGCCCACTCGGCCCAGGGAAGATCCATCCCGGAATGTACGTACATTAGACTATAAGTCACCCAGTACCGAAGAAAACAGGCCAATCCAGCCTCATGGAGAAGATCCATCTCCATACCAATACTTCGGACAAGATCCATGTCCATGGAAGATCCATCCCTCAATATCATCAACTACTACGCTCATTGGGGGTGTAAAGACTCCGAAGGGGCTTTTTTTAAGCCCAAGCGCTGTATCAATTCCATCGAAGGCATGATCAATATCTTGTTGCGGCGTGCAGCCCAATCCCATATTGTCAATCAATATCCGGCTCTCGGCCTCACTCAGTCAATACTCTCTAGTCTCACACACATGGGCTAAAATATCATGATACAAGCCCGGACAATGATATGATATGTCAAGTAGCAATAATCGAGACTCAGGCATGATATAATATGCATGAATAGGACTGAGTATAGATTATAAATGAAGCTAATGACATGACAGCAAGATACGACCTATTGAGTCTCAACAATGTTGGCGTGAAGCCTTAACATGATATTTAGCATAATCTGCAGCTTATCATAGAACACACAATTTCGGGGTTTCAAACCCTTAGAACTAAGTTTGGAAGTGTTACTTACCTCAAGCCAAGCCAAACACTAGCCCGCGATGCCTTTTCCTCTCGATTCGGCCTCCAAATGCCCCGAATCTAACCAAAATCAGTATATAACCATCAAAATATGCTAAGAGAACAAAGCCCACTCAAAAATAATCAAATTACATCAAAATCCTGAAATTGGTCGAAACTCGACCCCCGGGCCCACGTCTCAGATTCCGATAAAAATCACAAAACTAGAATCCTCACACTCTTATGAGTTCATACATACCAAGAATACAAAATCCTACCAAAAATGATCCCTCAAATCCCAAATTTTAGGTCTCCAATTTTCCAATCCCTAACCCCCAATTTGCTACTGATTTTCCTATAGATTTCATGCTTACAACCTTAAAAATCATCATGAAAACGAGTTTAGGGACCAAGGACCTTACCTCTAAGAAACCCTCTTGAATTCTCCCTTGAATTTGCTCTCCAAAGCTTCTTCCCGTTTGAAATGTGATGAAAAATAACCCAAATTCGCGAAGGAAACCCTTTATACTTTCTGACCCAGGCTTTTCGCACCTGCGATCCCTACACCGCACCTACGGTACTGCATCTACCGCCAAATCAACGCATCTACGATTAGCCTTTCGTTTTTGCACTGCCGCACCTGCGGTCCCCAAGACGCAAGTGCGGTTATGATAGTGGTTCAGCAGCTTCAGCTGCAATCACAAACTCCAATTCTCCCGTCAACCATCCGAAATTACCCCGAGGCCCCTAGGACCTCAACCAAAAGTACGAACAAGTCACCTATCACTATTCAAAATTATTCAAGCTTCAGAACACTCGAAACAACATCAAAACACCAAATCACCCTCAGATTCAAGCTTAAGGATTTCCAAACTTCCGAATTCCGCAACCGATCCAAAAACCTATCATACCATCATCCGAATGCCCTGAAATTTTGCGCAGGTCACCAAAAACCTATCAAACCATCGGAAGTTTGGAAATCCTTAGGCTTGAATCCGATGGTGATTTGGTGTTTTGATATTGTTGTGAGTGTATCAAAGGTTGGAATAAGTTTGAATGGTGATAGGTGACTTGTTCGTATTTTTGGTTGATGGCCTAGGGGCCTCGGGATGATTTTAGATAGTTTTTGGAAAGTTTGAACTTGAGAAATTGCAGCTAGTGTTGCTGCTTCTATCATATCCACACTTGCGGATTGGGGACCGCAGGTGCGATCTCCATAGGAACGGAAAAGAGGCGTAGGTGCGTGGACGACCGCAGGCAGGCTTGGTAAAACGCATCTGCGATGCCGCAGGAGTGGTAAGGTGACCGCGGATGCGAGGGCTATGATGTTAAGTGAAATCCGCAGAAGCGGAAGCGCAAGTGCGCTTATGGGATCGTAGGTGCGGAATCCCTGGGGCAGAAAGTATATAAGCTCCCCTTCGTGAATTTTGGTCATTCTTCACCATTTGGTCGATTTTGGAACTCCAAGCAGCGATTTCAAGGGGGAATAAAGTGTTTTCGGCGAGGTAAGCTACTTGGACCTTGTATCTTGTGTTTATGGCAATTATTCTCTTGCTTAATCATGATATTAGTGGGAAAATTTGAGAAGAAATTGGGAGATTAGGACTTGAAATTGGAGAGTTTAAATTGGAGATTTGAGGAGCCATTTGAGGTCTAATTTTGATGATTTTGGCATGTATAGACTCGGGAGTGAAAGGAGTTTCTAGTTTTACGATTTTTGTTGGGCTTCGAGACATGAACCCGAGGGCGGGTTTGAGAAAATTCAGAATTTTGGGTCTAATTTAATGATTTTCGTATGGGTTTTGTTCCTTTGGCATATATTGATGATGTTATTCTAATTTGGATAGATTCAGGGCGATTTGAGGCCGACTCGAGAGGCAAGAGCATAGCAGAGTAGATCTTCGTTCGGTTCGAGGTAAGTAATGATTGTAAATCTAGTCTTGAGGGTATAAAACCCCGAAATTTCGTATTGTTTTGATAAATAAGGTGATGCACATGCTAGGTGACGGGCATACGAGTGTGCACCGGTAGGGATTGTGACTTGGTTCGTCCCATGGCAACTGTAGAGTTGCATATTTTGATAAATTCTATATGAAATCTATGTGTTTAGAAATAAATTCTATTAACTTGGGCTGAAGGCCATGTTTGGAGTCTTGTGTCGTACTATTTGGACCCTCAGGGGTATTTTACTACTATCCTCACACTGTTTTGATTTCAAAGCATATCCTCAATCATGATTTTTACATGTTTATTGTCTGATTCAGTTTCATTACTCTGTTTTTAAAAATATGAAAGTTGTTTGGGCTGAGTTCCCTGATTTTTCACTGAAATGCCCGAGTGGCTTGTGAGGTTGATGGCTGAGAGAGGCCTAAGGACTGTTGGTGAGGATTATATAATTATGGATCGGGCTGTACATCGCAGCGATATATATATATATGTGTGTGTGTGTGTGTGTGTGTATGTGTGTGTATGGATCAGGCTACACGCCGCAGCGATATATAGATCGGGCTGCACACCGCATCGATATGTTGGATCGGGTTGCACACCGCAGCGATATAGAGCTTGGGTTGTAGGAGCCCCTCCGGAGTCTACACACCCCTAGTGAGCGCAGTCGACTATATATTTATGGATCAGCCTGCACGCCGCAGTGATTATTATGAGATATCTATTGAGCATAAGTGCTGAGTGTGAGTGCTGATTGATGAGAGTTGAGTCATGAGTGACTGAGAGGCTTGCCCGAGGGGCTATATATATATATATGAGTGATACTTTGCCTGAGGGGCTTGTTTTATGAAATTACTATTTTCACCCTTCTTTTATACCGAGCCTCTATTGAAAATGTTGAACAAATATTTTAAACAACTTTCATTGAAATTGAAATTTTTATGAGATGTTCGGAATTTAACTGTTGATTTGAACCTAGTTGTTCCACTGAGGCTTTATGTTATGAGATGTATATGATTTTTAAATGCTCGTCACTGCATTCAGTCTTTATTTACCTTTATTACTTACTGAGTTGGCGTACTCACATTACTCCATGCACCTTGTGTGCAGATTCAGGTATTTCTGAACCCGGTGGCGGATATTAATTACTCAGTGGCAGGTTCATCGGAGTTAGCAAGGTAGCTGCCTGGCGATCGTGGCCCTGCTTTTATCCCTTCTTATTCTCCCTTAGTGTATTTTGTGATTTTTCCGTCCATGTTGGTTTTGATGTTGTCAGACAGTTGTAGTAGATGTTCATGACTAGTGACATCCCAATGTCGGGCTTTCTTTCCGCACTGTTGTTTTGTTTTAAACACTTTATAAAGACTTATTGTTAAGTAGCTTTGAATTTTTATCTTAAGAATGAAAATATTGATTGGTTTTGGGATTGTGTCGGCTGGTCTAATTCCATGATAGGCGCCATCACGACCGGATTGGTTTTGGAATCGTGACACTTTTTTTTATCTATTCTCATTATTGTTTGTTGTTCCTGCTCTATTTTCATTTCTCTTCATGTCGAGGGTCTATTGAAAAATCCGTTAAATATATAAAAATTATTAGCTTGGAACCCAATTTGTTAATCCAATTATTATTATATATTAACTTGAGATTTGTTTAGGAACTCATAAACTTAAAATTCCCACCCTCTTAGTGCATCCTAATACTAGTGCCAGTAGCATTGATAGACTGTCACTAGCATAATTCACCAACAATTTCCTATCAAATATCTACGATGTCCTCTCATCACTAGAAGGAATAAGTTTTTTTGTCAAACATCTAAGTTTCCTTCTTAGAGATCATTAACAATGTTGATAAGACATGTTCTCCTTGCCCTTCTTCCAATTTATCTTCTTACTGCTATAAAGCCTCCTAAGGGTAGATATAATTGAGATATATATTAGTAGATTATTTTGGTCTGAACAGGATACATGTGGCAAAGGAGTGAAGCTATGTGTGGCCAAGGGTAGCCAATTGGACACCCTTAGCCGAAAAATTATATTGTATATATTGGATAAAATATTACTTCATCAATTTCAATTTAAATAACACACATTCCTTATTAGTTCGTTACAAAAAGAATGACATATTTCTATATGTAAAAACAATTTAACTTTGAACTTTTTATTTTACCTATTTTACCCTTAATGAGAAGTTTTTATAGTCACACAAATATTATGGCCCCGCAGCTTTTATCCCTTAAACTTTTAGGACCACGTGTTTCAAAAGTCTTCTTTTTTTTCTTAAAATTTTTGCCAAGTTAAACTATCTCATCTAATTTGAAACGAGGGACGGAAGGAAGGGGGGAGGGTTACTTGTTATTAATACAAAAATAGACTTTGAATATTCTTGAGTAGCCACTGAATGGCAAGCATTATTGGGCTTTATGGGACAACCTATATTTTCCCTGGTAAGAGGGGGGAGCTAACTTTAGAAGGTTTAGAATACCTGCCAGATATTTAAGGAAAAGCAATGGTTATCCTGAACGACATTCAAGTCACTTTAGGTAAAATTCACGAAGGTTAAATTAACAGAGGCAGCAGTAGAATTTCAATCTTATAGGTGTTGTATTTTAGAACGATAATTTCAAGTGTCAGTGAATGAATTCTAAATTTTTATATTTTTACATATTTAATAAATTTTAAACATTAAATATACTATTTCCAAGTAGTGCATCCATGGGTGGATCCAACACAATGAATATGAGTTCCCGTAAAGCAAGTAGCTTTTATCTAGATCCTATATTTCTATTGAAAAATTCATTAAATGTATAAGAATATTTAGATTGAAACCCTGTTCATTAATCCAGTTATTATTATTGTCACATCCCTTTTTTCGACCTCACTTAACCCTCTTAAATTAATAAAAGATTTGTAAAGCTTGAAAAGGGTTTTTAATTAAAAAGTGACAAAAATTGGTGTTCAAAATGATTAACTCAGAGTCACCACCTGACATTTGATTCGGTGTGTCAGGTCACCCTTTTTTTAAAAGAAAATGATTTTTCCTCTCAAAACACTTGAGACTCCAAAACTAAGTCTGCACCAGAGATTTGGGTAAGGGAGTTCATTTGACTCGGGGAGAAGGTGTTAGGCACTCCCCAAGTCCCGTAACTAGTACGGTTGCATACTTGATCTAATCGGCTTCTAAAATATTCAAGTTGAGGTAAATCACGGAAAAGCAAAGTAAACACACACGAGGCTCGAGGTCGTCCGTACCTAATAAAAGATAAAAACGAAAATAAAAATAAAATAAAAATAAGATACTATGAGTTCAACTTTCGGCCAACAAATACAAATATTTCGGGGCATACCCCGAATAAAAATATATACAAATCTTTCAGAGCATTCCTCGGATAAATTTAACTAAGGGAACGACCTCTCACCTCGAAACTAACAAAAATCCTAAGGCTTGTCTATCCAAGTGCGGTCGGCCTAAAACATGTTATTAACGGATGATGGGAAGAAATAAACGAAAACTAACTAACAGGAGAATTCAATCATGCTCATTTTTTCTTAATAATTAATTTCATTTGTTAGACCGAGCCCAATCCTAAAGCATGCAGGTTAGTTAAACACTAATGGGCTCGACCTTTTCCCATATCCCGTGACCCAATCGTTCAAACAAAAGATAATTTTGTATTAAACTATTAGTCAGTGAACTGCACACCCAACAAAATGAACATCCAAACCATAGAAAATTCTTTCAAAAATTTATTTCTCGGGCCTGGGACCTCGGAATTTGATTCTGGGCATACGCCCAAGTCCCATATTTTCCTACGGACCCTTTGGGACCGCCAAATCACGGGTCCGGGTCCATTTACCCAAAACATTGACCGAAGTCAAATTAATTCATTTTATAGTCAAAATTTATCATTTTTCACAGATTTTCACATATAGGCTTTCCGGCTACGTACCCGGACTGCGCACACAAATCGAGGTGATGCTAAAAGAGGTCTTTAAGGCCTCAGAATGCATAATTCATTTTAAAAACAAGTGATGACCTTTTGGGTCATCACATCCTAAATAACACTAGACGAGTTACTACAACTAAACGAACTAGACAAAATAAGAAAAAGAGGGGTTTGAGCCACAAGACAATGTCCGGATTACAACCCTAAAATAACCCGGACAACAAAAATGACATCAAAATAAACCACCAAAACTCCTCCCTAGCTATCCAAGAAAGGAGTGTCTTTCCAATTACCAAGCTCGACATCTTAGCCACTGGGTTGCACATCAAGATTACTGGGACCTTCACCAATTTCAGTATCATTAACTTCAGTCAGCAAGTTCCCAAGAGGATTCTCATAATCCCTGTCACAACGTATCTTCCCCACAAAGTGTGCATCATCATGTGCAGATAAAGGATTTTGTGTAATGTTCTGGGTGTCACTGTCTTGGACCACAATTATCCCTTCTTGAATCATTCTTTCTATCTCCCTTTTTACAGCACGACAATCTTCAGTGTTATGCCCTTGGACATTAGAGTGGTACATGCACCGTACAGTAGGATCAAAACCTTTTGCATATGGGTCCGCAGTATAGCCGTTGAGTGTCTCAATCAGGCCAGACTGTTTTAACTTTTCAAACAAGCTTGTGTAGGATTCTCCGATTGGAGTGAAAGACTTTTTTCTTTGCTGCTGCCTTCTCATTTTATACTTCGGCCTTGGTTGGAACCTGTTTTAGGTAGGGGTTGATATGCTTGTAGAGGTGGGTAAGACATTTGTGGAGGCGGTGCAAGTCGTTGCGGGTTTTGTGAGTGGGGAGCATATGGCAGTGCATTGTGGATAAAGCACTGGGGAGGTGAGGTATGACTTCAGGGATTTTGTGGAGGAAAGTAGCATTGGTGAGGATTATCTGGAGTACGAGGATATTCATGGGGTCGGTATTGAAGCTGAAAGCATTTAGCAGGAATGCCCACTGGATCATGTCGTTGGCGGGGCTCAGCAACATCTTTTTTACCAATCGGAGAACTGACCCGAGCAACTTGTTTGTTCCATCTGAACCAAAACTCCCTAAAACCTTTCTTGGGCCTCTTTCCTTGAGCATCGGGAACTTTGAAAACAATCTCGCTAGAGGATCAAGGAAGAGTAACTGGTGGAGGAGCTACAAAAATAGGAGTTGATGTCGGAGCAGGGTATGAGGTTGTTTTGGCTGGTGGAGCGTGGAAAATTTGAGAGGAAGTGTCAGGGTAATTGGGGTAAAGGGTAAATCCCGGTGCATATTGAGGGGAAAGGTCGACGGCAGTGGGAACCTAGGCTTGTGATAGTGGTGGGATAGTTGCAGGGTTTTCAGTGTAGTTAATGGGGAATGAAGGTGGAGGATGCCCCTTGACCCAAGATTGATGCATTTCTGTCATCTGTTGTTTCAACCTCTGGACCTCCTCTTTTAATTCAGATTCCAACTTCTCAATCTCCCTCGACGGGTCAACAGCTCTTGTGTCCAAGTCTTTGCTAGTCATGGGTACCTTGCTCTTTTAACCTTGTGTCGCACAGATGACTCGCCAAAGTACCACAAACTAACCACACTCTGTTATGATAACAATGAAAGTAACAAAGGAGAGCAAAACAAAACCAACAGATTAGCGGTTAGAGCATTTATCAGATAGAAATATCACATTACGTGCAATGCCCCTAGCTAATGGTTCTAGAATGGCTTCGAGGGTACGAAGGTCATATGGCACCATCCCAATTTCACTCTTTTTGCCCCATTTCCTTCTTCATCTTCCTTTATAACACCGCCCGGTTTTTCATTTCTTTTTCCCTCTTTTCTTTCTGATTATCGCTATTTTCTTTCCTATCATTTCTCACGTCTCACAACTTCATTCTCTCTTTTTTTTAATATTATTATTTTTTTTTTAAAATATGATTTGATCGAACCTTATGTAGGTTGCCTACGCATCATGTCCTTCATGAATCAGATCAAGCGTAGTTCTGATAAAGTAATGGACAAAATAAACTAAAAAACAAAAATTTGGATTTTTCATAAAAAAAATTCTTTTTGGTTTTTCAAATACAAAATGGGAAGTACTATAATAAAAGACTCAACAATCTTAACTAGACTGACAGACTTGATACTATTGTACAAGACTAAAAATTAAAAAAACATAAAATAGCCTAAAAATAAAAAGTTTCCTCCAGCAGCTCGTGCATGCAATGGTCTTGACTAGAATGGTCCTAGGGTATTTGTCATGCTCAAACTCTAGCAAATTGATCCATACCTGAATGGAAAAAATAAGATCAAATAGAGTTAGTGACTCAAGACACATGTGACGCCATGACACCTTCTATTGGACGCATGCAAGACATGATTAAGGCTATTTTTGTAAAATGACCTACGTAGCCAAAATGTGGCTATTAGCGTAAACTCAACAAAGATGATCTCAAATACATGGACATACCTTACTAAGGCTTATATGGATTCGACCTCCCAATAATCATAGCCCAAAATTAATTTGCAGAAATGACTTATTTTGCAAAAATGACCGATATGGCCCGGAGTGGCTAAAGATGCAAACTCAAAAAGGAAGGACCATAAAGTAATATGACACCTAGTTGTAGACTAAAAATCCTAAGACATGAGTAATTGAACCACTTTTGCGAAAATGACCCCATTTTGCAACAATGGTCGATGTGGCCAAAAGTGTCTAGACATGCAAATTAAACAGGAATGGACCTTAAAACTGAGAGTACACCTTGTTGTGGGCTTAGGACTCTAATACATGGTTAACAAGCCATTTTGCGAAAATATCCCTATTTTGCAAAAATAGCCGATGTGGCCAAACGTGGCTAGACATGCAAGATTTGGCTAAGACCCCGCGAAGCCAAGAACCTAGGACACTAGGAAGACCGGACCCCATGTGGGTTGCCTACGTATCCCGACCCGAAAGACGAGAATCAGGTATGCGTAGTTCGTAAAATATTGGATATGGGAGAAAGCTTAAAAAAAATGCTAACTAGTTTGGAAAAACTATATTTTTTGTCTTTTTGAAAAATGATGGAAAAGGTAAAATCTGTTTGGATTTTTTTTTTTTTTTTGAGTTTTTGAAAAATGATGGAAAAGTGTAAAATCTTTTTGGATTTTCTTTTTCTTCTTTTTTTTTTTGGAAAATGATGGAAAAGTGTAAAATCTTTTTGGATTTTCTTTTTATTTTTTTATTTTTTTGGAAAATGATGGGAAATTAGAAAATCTTTTTTTGAATGTTTCATTTACAATTTTTTTTTGTCTTTTCTTGAAAAAGTTGTGAAAGAAAAATATAGCTAGGCCCTACTTGCTTTATGTTTCACCTTTCTTTCACAAATGTTGGTCCGCCAAATAACCTTTTTACCCTCAAAGATGCAACATGGATCACATAGGGATGATTGAATGTCTTTTTGGGCCACAGACCCATTTTGACAAAATTTGGATAGGCTTCCTACAAAGGGACACGATACCTAGGACCGAGCCCTGCTAGGTCTAAATGACATGATGCAAATAAAAATGACCTAAAGGCTGACTTAGGTTTGGGGTACACTAACAAGGCAATTCGGGGGAGCGTAAGGTCGATGGTGGCTGCTCAAGCTTTCCACCCACTCCATACGTCCGACGACCCCCCTCCTAAATTAAGGGTGACTCAACAAAGAGTCCGTGCACGCGACGCGTACTCCGAGACTTGTTGCAGAAAGAAGACCCATGGTTATGCAAATGATGACCGTTTATAAAGCAGTAACACATTAAGAAAAGCGATAAACAAATAACGAACAAAATAAGGAAATAAGACAAACAAAGCAAATAAAGAAAACAAACACCTCAACCGAATATCCTAGAAGCCAACAACATCAAGTACCATCTCGAACCTGCAAATCCCCAGCAGAGTCGTCAGATATGTCAAACTCCTTTTTTCGACCTCACTTAACTCTCTTAAAGTAATAAAAGATTTGTAAAGCTTGAAAAGGGTTTTTAATTAAAAAGTGACAAAAATTGGTGTTCAAAAGGATTAACTCAGAGTCGCCAGCTGCCATTTGATTTCGGTGTGCCAGGTCAAAAAAATTTTAAAAAAAATTATTTTTCCTTTCAAACCACTTGAGACTCCAAAACTAAGTTTGCACCAGAGATTTGGGTAAGGGAGTTCATTTGACTCAGGGAGAAGGTAGTAGGCACTCCCCAAGTCTGTAACTAGTACGGTTGCATACTTGATCTAGTCGGCTTCTAAAACATTCAAATTGAGATAAAATCACGGAAAAGCAAAGTAAACACACACGAGGCTCGAGGTCGTCCCCACCTAATAAGAGATAAAAAACGAAAATAAAAATAAGATACTACGAGTTCTACTTTCGGCCTACAAATACAAATACTTCGGGGCATACCCCGAATAAAAATATATACAAATCCTTCAGGGCATTTTCCGGATAAATTTAACTAAGGGAACGATCTCTCGCCTCGAAACTAACAAAAATCCTAAGGTTTGCAATCCAAGTGTGGCTGACCTAAAACATGTTACTAGTGGATGATGGGAAGAAATAGACGAAAACTAACTAATAGGAGAATTCAATTTATGCTCATTTTTTCTTAACAATTAATTTCATTTGTTAGACCGAGCTCAATCCTAAAGCATGCAGGTTAGTTAAACGCTAATGGGCTCGACCTTTACCCATATCCCGTGACCCAATCGTTCAAACAAAAGATAATTTTGTATTAAACTAATTAGCCAGTGAACTACACACCCAACAAAATGAACATCCAAACCATAGAAAAGATAGAACCAGAGAAAAGTTAAACTAACAACCAAATGAGAAAGGCGAGTCAAAACTATCATAAAGAGCCATCAAAAAACATTTTGTTCCTTTGATTCTTAGTTTGCCTCTCGACGTGATGTTTCAAAGCATGTAAATCATGGATTCTAATAGCGATGATAAACCTTTAAATAAGCACATAAAGTCATTCTTTTACCCAACATTCCAAAACAATGAAAGCCTCTCAAATATTCATCCATGTACATAAACTAAAGAAGACAAAAAAAAAACACATCAAACAGATTATTTATCTACCAAAATTCTTCAATGTGTCAGATCAGATTCAGCACACAATAATACTACACCAGCTATAATCCATAAAACAGAAGATATGCATTGCACCAAGATAGATCAATTAACACACACTGTCACTATGGCTCTTTTGAAGTTTGATTCATAGCAAATAGAACAAACTAAAGAGGGATTAATAGAAATGAACCTGTTAAGTGCTTCTCCTTTAATATGTAAAGAAAGTTTCAGCAACAGATTCAACAAGATGAAGGCCCGAGGAAAATACAACCATATGAAGCAGGAACCGCGAATTCAAACCAGGAAACGATCTCGAACAGAAACTCTAAATTCGAACACTCACTTCAGCTTGATTCCATTTTGAAAACCAAATCGAAAAAGGAAGAAATTCCAGAATATATCTTTACTTTTCTGATTTTTTGTTTTTTTGAAAATTAAAAGAAAACTTGAAGAAAAACTAAAATTGAAAAATGGAAAGAAGAAGAACTCGTTTCTCTGCCTTTCCTCCCCAAAATTTCGTCCAAAATTCTCTGTCCAGAAGCTCTCGTGTTTTTTTTTGTTTCAGGTGAGGTCAGCGGCGGCGGCTGGCTAGTTATGGGCTGAAGAAGGCTGGAGGCATGCGGCTATTTCTGGGCGATTTTGAGAGGTGAAGAAGATGGGGTCGGATCTGGATGTTGGAGAAGGAAAGGGAGTAGCGGCGAATCTGTTCTCTAGAAAGGGTCCTCCCCGCTAGTCTTGTTCTCTTATGTTATTAGGAGATTATGCTTTTTTTATCTCCTTAAGGGAAATGGGGTATAAGCTAACAAGATTTGGACTTCAAAATTGGGCTCTAGTTTCCTACAAAAATTGGGCTAAGAAAGCTGAAAATTCAATTTGTTTTTTTAAAAGTAATATGAATACTGATGAAAGATATTAAATTACTCTCACTAATTGATTTTAATAAACTATTAATATTCCAATAAAATTAAAATTAAAGTTGAAACTAATTTTGTAGTGTTCAATTTTTAAATTAAAATAAAGTTGGTTCAAAATAATATTATCCTTCTAAAAATATCTAATACGTGAATTAAATGGGGAAATATGGAACTATTTTTGTAATTTTCAGTTTTTGGCCTTAAAATAAAGTAAAAGAATCAAAACTAATTAAAAAACGATATTAGGCCTAAACTAAATATTTAAATACTAAAATATGTAAAATCTTAGGGAGGGTCAAAAATCACATATCTACAGCTGCCCCTCTTTGACTGGAAATACGAAGTATTTTCAGACAAAGAACGACAAGACAGGTTTTTTGACCCGACCCTTATTTAGGGAGACCAAAAACTAAGAGGAAGGAGAATGTGACCGAGCTCCGGTATCTGAGCTACCTACATATCCTTGGCTATAAAGGAATCAGGCCACGTGTAGTTCAGAAGTAGGAACAGTGATGGAGTGTACCGAGGTGGAGAGCCGATTGAGGTGCCGTCGAGGTTTCGATCCGCGATCATATTATTACATCAAAATCAAAAATGAAAAAGACTAGCTAGGTCTGTCAATTATGAGTTACAAGATTCCTATCTATAAGTCTTCTGAAGCTTGATTTTGAGTCTTGAATGGTTCTTCATGCAGACTTTAGATTTGAACCTTGACGCTTGCTACCTGCAGGTGTTAGTTCATTCTTCTTAAGCTTTTCGGGTCAAAACCGGACATGGAGCGCTCGTGACTTCCACCATGTCTTGAGCAGTTCACATTTTTCTCTGCTTCTGCGTTTTGGGTTCATTTCTTTTTTCTTTTCTTTTATTTTGGATTGAGACTACTTATGTTGGTCATCTCGGATTGTTGACTCGCATTCTTGCCGCGAGCTTCTGCTACTTCTAACTTGAATTGAATTCTGAAATGACATTCCTTTGTTCTTCATGTGGGCGCCTACTACTGGCTTAAAATTTGAAGTAACTCTGAAAAGAATTCTCTCATTCTCTAGGTGGGTGTCTGCAGTCAAAACAACAAAACAAACAAAATTTTCTGCCCCAGTTTGCACTAGGAAGATTTGTGAGTTGTTAGCAAAACTGTAAATCACCTATGTTATTGATGCAATGATGAGAGAAAAACTAAAGACTTGACTAGGATGTGCATCTCCTAGGAGTAAAACCAAGAACATTTGACTAGCAAATTCATCAGACTAGGTCCCTTTTTCTTTTCTTTTTTCTTTTTGTTGTTATTTTAGGACAAAGATTCATCATACTAAGACGTCGATCCTAGGATCATTAGACTGAGACGTCGATCCTAGGAGAAAATTCATCAGACTAGGTCTTTTTTGTTATCTTAGGAGAAAGATTCATCAGACTAAGATTTTGTTCCTAGGAGAAAATTCATCAGACTAGGTCTTCTATCTTAGGAGAAATATTCATCAGACTAAGATTTTGATCCTATGAGAAAGTTCATCAGACAATGTTTTTTTGTTATCTTAGGAGAAAGATTCATCAGACTAAGATTTTTTTTGTTATCTTAGGAGAAAGATCCATCAGACTAAGATTTTGATCCTAGGAGAAAGTTCATTAGACTAGGTTTTCTTATCTTAGGAGAAAAAATCATCAGACTAAGATTTTGATCCTATGAGAAAGTTCATCAGACTAGGTCTTCTATCTTAGGAGAAAAACTCATCAGACTAAGATTTCTATCCTAGGAGAAAACTCATCAGACTAGGTTTTCTATCTTAGGAGAAAGATTCATCAGACTAAGATTTAGATCCTAGGAGAAAGTTCATCAGACTAGGTTTTCTTATCTTAGGAGAAAAATTCAGCAGACTAAGATTTTGATCCTAGGAGAAAGTTCATCAGACTAGGTTTTTTTCTTCTTCTTTTTTGTATCTTAGGAGAAAGATTCATCAGAATAAGATTTTGATCCTAGGAGAAAGTTCATCAGACTAGGTCTTTTTGTTATCTTAGGAGAAAGATTCATCAGACTAAGATTTTGATCTTAGGAGAAAATTCATCAAACTAGGTCTTCTATCTTAGGAGAAAGATTCATCAGACTAAGATTTTATTGGGAAGAAAATCCATAAGACTAAGACTTTTATCCTAGGAGGAAAAATGTGAAGAGCAATGGCAACATTTTATGCACACTAGCAAGACAGGTAAGGGAAAAGATTTGAGAAACTTCTCTTTGTCGACTCTTCTATTCTTCTTCTTTTTCCTTTTTCTTTCTTTTCTTTTCTTTCTTTTCTTTTTATTTTCTTTCTTGTTTTTGAACCAACTTGCTTGCACTGCTTTGTTCCTGTTTCAACCAAAGAAAACTTGTGAGTTTAAATGTGGTGGTTAGTTTGTGGCCCTGACCTTGAAGGCAGTTGCTTCTACACTTGCCAAAATAACTTTGATTTCAACTTGGACGACCTTGACTGTTATCGACTACTCATTTTCTTTCAACCCTTATCATAGAAAATACCTCTTCTCCATTCAATCCCAATATTCCTCTATCTGTTGTATTTTGCTCATGAATTGACATTTACCGAACCTTTGCATTTCACATGAATCCCAAAGCATGTTGATTGTTACCAACTCAATGCGCATGCCACTTTTCTCTGACTTATGCCACTTTGATGTGCTAGCCAAATTCATTCTGTGTAATTGGAAAGTTGGTAGCGAATTTTGAAGTCATTTCTCATTTGTTCTGACAAAACAGACTCAAGAAGGGACTCAAACAAAACAAGAGGAACAAAATAAGGGACAGGGGAAAGAGATGAAACCTAACAAGAAAATTACAAAGTAGAAACTTATCAGATGTGGATACCAACTCTAATGACCATGACATGCACCTTTAGATTAAGTGGCATAATCTCTCAAGCAAGTCAAATATTCAACTCTTATTGTACCTCTTTGCTGTGAAACTAGGCTTCAGCGCTTCAATTGTCCCATCTGATCCATAATCCTTAGTCGACTTATAGTGCCCTGAAGGGTTTTCACCATCAAGCCTCTCTCATTTTGCTCTTTTCTCAACTCATCGTCGCCTTACGGTGCCCATAAGGGTTTTCACCAATAAGACTCTCTCATTTTATCATTTTCTCTCTTTGTACTGAGAATAAGGTATTACCCATGATACAAGAAGATCAGACTTCCACCACACACTTGATTTGGCATCCTCAAAGATTGGTCAGAAGGTCTTTCTTTGGATCGTAAATAGGCTTTTGGACAGGGTTAGAAAGAAAGGGTGACATGAAGGCTCATAATAATTTAAGATGAAAGGGTTCAAAATTACAACTTTTGGAATCAGGTCTTTTGGCAAAACTAAAATTTCTGCCCCAGTTTCTTGGAGTTTAGGAAATTTTTTTTTTTTTTGCTTTGATGGGATTTCTAAGAAAAAATGCCCCACTCTTGACTTAGGGGGATTATGAAATATTTTATTTGGTGTGACCGAACCGTAAGGCTGCCTACGTATCTTGGCGTGTCAAAGGACAAAGTTTTTTTTTCTTTTTCTTCTCTCTTTTGTTTTTCCTTTTTCCTTTTTTTTTTCTTTTCTTTTTTTTTCTTTTTCTCTTTTCCTTTTTTTTCTTCTCTTTCTCTTTTTCTTTTCCTTTTCTAGTTCCTAACTCTATTTCTGATTCCAAAAGAGGGGCATGAAACAAAAATTAGGCTCAAAATGGGTAGCAAAGGATAAAAGTATTTGGGTAGTAGAGTAAAATGCCTTCGTCATACCAAACTTTAAAAATACCAAGTACAAACATGCAGTTGAAGATAAGCAAAGAAATCCAAACAAAAGTGCCAATGGGAAATACCTCTGTACCACTGAATGATCCTTGCCAGTTCGAAGCAGATTTAATTCAAACTTATCTTGATGTGGAAGAATGCATTTCAACACTGATTGATCTACCTCAAACTGCTTGAGAGACATTCCCTTGTTGTATGCTCTCATCACCCTCTTGATTTTCCAGACTAACTGCCTCAGTTTCACTCAATTCAAGCTTCAGGTTATCTCAGAATGAATGAATCTTTACTTGTTTCCTCAAATGCCTCTTTTTATCATGTTCAAAACTATGTCATTGCTTCATGATTAAACTAACTTTCAAGACCAGGCTAAGAATTATGCGTGCAAGTCATGTCACTAGAGTCAGGCTGAAAAGGACTATAAAAGGAAAAATAACCTAAACAAAGACTGACCAGAACTTATAGAAAATAGGAGATTGTATTATACTGATGGTGAAAAGGATTTGAACAAAACAAGCAAAATAGACATGGGTTGCAACCCTGAAACAATCCTATGTTACGACCCGGATTCGCACCCTCGAGAGTCGTGATGGCGCCTACTAGTACGAGCTAGGCAAGCCAATTAATTGCACAATTTACCTTTTTACCCATTTTATATTCATTAACAATTTCAAAATGATAACATTTAAACAACGGAATTTAACACAAGCGGAAGAAAGAAACAATAAGCTATCTGAACATGAATATCTAATACAACTATTAGAGTCTCGACTACCCAGAATTGGTGTCACAGTTTCACAGACGGTCTAAGAATACTACAAATAAAGGGTCTTAAAGGAATAAATACAACACTGTCTCTAGAAATGCAAGAAAGAAACAGGAACAGTACATAGAAGGAGACGCCAAGGCCTACGGACGCCTGCAGGACTATCTCGGGTCGCCTGATGATCAAGAATCAGCAATCTCACTGCGGTCCGAAGTCCACAACACTAGAGTCTGCACAAAAGAGTGCAGAGTGTAGTATCAGCATAACCGAACCCATGGGCTGGTAATTGCCTAGCGTAACCTCAGCGAAGTAGTGACGAGGCTAGGACCAGACTACCAAATAAACTTGTGCATTTCAAATATATATATATATATATATATATATATATATATATATATATATATATATATATATATAGCGGAAAAGAAATATGGAAATAAACAAGTAAAGATGGGAGGGGTAAACATGTTTCGGGGAAAAACAGGTAAAAACAGAATATCAAGAGAACTATAAAGGAATGAAAATCCAACCACTAACAAGAATAAGAAAAACAAAGGCAGATTTCACTTTCTTTTCACATCTTGTTGTAGGCGTGTAACCCGATCCCATTTCCTATATCTCGTGGCAGGCGTGTCACCCGCTCCCATTTCATTATATCTTGTGGAAGGCGTGCCACCCGCTTCCATTTTATTTATCTCGTGGTAGGCATACCACCCGCTCCCATTTCATTATATCTTATGGTAGGCGTACCTCCCGCTCCCGTTTCATTATATCTTGTGGTAGGTGTACCACCCGCTCCCATTTCATTATATCTTGTGGTAGGCGTACCACCCTCTCCCATTTCATTATATCATGTTGTAGGCGTACCACCCGCTCCCATTTCATTATATCTTGTGGTAGGCGTACCACCAGTTCCCATTTCATTTATCTCGGGTGTACCACCCGCTCCCATTTCATTTATCTTGTGGTAGGCATACCACCTGCTCCCATTTCATTATATCTTGTGGTAGGCGTACCACCCGCTCCCATTTCATTATATCTTGTGGTAGGCGTACCACCCGCTCCCATGTACAAGCCAACAATAATCACAAGGAATCCCGGCAAGGGAACAATAATATCAACAAATAATATCCCGACAAGGGAGAAATAGCTATAACCAACTTGTTACAACATCTAACTACCTCAGTTATAACCAAACCTGTTACAACACCTAACTACCTCGGCTATAACCAAACTTGTTACAACACCTAACTACCTCAGCTATAACCAAATTTGTTACAACACCTAACTACCTCAGCTATAACTAAGCTTGTTACAACACCTAACACAAAGAATCATCAACCTAAACATCCTTAATATCAATTAAGAACACAATTCAAGGGAACCACAACTCAATAATAGCCCTGCAAGGGGGCAACATAATGATCTCTTCTCTTTCTTAATTTTAATTCACAATTCACTTTGCAACTCAAACCAATACTCTAGACTTTCAATAATCACTTATACTTTCACAACTCGTTATACAACTGGAGCCAACACTCCTTTAATGTTCATAGGTCACAATTCTTTCCACAACTTTACACAACAAATAGAAATCCTCACCAAGGCATGAATCACACAATGAAGTCATGAAAATCACAATATAAGACCCACAGTCATGCTTGACACCAACGTATAGATACTCGTCACCATGCCTATACATCGTACTCAACAAAAAGCAAATAGCAAATAGGACACAACTCCCAATCCCTCAAGCTAAGGTTAGACCAAACACTTACCTCGATGCCACGAACACAATTCATGTTTCAATTATAGCTTTACCCCTTGATTCCACCACAAATTCGCTCGAATCTAGCCACAAGTTACTTAATTACGTCAATAAACGCTAAATGAATCAACCCCAATGCATGAAAATGAATTTTCTAAAGATTTACCCAAAAAGTCAAAAATCGCTCTCGGGCCCACATAGTCAAAACCCGAGGTTCGAACCAAAACCCGATTACCTATTCCCCCACGAACCCAAATATATGATTTGTTTTGAAATCGGACCTCAAATCGAGGTCCAAATCCCCAATTTTTGAAAAATCTAGGTTCCACCCAAACACCCGATTTCCCCCATGAAAATCATTGATTTTGAATTGAAATCATGTGAAAAGATGTTAATGATCGAAGAAAATGAGTTAGAAATTACTTACCAATATTTTGGAGAAGAAAGGACGTTTGAAAAATCGCCTCTTATGTTTTTGGGGTTTTTGAAAAATAAAGAAAATGACTAATGACTGAAAATCCCGTCTATTTATACCCCTCTCGAACCTTCTGTGCGGACCGCACAAAACCGACTGTGGACGCACAGTGCAGTGAACCTGAGGACCTGTAAAGCTGTGCGGACCGCACAAAACCGACTGCGACCGCACAGCCTCCACCGCGCACTGCACGAAACCTCACGCATACCGCACTGGCCCCTTCCGCAGTCCCACACGATTTCTCGCGGACCGCACTAGCGGGTTTAGAGACCTGAAAATTTCTCTGAACCTGCAACAACTGTGTTTTTTTAGGCCTAAGGCATCCCGGAACCTGCCCGAAACTCACCTGAGCCCTCGAAACTCCACACCAAGTGTGCTTACTAACTCAAAAACATCCTACGGACTTATTCATATAATCAAATCACCAAAATAACATCATGAACATCGCATTAAATCTCAAGATCAATGAAATTTCTCAAAACTTCTTTAAATATCAAATTTTGCATTTAAGACCCGAATCACATCGAATGGATTTCGTTTCTTACCAAACTTTACCGTCAACACATATAAATCATATTGAACCCGTACCGGGCTACGGAACCATAATACGAGCCCGATATCATAGGTTTCACATAACATTTCACTTTCAAAAACCTTTATATTTTTCATAAAATAATTTCTTTCAAAAATTCATTTCTCGGGCTTGGGACCTCGGAATTTGATTCCGGGCATACGCCCAAGTCCCATATTTTCCTACGGACCCTCCGAGACCGTCAAATCACGGGTCCGAGTTCATTTACCCAAAACATTGACCGAAGTCAAATTAATTCATTTTATAGTCAAAATTTATTATTTTTCACAGATTTTCACATATAGGCTTTCCGGCTAAGCACCCCGACTGTGCACGCAAATCGAGGTGATGATAAAAGAGGTCTTTAAGGCCTCAGAACACATAATTCATTTTAAAAAAAGGTCATCACATCCTAAATAACACTAGACGAGTTACTACAACTAAACGAACTAGACAAAATAAGAAAAAGAGGGGTTTGAGCCGCAAGACAATGTCGGGATTACAACTCTAAAATAACCCGGACAACAAAAATGACATCAAAATAAACCACCAAAACTCCTCCCTAGCTATCCAAGAAAGGAGTGTTTTTCCAATTACCAAGCTCGACATCTTAGCCACTGGGTTGCACATCAAGATTACTGGGACCTTCACCAATTTCAATATCATTAACTTCAGTCATCAAGTTCCCAAGAGGATTCTCATACTCCCTGTCACCACGTATCTTCCCTACAAAGTGTGCATCATCATGTGCAGATAAAGGATTCTGTGCAATGTTCTGGGTGTCACTGTCTTGGACCACAATTATCCCTTCTTGAATCATTCTTTTTATCTCCCTTTTCAAAGCACGACAATCTTCAATGTTATGCCCTTGTACATTAGAGTGGTACATGCACCGTACAGTAGGATCAAAACCTTTTGCATATGGGTCCGCAGTATAGCCGTTGAGCGGCTCAATCAGGCCAGACTGTTTTAACCTTTCAAACAAGCTTGTGTAGGATTCTCCGATTGGAGTGAAAGACTTTTTTCTTTGCTGTTGCCTTCTCATTTTGTACTCCGGCCTTGGTTGGAACCTGTTTCGGGTAGGGATTGATATGCTTGTAGAGGTGGGTAAGACATTTGCGGGTTTTGTGAGTGGGGAGCATATGGCAGTGCATTGTGGATAAAGTACTGGGGAGGTGAGGTATAACTTCTGGGATTTTTTGGAGGAAAGTAGCATTGGTGAGGATTATCTGGAGTACGAGGATATTCATGGGGTCGGTATTGAAGTTGAAAGCGTTTAGCAGGAATGCCCACTGGATCATGTCGTTGGTGGGGCTCAGCAACATCTTTTTTACCAATCGGAGAACTGACCCGAGCAACTTGTTCGTTCCATCTGAACCAAAACTCCCTAAAACTTTCCTTGGGCATCGGGAACTTTGAACACAATCTCACTAGAGGATCGAGGAAGAGTAGCTGGTGGAGGAGCTACAAAAATAGGAGTTAATGTCGGAGCAGGGTATGAGGTTGTTTTGGCTGGTGGAGCATGGAAAATTTGGGAGGAAGTGTCAGGGTAATTGTGGTAAGGGGTAAAGCCCCGTGCATATTGAGGGGAAAGGTCGACGGTAGTGGGAACCTAGGCTTGTGATAGTGGTGGGATAGTTGCAGGGTTTTCAGTGTAGTTAGTGGGGAATGAAGGTGGAGGATGCCCCCTGACCCAAGACTGATGCATTTCTGTCATCTGTTGTTTCAACCTCTGGACCTCCTCTTTTAATTCAGATTCCGACTTCTCAATCTCCCTCGACGGGTCAATAGCTCTTGTGTCCAAGTCTTTGCTAGCCATGGGTACCTTGCTCTTTTGACCTTGTGTCGCACAGATGACTCGCCAAAGTACCACAAACTAACCACACTCTGTTATGATAACAATGAAAGTAACAAAGGAGAGCAAAACAAAGCCAACAGGTTAGCGTTAGAGCATTTATCAGATAGAAATATCACATTGCGTGTAATGCCTCTAGCAAGAATTAATGGTTCTAAAATGGCTTCGAGGGTACGAAGGTCATATGGCACCATCCCAATTTCACTCTTCTTGCCCCATTTCCTTCTTCATCTTCCTTTATAACACCGCCTGGTTTTTCATTTCTTTTTCCCTCTTTTCTTTCTGATTATCGCTATTTTCTTTCCTCTCATTTCTCACGTCTCACAACTTCATTCTCTTTTTTTTAATATTATTATTTTTTTTTAAAAAAAATGATTCGATCAAACCTTATGTAGGTTGCCTACGCATCATGTCCTTCATGAATCAGATCAAGCATAGTTCTGATAAAGTAATGGACAAAATAAACTAAAAAACAAAAAAATGGATTTTTCATAAAAAAAATTCTTTTTGGTTTTTCAAATACAAAATGGGAAGTACTATAATAAAAGACTCGACAATCTTAACTAGACTGACAGACTTGATACTATTGTACAAGACTAAAAATTAAAAAAATATAAAATAGCCTAAAAAATAAAAAGTTTCCTCAAGCAGCTCGTGCATGCAATGGTCTTGACTAGAATGGTCTTGGGGTATTTGTCATGCTCAAACTCTAGCAAATTGATCCATACCTGAATGAGAAAAATAAGATCAAATAGAGTTAGTGACTCAAGACACATGTGACGCCATGACACCTTCTATTGGACACGTGCAAGGCATGAGTAAGGCTATTTTTGCAAAATGACCTACGTAGCCAAAATGTGGCTATTAGCGTAAACTCAACAAAGATGGCCTCAAATACATGGACATACCTTACTAAGGCTTATATGGATTCGAACTCCCAATAATCATAGCCCAAAATTAATTTGCAAAAATGACTTATTTTGCAAAAATGACCGATATGGCCCGAAGTGGCTAAAGATGCAAACTCAAAAAGGAAGAACCATAAAGTAATATGACACCTAGTGGTAGACTAAAAATCCTAAGACATGGGTAATTGAACCACTTTTGCAAAAATGACCCCATTTTGCAACAATGGTCGATGTGGCCAAAAGTGGCTAGACATACAAATTAAACAGGAATGGACCTTAAAACTGAGAGGACACCTTGTTGTGGGCTTAGGACTCTAATACATGGTTAACAAGTCATTTTGCGAAAATATCCCTATTTTGCAAAAACAGCCGATGTGGCCAAACGTGGCTAGACATGCAAGATTTGGTTAAGACTCCGCGAAACCAAGAACCTAGGACACTAGGAAGACCGGACCCTATGTGAGTTGCCTACGTATCCTGACCCGAAAGACGAGAATCAGGTATGCGTAGTTCGGAAAAATTGGATATGAGAGAAAGCTTAAAAAAATGCAACTAGTTTGGAAAAACTATAGTTTTTGTCTTTTTGGAAAATGAGGGAAAAGGTAAAATCTTTTTGGATTTTCTTTCTTTTTTTCTTTTTTTGGGTTTTTGAAAAATGATGGAAAAGTGTAAAATCTTTTTGGATTTTCTTTTTCTTCTTTTTTTTTTTTTTGGAAAATGATGGGAAAGTGTAAAATCTTTTTGGATTTTATTTTTTTATTTTATTTTTTTTTTGGAAAATGATGGGAAATTAGAAAATCTTTTTTTGAATTTTTCATTTACAATTTTTTTTTGTCTTTTCTTGAAAAAGTTGTGAAAGAAAAATATAACTAGGTCCTACTTGCTTTATGTTTCACCCTTCTTTCACAAATATCGATCCGCCAAATAACCTTTTTACCCTCAAAGATGCAACATGGATCACATAGGGATGATTGAATGTCTTTTTGGGCCACGGGCCCATTTTGACAAAATTTTCCTACAAAGGGACACGATACTTGGGACCGAGCCCTGCTAGGTCTAAATGACATGATGCAAATAAAAATGACCTAAAGGCTGACTTAGGTTTGGGGTTCACTAACACGGCAATTCGGGGGACCGTATGGTCGGTGGTGGCTGCTCAAGCTTTCCACCCACTCCATAAGTCCGACGGCCCCCCTCCTAAATTAAGGGTGACTCAACAAAGAGTCCGTGCACGCGACGCATACTCCGAGACTTGTTGCAGAAAGAAGACCCATGGTTATGCAAATGATGATCGTTTATAAAGAAGTAACACATTAAGAACAGCGATAAACAAATAACGAACAAAACAAGGAAATAAGACAAACAAAGCAAATAAAGAAAACAAACACCTCAACCGAATCCTAGAAGCCAACAACATCAAGTACCAGCTCGAACCTGCAACTCCCCAGCAGAGTCGTCAGATATGTCAAACTCCTTTTTTCGACCTCACTTAACTCTCTTAAATTAATAAAAGATTTGTAAAGCTTGAAAAGGGTTTTTAATTAAAAAGTGACAAAAATTGGTGTTCAAAAGGATTAACTGAGAGTCGCCAGCTGACATTTAATTTCGGTGTGCCAGGTCACTATTTTTTAAAAAAAAATATTTTTCCTTTCAAAACACTTGAGACTCCAAAACTAAGTTTGCACCAGAGATTTGGGTAAGGGAGTTTATTTGACTCGGGGAGAAGGTGTTAGGCACTCCCCAAGTCCGTAACTAGTACGGTTGCATACTTGATCTAGTCGGCTTCTAAAACATTCAAGTTGAGGTAAAATCACGGAAAAGCAAAGTAAACACACACGAGGCTCGAGGTCGTCCCCACCTAATAAGAGATAAAAAACGAAAATAAAAATAAGATATTACGAGTTCTACTTTCGGCCTACAAATACAAATACTTCAAGGCATACCCCGAATAAAAATATATACAAATCCTTCGGGGCATTTCCCGGATAAATTTAACTAAGGGAACGACCTCTCGCCTCGAAACTAACAAAAATCCTAAGGCTTGCTGATCCAAGTGCGGCTGACCTAAAACATGTTACTAGTGGATGATGGGAAGAAATAAACGAAAACTAACTAATAGGAGAATTCAATTTATGCTCATTTTTTCTTAACAATTAATTTCATTTGTTAGACCGAGCTCAATCCTAAAGCATGCAGGTTAGTTAAACACTAATGGGCTCGACCTTTACCCATATCCCGTGACCCAATCGTTCAAACAAAAGATAATTTTGTATTAAACTAATTAGCCAGTGAACTACACACCCAACAAAATGAACATCCAAACCATAGAAAAGATAGAACCCGAGAAAAGTTAAACTAACAACCAAATGAGAAAGGCGAGTCAAAACTATCATAAAGAGCCATCAAAAGACATTTTGTTCCTTTGGTTCTAAGTTTGCCTCTCGACGTGATGTTTCAAAGCATGTAAATCATGGATTCTAATAGTAATGATAAACCTTTAAATAAGCACATAAAGTCATTCTTTTACCCAACATTCCAAAACAATGAAAGCCTCTCAAATATTCATCCATGTACATAAACTAAAGAAGACAAAAAGAACACATCAAATAGATTATTTATCTACCAAGATTCTTCAATGTGTCAGACCAGATTCAGCACACAAAAATACTACACCAGCTATAATCCATAAAACAGAAGATATGCACTGCACCAAGATAGATCAATTAACACAAACTGTCACTATAAATTAAACCCCATATTTTAATGGCTCTTTTGAAGTTTGATTCATAGCAAATAGAACTAACTAAAGAGGGATTAATAGAAATGAACCTGTTAAGTGCTTCTCCTTTAATATGTAAAGAAAGTTTTACCAACAGATTCAACAAGATGAAGGCCCGAGGAAAATACAACCATATGAAGCAGGAACTGCGAATTCAAACAAGGAAACGATCTCGAACAGAAACTCCAAATCCGAACACCCACTTCAACTTGATTCCATTTTGAAAACCAAATCAAAAAGGAAGAAATTCCAGAATATATCTTTACTTTTCTGATTTTTTTTTTTTTTGAAATTTAAGAGAAAACTTGAAGAAAAACTAAAATGGAAAAATGGAAAGAAGAAGAACTCGTTTCTCTGCCTTTCCTCCCCAATGTTATCCCCAAAATTTCGTCCCAAATTCTTTGTCCAGAAGCTCTCGTGTTTTTTTTTTGTTTCAGGCGAGGTCAGCGGCAGCGACTGGCTAGTTATGGGTTGAAGAAGGCTGGTGGCGTGCGGCTATTTCTTGGCGATTTTGATAGGTGAAGAAGATGGGATCGCAGCTGGATGTTGGAGAAGGAAAGGGAGTAGCGGCGAATCCGTTCTCTAGAAAGGGTCCTCCCCGCTAGTCTTGTTCTCTTAGGTTATTAGGAGATTAGGCTTTTTTTATCTCCTTAAGGGAAATGGGGTATGGGATAAAAAGATTTGTGCTTCAAAATTGGGCTCTAGTTTCCTACAAAAATTGGGCTAAGAAAGCTGAAAATTCAATTTGTTTTTTTCAAAAGTAATATGAATACTTATAAAAGATATAAAATTACTCCAACTAATTGATTTTAATAAACTATTAATATTCAATAAAATTAAAATTAAAGATGAAACTATTTTTGTAGTTTCAATTTTTAAATTAAAATAAAGTTGGTTCAAAATAATATTATCCTTCTAAAAATATTTAATACGTGAATTAAATAGGGAAATATGGAACTATTTTTGTTATTTTCAATTTTTGGCCTTAAAATAAAGTAGAAGATTCAAAACTAGTTAAGAAAATAATATTAGGCCTAAATTAAATATTTAAATACTAAAATATGTAAAATCTTAGGGAGGGTCAAAAATCACATCTCTACAGCTGCCCCTCTTTGACTGGAATTACGAAGTATTTTCAGACAAAGAACGACTAGACAGGTTTTTTGACCCGACCCTTATTTAGGTAGACCAAAAACTAAGAGGAAGGAGAATGTGACCAAGCCCTGGTATCTGAGCTGCCTACATATCCTTGGCTATAAAGGAATCAGGCCATGTGTAGTTCAAAAGTAGGAACAGTGATGGAGTGTACCGAGGTGGAGAGCCGATTGAGGTGACGTCGAGGTTCCGGTCTACGGTCCTATTATTACATCAAAATCAAAAATGAAAAACACTAGCTAGGCCTGTCAACTATGAGTTACAAGATTCCTATCTATAAGTCTTCTGAAGCTTGATCTTGAGTCTTGAATGGTTCTTCATGCAGACTTTAGATTTGAACCTTGGCGCTTGCTACCTGCAGGTGCTAGTTCATTCTTCTTAAGCTTTTCGGATCAAAACCGGACATGTAGAGCTCGTGACTTCCACCATGTCTTGAGTAGTTCACATTTTTCCCTGCTTCTGCATTTTGGGTTCACTTCTTTTTTCTTTTCTTTTATTTTGGATTGAGGCTACTTATGTTGGTCATCTCGAACTGTTGACTCGCATTCTTACCGCAAGCTTCTGCTACTTCTAACATGAATTGAATTCTGAAATGACATTCCCTTGTTCTTCATGTGGGCGCCTACTACTGACATAAAATTTGAAGTAACTCTGAAAAGAATTCCTTCATTCTCCAGGTGGGTGCCTGCAGTCAAAACAACAAAACAAACAAAATTTTCTGCCCCAGTTTGCACTAGGAAGATTTGTGAGTTGTTAGCAAAACTATAAATCACCTATGTTATTGATGCAATGATGAGAGAAAAACTAAAGACTTGACTGGGATGTGCATCTCTTGTTAGTAAAACCAAGAACATTTGACTAACAAATTCATCAGACTAGGTCCCTTTTTTCTTTTCTTTTTTTCTTTTTGTTGTTATCTTAGGACAATGACTTATCAGACTAAGATGTCGATCCTAGGAGAAAATTTATCAGACTAGGTTTTCTATCTTAGGAGAAAAATTCATCAGACTAGGTTTTCTATCTGAGCAGAAAAATTCATCAGACTAAGATTTCGATCCTAGGAGAAAATTCATCATACTAGGTCTTTTTGTTATCTTAGGAGAAAGATTCATCAGACTAAGGTTTTGATCCTAGGAGAAAATTCATCAGACTAAGTCTTCTATCTTAGGAGAAATATTCATCAGACTAAGATTTTGATCCTAGGAGAAAGTTCATCAAACTATGTTTTTTTGTTATCTTAGGAGAAAGATTCATGAGACTAAGATTTTTTCTGTTATCTTAGGAGAAAGATCCATCAGACTAAGATTTTGATCCTAGGAGAAAGTTCATCAGACTAGGTTTTCTTATCTTAGGAAAAAAATTTATCAGACTAAGATTTCTATCCTAGGAGAAAATTCATCAGACTAGGTTTTCTATCTTAGGAGAAAGATTCATCAGACTAAGATTTTGATCCTAGGAGAAAGTTCATCGGACTAGGTTTTCTTATCTTAGGAGAAAGATTCATCAAACTAACATTTTAATCCTAGGAGAAAGTTCATCAAACTATGATTTTGATCCTAGGAGAAAGTTCATCAGACTTGGTCTTTTTGTTATCTTAGGAGAAAGATTCATCAGACTAAGATTTTGATCCTAGGAGAAAATTCATCAGACTAGGTCTTCTATCTTAGGAGAAAGATTCATCATATTAAGATTTTATTGGGAATAAAATCCATCAGACTAGGACTTTTATCTTAAGAGGAAAAATGTGAAGAGCAATGGCAACATTTTATGCACACTTGCAAGACAGGTAAGGGAAAAGATTTGAGAAACTTCTCTTTGTCGACTCTTCTATTCTTCTTCTTTTTCCTTTTTCTTTCTTTTCTTTTCTTTCTTTTCTTTTTTTTTTCTTTCTTATTTTTGAAACAAATTGCTTGCACTGCTTTGTTCCTATTTCAAATAAAGAAAACTTGTGAGTTTAAATGTGGTGGTTAGTTTGTGGCCTTGACCTTGAGGGCAGTTGCTTCTACACTTGCCAAAATAACTTTAATTTCAACTCGGACGACCTTGACTGTTATTGACTACTCATTTTCTTTCAACCCTTATCACAGAAAATACCTCTTCTCCATTCAATCCCAATATTCCTCTATTTGTTGTATTTTGCTCATGAATTGACATTTACCGAACCTTTGCATTTCACATGAATTCCAAAGCATGTTGATTGTCACCAACTTAATGTGCATACCACTTTTCTTTGACTTATGCCACTTTGATGTGCTATCCAAATTCATTCTGTGCAATTGGAAAGTTGGTAGCGAATTTTGAAGTCATTTCTCATTTGTTCTAACCAAACAGACTCAAGAAGGGACTCAAACAAAATAAGGGACAAGGGAAAGAGATGATTCCTAACAAGAAAATTACAAAGTAGAAACTTATCAGATGTGGATACCAACTCTAATGACCATGACATGCACCTTTGGATTAAGTTGCATAATCTCTCTAGCAAGTCTAATATTCAACTCTTATTGTACCTCTTCGCTGTGAAACTAGGCTTCAGCGCTTCAATTGTCCCATCTGATCCATAATCCTCAGTCGACTTGTAGTGGCCTGAAGGGTTTTCACCATCAAGCCTCTCTCATTTTGCTCTTTTCTCAACTCATCGTCGCCTTACGGTGCCCATGAGGGTTTTCACCAATAAGACTCTCTCATTTTATCATTTTCTCTCTTTGTGCTGAGAACAAGGTATTACTCATGATACAAGAAGAATAGACATCTACCACACACTTGATTTGGCATCCTCAAAGATTGGTCAGAAGGTCTTTCTTTGGACCGTAATGTAGGCTTTTGGACAGGGTTAGAAAGAAAGGGTGACATGAAGACTCAAAATAATTTAAGATGAAAGGGTTCAAAATTATAACGTTTGGAATCAGGTCTTTTGGCAAAATTAAAACTTTGCCCCAGTTTCTTGGAGTTTGGGGATTTTTTTTTTTTTTTGCTTTGATGGGATTTCAAAGAAAAAATTCCCCACTCTTGACTTCGGTGGATTATGAAATATTTTATTTGGTGTGACCGAACTGTAAGGCTGCCTACGTATCTTGACGTGTCAAGAATCAGGTCGAACGTAGTTCAAAGGACAAAGTTTTTTTTCTTTTCCTTCTCTCTTTTGTTTTTCCTTTTTCCTTTTTTTTCTTTTCTCTTTTTTTTTCTTTTTCTCTTTTCTTTTTTTTCTTCTATTTCTCTTTTTCTTTTCCTTTTCAAGTTCCTGACTCTATTTCTGATTCCAAAAGAGGGGCATGAAACAAAAATTAGGCTCAAAATGGGTAGCAAAGGATAAAAGTGTTTGGGTAGCAGAGTAAAATGTCTTCGTTATACCAAACTTCAAAAATTCCAAGTACAAACATGCAGTTGAAGATAAGCAAAGAAATCCAAACAAAAGTGTCAATGGGCAATACCTCTGTACCAATGAATGATCCTTGCCAGTTCGAAGCAGATTTGATTCAAACTTATCTTGATGTGGAAGAATGCATTTCAGTACTGATTGATCTACCTCAAACTGCTTGAGAGACATTCCCTTGTTGTATGCTCTCATCACCCTCTTGATTTTCCAGACTAACTGCCTCAGTTTCACTCAATTCAAGCTTCAGGTTATCTCAGAATGAATGAATCTTTACTTGTTTCCTCAAATGCCTCTTTTTATCATGATCAAAACTATGTCATTGCTTCATGATTAAACTAACTTTCAAGACCAGGCTACTAATTATGCATGCATGTCATGTCACTAGAGTCAGGCTGAAAATGACTATAAAAGGAAAAATAACCTAAACAAAGATTGACCATAACTTATAGAATATAGGAGATTGTATTAAACTGATGGTGAAAAGGATTTGATCAAAACAAGTAAAATAGACATGGGTTGCAACCCTGGAACAATCCTATGTCACGACCCGGATTCCCACCCTCGGGAGTCGTGATGGCGCCTACTAGTACTAGCCATGAAAGCAAATTAATTTCACAATTTACCTTTTTACCCATTTTATATTCATTAACAATTTCAAAATAATAACATTTAAACAACGGAATTTAACACAAGCGGAAGAAAGAAACAATAAGTTATCTAAACATGAATATCTAATACAACTATTTGAGTCTCGACTACCCAGAACTAGTGTCACAGTTTCACAGACGGTCTAAGAATAGTATAAATAAGGGGTCTTAAAGGAATAAATACAACACTGTCTCTAGAAATGCAAGAAAGAAACAGGAACAATAGATAGAAGTAGACGCCAAGGCCTACGGATGCCTGCAGGACTACCTCGGGTCGCCTGATGATCAAGAATAAGCAATCTCACTATGGTCCAAAGTCCACAACACTAGGGTCTGCACAAAAGAGTGTAGTATCAGCACAACCGAACTCATGTGCTGGTAAGTGCCTAGCCTAACCTCAACGAAGTAGTGACGAGGCTAGGACCAGACTACCAAATAAACCTGTGCATTTCAAATATATATATAGCGGAAAAGAAATATGGAAATAAACAAGTAAAGATTGGAGGGGGAAACATGCTTCGGGGAAAAACAGGTAAAAACAGAATATTAAGAGAACTATAAAGGAATCAAAATCCAACCACTAACAAGAATAAGGAAAACAAAGGCAGATTTCACTTTCTTTTCACATCTTGTTGCAGGCGTGCAACCTGATCCCATTTCCTGTATCTCGTGGCAGGTGTGTCACCCGCTCCCATTTCATTATATCTCGTGGCAGGCGCGCCACCCTCTCCCATTTTATTTATCTCGTGGCAAGCATGCCACCTGCTCCCATTTCATTTATCTCGTGGTTTGCGTACCACCCGCTCCCGTTTCAATATATCTTGTGATAGGCGACCACCTGCTCCCGTTTCATTATATCTTGTGTTTGGCATACCACCCACTCCTATTTCATTATATCTTGTGGTGGGCGTACCGCCCGCTCCCATTTCATTATATCTTGTGGTAGGCGTACCGCCCGCTCCCATTTTAGTATATCTTGTGGTAGGCGTACCACCCACTCCCATTTCATTTATCTCGTGATAGGCGTACCACCCGCTCCCATTTTATTATATCTTGTGGTAGGCGTACCACCCGCTTCCATTTCATTATATCTTGTGGTAGGCGTACCACCCGCTTCCCATGTACAAGCAAACAATAATCACAAGAAATCCCGGCAAGGGAACAATAATATCAATAAATAATATCCCGGCAAGGGAGAAACATCTATAACTAACTTGTTACAACATCTAACTACCTTAGCTATAACCAAACCTGTTACAACATCTAACTACCTCAGCTATAACCAAACTTGTTACAACACCTAACTACCTCAGCTATAACCAAACTTGTTACAACACCTAACTACCTCAGCTATGACTAAGCTTGTTACAACACCTAACACAAAGAATCATCAACCTAAACATCTGTAATATCAATTAAGAACACAATGCAAGGGAACCACAACTCAACAATAGCCCTGCAAGAAGGTAACATAATGATCTCTTCTCTTTCTCACTTTTACTTCACAATTCACTTTGCAACTCGAACCAATACTCTAGCGGGTTCAGAGACCTAAACATTTCTCTGAACCTGCAATAACTGTGTTTTTTTAGGCTTAAGGCATCCCGGAACCTGCCCGAAACTCACCCGAGCCCTCGGAACTCCACACCAAGTGTGCTTACTAACTCAAAAACATCCTACGGACTTATTCATGTAATCAAATCACCAAAATAACATCATGAACATCGAATTAAATCTCAAGATCAATGAAATTTCTCAAAACTTCTTTAAACATTAAATTTTACATTTAAGACCCGAAATCACGTCGAATGGATTCCGTTTCTTACCAAACTTTACCGTCAACACATATAAATCATATTGAACTCGTACCGGGATACGAAACCATAATACGGGCCCGATATCACAGGTTTCACATAACATTTCACTTTCAAAAACCTTTATATTTTTCAGAAAATAATTTCTTTCAAAAATTCATTTCTTGGGTTTGGGACCTCGGAATTTGATTTCGGGCATACGCCCAAGTCCCATATTTTCCTACGGACCCTCTAGGACCATCAAATTACGAGTCCGGGTCCGTTTACCCAAAATATTGACCGAAGTCAAATTAATTCATTTTATAGTCAAAATTTATCATTTTTCACAGATTTTCACATATAGGCTTTTTGGCTACGCGCACGGACTGCGCACGCAAATCGAGGTGATGCTAAAAGAGGTCTCTAAGGCCTCAAAATGCAGAATTCATTTTAAAAATAAGTGATGATGTTTTGGGTCATTACATCCTAAATAACACTAGATGAGTTACTACAACTAAACGAACTAGAAAAAATAAGAAGAAGAGGGTTTGAGCCACAAGACATTGTCCGAATTACACCCCTAAAATAACCCAGACAACAGAAATGACATCAAAATAAACCACCAAAACTCCTCCCTGGCTATCCAAAAAAGGAGTGTCTTTCCAATTACCAAGCTCGACATCTCAGCCACTAGGTTGCACATCAAGATTACTAGGACCTTCACCAATTTAAATATCATTAACTTCAGTTGGCAAGTTCCCAAGAGGATTCTCATACTCCCTGTTACCACGCATCTTCCCCACAAAGTGTGCATCATCATGTGCAGATAAAGGATTCTGTGCAATTTTCTAGGTGTCATTGTCTTGGACCACAATTATCCCTTCTTGAATCATTCTTTCTATCTACCTTTTCAAAGCACGACAATCTTCAATGTTATGCCCTTGGACATTAGAGTGGTACATGCACCGTACAGTAGGATCAAAACCTTTTGCATATGGGTCCGCAGTATAGCCGTTGAGCGGCTCAATCAGACCAAACTATTTTAACTTTTCAAACAAGCTTGTGTAGGATTCTCCGATTAGAGTGAAAGACTTTTTTCTTTACTGTTGCCTTCTCATTTTGTACTCCAGCCTTGGTTGGAACCTGTTTTGGGTAGGGGGTTGATATGCTTGTAGAGGTGGGTAAGATATTTATGGAGGCGGTGCAAGCCGTTGCAGGTTTTGTGAGTGGGGAGCATATGGCAGTGCATTTTGGATAAAGCACTGGGGAGGTGAGGTATGACTTCAGGGATTTTGTGGAGGAAAGTAGCATTGGTGAGGTTTATCTGGAGTTCGAGGATATTCATGGGGTCGGTATTGAAGCTGAAAGCGTTTAACAGGAATGCCCACTGGATCATGTCATTGGCGGGGCTCAGCAACATCTTTTCTACCAATTGGAGAACTGACCCGAGCAACTTGTTCATTCCATCTGAACCAAAACTCCCTAAAACTTTCCTTGGGCCTCTTTCCTTGGGCATCGGGAACTTTGAGCACAGTCTCACTAGAGGATCGAGGAAAAGTAGCTGGTGGAGGAGCTATAAAAATAGGAGCTGATGTCGGAGAAGGTTATGAGGTTGTTTTGGCTGATGGAGCATGAAAAATTTGGGAGGAAGTGCCAGGGTAATTGTGGTAAGGGGTAAAGCCCGGTGCATATTGAGGGGAAAGGTCGACGGTAGTGGGAACCTGGGCTTGTGATAATGGCGGGATAGTTGCAGGGTTTTCAGTATAGTTAGTGGGAAATGAAGGTGGAGGAACTTGGTGCGGACCGCACCATCATGTCATGCGGCCCCACCATAGGAGTTTAGAGGCTGTGAAACTACAAGTCAATCTCATGCGGTCGTGTCCCACTTCATACGGCCCGCGTCTCACTCATGCGGCCGCACAATCCTGCTATGCGGTCGCGTCCAAAAAGTTTAGAGAGTGTCATATTCCAGAAGTAAACCACGCGGCTGCATCCCACTTTATGTGGCCCGCGGCCCTCTCCATGCGGCCGCACTTTACGGTCAGCGGTCCGCGTCCAAGAAGTTCAGAGAAGCTGCCAAAACTACTCATGCGGCCGCACAACAACTTTGTGCGGTCCGCACCAGTCTTCATGCGGCCGCATTCCAACTTTATGCGGTCCGCATCAACATCTTCAGAGAGCAAGATTCAGAGGTCAAGCAACCCAGTGCGGCCGCGTGCCAACTCTGTGCGGTCCGCACTAACCCCGCAGGGGCATTTTTGTCCAATTTTCCCAGCCCACTATAAATAGAACACTTTTAGGTTAAGTTGGGTACATCTGATAGTTGCTGCACTCGTGAGACTTATGTTTTGGCCTATATTGGGCATTTTTAGCTTAGTTTCATCATAGATTATTGTAGTTTAACATTAGCAATTAATTAATATGGTTGTTTCATCTTCTATTTCTTCATTTTCTTCTTTAATTATGTCTAGCTATACCCATTAGCTAGGGTTGTGGCTCAACCCTAGTATAGGTAATTAATGGGTGTAGCTTTTTAATGATAGATTGATATTAGGTGTTTGTTATTTGGGTTAATTTTATGGTTTAATTAAGGATTGTTGGTTGCAAACATTGATTCTAGCTTAGTGGGTCTTGACTCTTCTTGAGAAAGAGAGTCTATGACCCCAAAATTGACCCAACAAGGAATTGGGGTGGACCCATGAGAAATGGTAGTCCAATTAACGGGTTAAACCTCGAGAGAGTAATCACCCTACTTGAACCCTAGTTGTTTGGTCTAATTGGCCTACCCAATTGGTCTCGAGAAAGTCAATTGGTCAAAATCTCTCTCTCTACCGAGAGGTGTGAGAGTGAGTATAACTGTGCAACGGTTATAACATTGATCTCAAATATGTCAATCTATTATTAGTAGTCTCTACCCGTTAGTTAACCACCTAGGTGGTGCCACAACCCTAGTGCCTTTCTCTATATTAATCACAACTTAGAACATCCCTTTTTAGCATAAATTAGCCTAAATTTGTAATTGATAATAGTAGTTATTAAACAAAAACCCCAAAAACTTTTAGAAGTACAATTAGGAGCAAGCACGCATTCCTAGTCTAAACAAATACACAACTCCATCCCAAGATCCCTGTGGAAATTGACCCCGATACCACTATTCGGGTAAAAGTCTTAGCGCCCGCTCTTCCTACTGTTGTGTGAGGTTGAGTTTGCTGCGATCACTTTTCGGCGCCGTTGCCGGGGAGCTTACGGTGTTGACTATTTGTGTAGCTAGTTTTGTGTTTTGCTTCTCTTTCCTTCTTGATTACTAATTTTGTGTGTGTCGATCAATCAGGTACATTGGCTCTTAATGCAAATGACCCTCTCGGCAATGTGATAGCGAGGGAGGAGGTATAGGATCTAAAACAAGATGAAGTCTTACCTCAAGTTTCACGGATGGGTCGACATGTCAATATAAATGCAAATGAGAACAACAATATTCCAGACCCTCCTCCGGCACCAACGAGAGTGGCTCCCAGAGTTTTACCAAATCAAGGATACACCAATGCTATTGTTCCTCCTCGAATCCGGGCGGGGAACTTTCAAATCACAAATGTTATGCTGACCTTGCTCGAGCAGAGAGGTTATTTCACGGGTGCCTCTGATCAAAATGCCTACAAGCACTTGAAGGGGTTCGTGGATACTTGTTGGGGTAGCAAGCAGACAAACGTGTCCGAGGATGCGTTGAGATTGAGACTTTTCCCATTTTCTCTTCGGGGTAAAGCATTGGATTAGTTAGAAAGGCTCCCCAATCATTCTATTACAACATGGGATGAATTGGCGGACAAATTTATTGGCAAGTTCTTCTCTCCAAGTCATATGGCAGCTCTTCGGGATGAAATTCTAGCTTTCAAGCAAGAGCCAACGGAACCTTTGCATGAGATATGGGAAAGATATAGAACAATGGTGAAAGAGTGCCCTAATAACGATATGACCGAGGCTATGATTCAACAAACCTTTTATCGGGGCATCAACACCACAAATCAATGCATCGTGAACAAATTGGCCGGAGGGAACTTTATGAAACTTTCTTACCAAGAGGCATGTGATGTACTGGATGAAATGGCCGACACCTCTTCGGCATGGCAAAGCCGAGCAAACGTGCCCCAAGGTGACCCCACAGTCATCCATTTGCACAAGGAATTGCACGATCATGGCCAAGCTATTGCCGAGCTTACAACAACTATGAATCAATTGGCAAAGGCGCAATTGCAACAAGTCCAAAACCCGCGCCAAGTCAACGCAATGGAAGGTGTTTCTATGTTGAAAAGGAGGCAAAGAGGACAACAACCTCAAGGTAATTGTGAACAATATAACAACAACAATGATGGTGGTGGTTATTCAAATGAGTGCTATGATGATCAAAGCGAAGAAGTCCAATATGTCAACAACTATCAAGGGAATAGAGGTAACTCTTCAAATCAACAATGGCGTCTTCAAGGTAATTGGGGAAATCAACAACAAGGCGGAGGTAATTGGAATAACAACAACCAAAACAATAATTGGGGTAATCAAGGCAACCAAGGAAATTGGCATGGTAGTAACAATAATTGGAGCAACAACAACAATCAAGGAGGGTGGAACAATAGCAGGAACCAAGGCAAACGGGGACAAGATTTTCAAAGGCCTCCCATGTACCAACAACCGAACAATCCACCCCCCTTTCCTTCTGAAGGTCCGAGTTCGTCCGGAAGCGAGATGAGGAGAATTGAAAGCATGTTCGAGCAAATGATGAAAAAGAACCAAGATTCTGAGGCCCAACTAGCTTCGCATAACACATCTATCCGGAACTTGGAAGTGCAATTAGGCTAAATCTCTCAGTCTTTAAATACTCGCCCAAAGGGTGCTCTACCAAGTGATACGGTAGTAAACCCCAAGGGTGGGCACAATAATCATGTGATGGAAGTGACAACGTGAAGTGGAAGAGGCGGTGATACGCATGCCTCAAAAGGAAACCAAGTTATGGTGGATGAAGATGAGTTACGAGATAATGAAATGCCTTTGGTAGTTGAAGATGTAGTTGAACCAAGTGTGAGAGATGATGTGAGGATTGATGTTCATGAGGTTGAGGAGGAAACACAAGAGGTCGTGAACCCGTCTAGGGAACACGTGATTGATATGCCCGAGCCGGTGGTGCCCAAAGCCCAAGCACCCTTACCTCGACCTCCTCCGCCCTATCCGCAACGGTTGGCCAAGCAACAGGGTGACAACCAATTTAAGAAATTCATTGAGATGATGAAGAGTTTGACTATCAACGTGCCTTTGATGGAGGCACTTGAGCAAATGCCGGGGTACGCAAAGTTCATGAAAGAGTTGGTTACAAAAAAGAGATCAATGGAGTGTGAGACAATCAAGATGACTCATCAAGTGAGCGCAATTGTGCATTCTATGGTTCCGAAACTTGAGGACCCGGTGCATTCACTATCCCATGTACCATTGGAAGTGCCGACTTTGCAAAATCCCTTTGTGACTTGGGGGCAAGTATCAATTTAATGACATATTCGGTCTTCAAGACCTTGGGAATCGGACAACCTCGTCCAACTTCTATGAGGCTTCAAATGGCGGACCGATCAATGAAGCGGCCTTTGGGGATTATTGATGATGTCCTTGTTCGTGTTGATAAGTTCATATTGCCGGCCGATTTCGTTATTTTGGATTGTGAGGTAGATTTTGAGGTGCCAATTATCCTTGGAAGACCTTTCCTAGCTACTGGGAAGGCTTTGGTAGATGTCAAGGCGGGAGAGTTGACCTTCCGAGTTGGTGATGAAAAGGTGGTGTTCCATGTGTGCAAATCTATGAGGCAACCGAATAACACCGAGGTGTGCGTGTTTGTTGACATTGTCACGGCGGTGATGGTGGATGACACAAGCGCAATGGTGAATGTTGAGGACTCACTTGAAGTCGTGCTCTTGAACATGGATGTTGATGATGATGCTGGGAGAGTTGAATGTGTAAACGCTTTGCATGGTATGGGCTCGTATTCTTATGAGCCTAGGAAGTTATCCTTGGATCTTGAGAATCGCAAAACGCCCCCAACCAAGCCATCTATTGAGGAGCCGCCGGTGTTGGAGTTGAAACCATTTCCTCCTCACCTCAGGTATGAATACTTGGGCCCTAATTTCACTTGGCTTGTTATTCTTTCGTCTTGCTTGACTAACGTGCAGGTTGACGCCACTTTGGCAGTTCTACAAAAGCGCAAGAGGGCGATCGGATGGACATTGGCGGATATTCGGGGTATAAGCCCCGCCTTTTGCATGCATAAGATCATATTGGAGGAGGATGTGAGGCCCTCACTTGAACACCAAAGGAGACTCAACGAAGCTATGCAAGAAGTGGTAAAGAAGGAAGTTATCAAGTAGCTTGACGCCGGTGTGGTGTATCCTATTTCTGACATCTCATGGACTTCTCCGGTGCAATGCGTACCGAAGAAGGGCGGGATAACTGTGGTAACCAATGCTAACAATGAGTTGATTCCTACTCGGACGGTGACGGGATGGAGAGTTTGTATGGACTATAGAAAGCTTAACAAGGTGACTTGAAAGGATCATTTCCTGTTACCGTTCCTCGACCAAATGCTTGATCGTCTTGTGGGTCGGTCATTCTATTGCTTTTTAGATGGGTATTCGGGGTACAATCAGATTCTCATCGCCCCGGAAGATCAGGAAAAGACGACATTTACTTGTCCCTACGGCACATTCGCATTTTCGAGGATGCCATTTGGATTGTGTAATGCCCCAGCGACCTTTCAACGATGTATGATGGCAATTTTCACCGACATAGTGGAAGATATATTGGAGGTTTTTATGGATGATTTTAGCGTGGTGGGGGACTCCTTTGAAGAATGCTTGACAAATTTGGATCGTGTGTTGACCCGATGTGAAGATACAAACCTAGTTATCAATTGGGGAAAATGCCATTTTATGGTAGAAGAGGGTATTGTATTGGGTCATAAGATTTCGAAGAGAGGTATTGAAGTTGACAAAGCCAAGATTGAATTCATTTCAAGGTTACCTCCCCCTACTTCTATCAAAGGGGTGAGGAGATTTTTGGGGCACGCGGGTTTCTACCGAAGGTTCATCAAAGATTTCTCTAAGTTAGTTAACCCGCTGTGCAAGATGTTAGAGAAGGAGGCCAAGTTTGTCTTTGATGAGAAATGCATGGAGGCATTCGAGCTTCTAAAACACAAGTTGACAACTACCCCTATCACTACCACACCCAATTAGAGCTTGCCATTTGAGCTCATGTGCGACGCTAGTGATGTTGCGGTAGGGGCAGTCTTGGGCCAAAGGATCAACAAGATGTTCCATCCGGTGTACTACTCAAGCAAGACGATGAATGAAGCTCAAAGAAACTATACAGTCACCGAGAAGGAGTTGCTAGCTATTGTGTTTGCCATGGAAAAGTTCCGACCATACCTTATGGGGGCCAAAGTGATTATCCATACCGATCATGCCGCCCTTAGGTATTTGATGACCAAGAAAGATTCAAAAGCAAGGTTGATGAGATGGTACTGCTTCTTCAAGAGTTTGATCTAGAAATTGTGGACCGTAAAGGAAGTGAAAATCATGTGGTGGACCACTTGTCCTGCTTGGAGGAAAAGGGGAGGCCTTCTGACGGCCTTGAGATCAATGATGTGTTTCCGGATGAACAACTCCTTGCGGTATCTATGCATTATATGCCATGGTTTGCCGATGTGGCAAATTATCTTGTGACCGGTATAATCCCGTATGAGCTCTCTTCTAACCAAAGGAAGAAGCTCAAGCGGGATAGTTTGGATTATTATTGGGATGAGCCATATTTGTTCAAGATTTGCACCGATGGTGTGATTCGCCGATGTGTCCCGGAAGAAGAACAATTGAGTATTTTGGAGGCTTGTCATTCCTTTCCCTATGGTGGCCATCATGGTGGGGTGAGGATGGCTTCTAAGGTGCTTAGTTGCGGTTTCTATTGGCCCTCCTTGTTTAAAGATGCCGGTGATTTTTTCAAGAGATGTGATGAATGCCAATGAGCCGGTGGGATTTCTAAAAAGGATGAGATGCCTCTTAACACAATTCTAGAGGTGGACATTTTTGATGTGTAGGGTATCAACTTTATGGGGTCGTTCGTGAGTTCTTGTGGGAACACCTATATCTTGGTAGCGGTTGATTATGTGTCGAAATGGGTCGAAGCCGTCGCTTTGCCCAACAATGAAGCTCGAAGTGTGGTGGCGTTCTTGAAAAAGAGTATCTTCACAAGGTTTGGCACTCCACGTGCTATCATTAGTGATGGTGGTTCTCATTTTTGCAATCTGGCTTTTGATTCATTGTTTACCAAGTATGGTGTAAATCACAAGGTGACTACTCCTTATCATCCTCAAGCGAGTGGCCAAGTTGAGGTTTCCAACCGAGAGATCAAGAGTATTTTGTCCAAAACTGTCAATGCCAATAGGACCGATTTGTCGAAGAAACTAGATGATGCTCTTTGGGCCTATCGGACAGCTTACAAGATCCCGATTAGTATGTCTCCGTACCGGTTAGTGTTTGGGAAAGCTTGTCATCTTCCGGTGGAATTGGAGCATAAGGCAATGTGGGCCTTGAGAAAATTGAACTTAGAATGGGATGTCGCTGCGAATCTCCGGGTTGAGCAACTCAATGAGCTATACGAGTTTAGATTTCATGCCTACTCCAGCGCGTCCTTGTACAAGGACAAGATGAAGTACCTTCACGATAAGTATGCCCAAGGGAAGGAATTCAAAGTTGGTGACATGGTTCTTCTTTTCAACTCCCGGTTGAGGTTATTCCCGGGAAAGCATAAGTCTAAGTGGAGTGGTCCATTTGAAGTTGTTGGTGTAACCCCATTTGGAGCTATTGATCTCAAAAACAAAAATGGTGAAGTTTTCCGGGTCAATGGGAATCGTGTTAAGCATTACTTGGGAAAGTTTGATGACACCCCCGTGGTGGAACTCATTCATTTGAAGTGACTTTGATGGTAACGTGCGTTTTGCCGCGACGTTAAATCAGGTGCTTCTTGGGAGGCAACCCATGTCATTTTCTTTTTTTTTTTATTTATTTCTATTGTAGATTAGGATTTTTGAGCTAATGGTTTGTGAGATGTTGCATGAATTGTGATTGAACCAGTGCAAAACAACTATGCAAAAGTGCACAGTCACTGAATAGTGACCGTGCGGCCGCAATCCCACTTTGTGCGGTCCGCACCGGCCAAAGAAAATATTGCCAAGTCTCTGAATAGTTCACGCGGCCGCATCCCACTTTGTGCGGCCCGTGTGGTTCTCATGCGGCCACAGCCCGTCTCATGCGGTCTGCGCGCCTTCACTGCAGCTACAGGTAAATGGTAAAGTCCCAGTGCAGCCCGCGGTCGTGTTTATGCAGCCGCACTGGACGGTAAGTGATGGGCCCCACTGTGTTTTCTATAAATAGACCATTAGGATCTGCAGTAGAACTTTTCGCCAATATTAACCCCTGAGCCCTAAAAGTTATTGTTCACATTCAGAGACCCATCTTAGTGTTAATATCAAGAGCATTTCTTCGCTTTCCTGGTAACATATCTCTCACATTAGTCTTTACTTAGTATTAATTTAAACTTTATACATGTTCTGCTAGTCATAACTTCTTCGTTTTTCTTTTTTGTTCTTCGTCGTTTCATGATTAGGATAGTTTTATATTGTTATTGTTGTTCTTTGAAATTATGGGCATGTTATAAATGAGTAGGGACAAAGTAGGATGCTAAAACGTGAAAGACTTGAGTTTTTTGTAAAACCCTAATTGCCCCTGTAATTAAAGCCCAGTGCGGCCCCACCCCCTAATTATGCGGTCCGCATGCCTTTTACGCGGCCGCATCATTCTGCTATGCGGTCCGCATAAACCTTGAACCTAAAGGTTGATTATCCCAGCGCGGTCGCATGCCCAATTTGTGCGGTCTGCGCCATGCCCCACGCGGCCGCATCCCATGTTTGTACGGTCCGCGTGGGTGAGGTTCAGAGGGCACCAGTTTTTAATAGTATGGCCAATGCGGCCGCATGACCAGTTTGTGCGGACCGCGTTGGCCCCCACGCGGCCGCACCCCTATTCATGCGGTCCACATAGTTCCTAATCATAGAGGATTCATTTCCTAACTTGGTCAGTGCGGTCCGCGTGCCTTGTTTGTGCGGTCTGTATTGCTATCATCTATTCTCTATCTGTGTTTCTGTTCTGTACTGAAACTCTGCAATTGCCTGAACTAAAAATGTTAGAATTATTTGTGTGCAGAAAATGGTTAAATAACGAGGGCGTGGAGCTAAACAACCCGGACAAGGAGCTGACCCCTCCCGGGGAGGTAAAGCAAAATTGAAGAAACTCATTCCCCAACCAAAGCTAAAAACAAGAAAGCAGGTGATGAGTGATGAAGAGCAGTAGGGGAGTGAGTACCTCCCCTCCCAAGATGTCTCAACTGATTCGGGGAAAGCCCCCGCAGGCCCAGCTAAAGCTCCAACTGTTATACAACCTGAGTCGTCTAAGGGCTCAGAAGAAGGTAGTGCCAAATACTCCACCTCCCCCACAGCTTCAGAATCTGGGGAGGGTGCAAAAGATAAAAACAAGAGTGATAAGGAGGTCCCGGACAGTGGGGTACTTAGAGTTGGGGGAATTGAAAGAACTAGAAACCCAGTTGTATGGCAGGACAGATTTGTCAGCGAGGTGGCCTTTCATAAATTCCGGGAAGTGTGGCCCAAGAAGAAGGTGATTCCAGAAAGAAGAATAGTCACCCGGGATTTGTTACCCTACCCTCCCCGAGTCCATGAACAATTTCTTACTAGAGTGGGGTAGGATTTCTTTAAAGATGAGCTGGTCGATGCAAATGAACATATGGTGAAGGAATTCTACAGCAATGTGGCCCACACAAAAGAAAGGTCAATTGCAACCAAAGTGCAGGATAAGAAGATAGTGTTCTTGGGAGAGGCGTTGAACGAATATTTGGGTTTCAATGAGGAGGATGACTCTCTGTACAGAGAGAAGTTAGCATTGAAAGAGGAAGCTCATCCTTGGGTGGCACAGTTCTTAGCTCAGCCGGGTACTATTCCGGAGTGGATTTAGGTGGGGAAGAAAATACTGCGAAAGGACCTCAATTTTGAGGCGAGAGGATGGTTAACTTTTGTAAACAACAGGTTAGACCCTTCGTCCCATGACCAGACCATTCCAATCGCCCGAGTGGTTCTCATTGCATCCATCATGGCAGGTTTTCCCATCAATGTGGGGAATGTTATGTACAGTGTGATCACATCCATTGGCATTGATACGGACAGAAACTACCCCTACCCGAACACCCTAACAATGTACTTTGAAGATGCAAAGGTGAAAAAATACCCTTTCGATGTTAGAGTCCGGCCGGTGTCCCCGTTCTAATGGTTTAATATTCAGGGGCCGGACAACCCGAAGGGGGATAAGAAGGGAAAAGCATCCACCTCTGCCCCGACTGGCCAGTCTGAGGAGCCAGTTACGGTAGAGGCTTCTATTGAGCCACCTACTCCTGTTGCCACTACTGTTCCGGACATCCCATCCTCCTCTGCAAGTCCCAGTTCTTCAACTGGCCCAGTGGTTCCCACATCCAAATCCAACCCCCTCACGGCCCAGCAGTTAGCAAAGACATTGTCCAGTTTGAACAACTGGATGTCAGTCTCGACATCCAAGTTGTCCACTTTGGCAACCACAATTGCGGCCCAGTCTGTTACAGCCACCGTTGAGATTCCTCAGTCCATTGAGGAGACATTGAAGACACTCCTAGCCAACCAGGAGAAGATTTTGGCTACTCAGGCTGCCTTGATAAAGGCAATTGATGCATAGGGCAAAGCTCTAAAGAAGCTTGCCAGAGAACACAAGAAGATGAGAAAATCTCGGGCATCTAAGGAAGAGGTGAAGGAGCTCCGAGCTGAGGTTAAAAAGCTAAAGGCAGACCAGCTGCCTTTAGACTTGTTCTTTGATGAGTCAGCACCTCCACCAGCAGTAGTTGTACCGGAGCCACAGCAGGAGGAGGAGCCTAGGCACCCAATAAAGAAGAGGAAGCTTCCTAGCACTGAGGGTGTTATGATAGAGGTAGCACAGGTTCAGGGGGATACTTTCAGTGCTCCACTAGATGTTCAGCCGGTTCATGACCCGGCCCCTGTCCCAGCAGCAGAGCAGCAGCAGGCCGGGAACCAATCTGAGGTTCCCGCCAGTACAGAGGACCAGGGGACCACTGATCAGCCCATGACGACGGATCAGGCTTGAGGAGCCACTCTATATCATTTCTCTGTTTATATGCTTATTTACGTAGTTGGCATTGGGGATAATGCCAGCTTTTATTCGTGGAGGTGCGCCCTACTATTTTGTATTTTGATGGTTGATACATTTGAGATGACTGTACATATTTATTTGACTCCTAGCTTATGTTGCTAGTTGATAGTTGGCATGTACATAACTTTTCATTCTAGTTACTTTTCTACTTTATGTACATATTCACCCCCCCCCCTTCCCGTTGTATATTCTACTCCCCTATTGTACATATTCATTCGGTTTTTCTATTTTCGTTAAAATTTTTCGTTTTTAGTTTCATAGCAGGCTCGTAACCTTTTTTGTTTTGTGTTGGCGTTTGCAATAAGCCCTTGGTTTTCTTAATGTCACGGTTCTTTCCAAGGGTAGAGTGTTGTGCGAGCCGGGTGGCTCTTCCCAATGAGAGATAGCGTGACAACCTTCTTAAGGGTTTGAGTCCGTTTTTGATTTTTCTTTTTTTGATTTTCAAGTTTTGCAGTCAAAGGTACCTCAGGCAAAGCTCACTTGGGCCTAACACATTTGCCTTTGATCCCATGGTCAAATACATAATGTTGTGCTTAGGATGATGAAAGTTGTGGCCTTGAGACTCTTGTGTTGACCAAATAGTCATCATGTGGTCGTATTGGACCATTGTGCGCTTGAATCATAACTAAGGTCATTGTAGGCCCTCGACTCGATATCTTTAGCAATCCTTGAGAGTGTGTGGTGAGAATTCAATTTGCGAGTCCAAGTCCCGAGCCGATGGTCTAGAACTTGCCCCGAATGTTTGTTGAGGCGAAATCTTAGGTGAAATTTGGCTTGAGAAGTGATTGTAGGCTCTCCTTGATCCAAAATGCTAAGATTGAACAATTCCATGACCTACCAATGAAATGATCTCTAGTTAACCCTTTTGAGCCTTGAACCTTCTTCTTTCAAGAACCAAAGCTTCAAGCCTATACCCGTTCTTAATGATATCCTCTCTTGGCACCCAAATCTTCCCTTGAGTAGATGGCAAATATCTAAGTTTGGGGGAGACAAGAAAGGAAACAATGCGGTAAAAGGTACAAAAGCAAAAAGAAAAGAAAGGTAATGACAAAAAAAAGAAACAAAAAGAAAGACCTAATTGGATAAGGTCAAAAAGGGGATTCAAAGAAAACAAAAGTGAAAAAGGGTGTGGAAAAAGTAGAAAAAGGAGAAATGTGTTGAATTGCATAAGAAAGGGTGACAATGTGTCTCTCTAACCCCTTGAAAAAGAAGTGAATACTCAAATGAATCAAGAAAGTGTGCCAAAATGAATCAAAAGAAGTGCTTAAGGGAAGATTGAACCCACTTGAACAAAAATATATCCTACCCTTACCCAAAAGCCTTCACAATGACTCCACGAAAGCCCTACATAATTTTGAGTTGAAGGGAACCTACATTAGTGGATACTTACATAAGGGGCAAGCATATGGTACTTAGAGCCAGACTTGTGGCCTCTTCCTTGAGAGAGATGAGTGAAAATCCATCAACCTCGGTTTGTGTGTCAATACTTTAAAAGGTGAGGTTCACTTAGGGAGAGTTAAGTATGTGTGAGTTTGGGTTCCACAATGGCCAAAGTAATTGAGAAAAGTTCTTTGATGAAATGTGTCAACGCTTGATGCTCTTGTGTCACACTCGATCCACAAGTTTTCAAAGTTTAAATGTGTTAATGATGCATTCGCATTGAGGGCAATTGTTAGTCCCAATTGATGCTTGTTGAGGTTACTTTAGGATAAGCTGAAATTGCTTCGATGTTGCCTTTGAGGGGTGGGTCTTGTTTTGTTTGCTTGAGGACAAGCAAAGGTTTAAGTTTGGGGGAGTTGATAAGTAGGATTTTAACATGTTTTATACCCATACTTGCCTGCGCTTTGAGTGTAATTTGCTACAAAATAGTCCCAAAATGCTTACAGATTGCGCTTGATTGTAAGTTTGAGCTATAAAGTGATAAATGGTCAAAGATCGGCTCAAATCGGAGTGAAACCTGCTCAAGTGTCAAAGATCATTAAAGTAAGGACATTCAGAACTTGGTGCGGACCGCACCATCATGTCATGCGGCCGCACCATAGAAGTTCAGAGATTGTGAAACTACAAGTCAAGCTCATGCGACCGCATCCCACTTCATGCGGCCGCACAATCCTGCTATGCGGTCGCGTCCAAAAAGTTCAGAGAGTGTCATATTCCAGAAGTAAACCACACGGCCGCGTCCCAGTTTATGCGGTCCGCGTCCCTCTCCATGCGGCCGCACTCTATGGTCACGCGGTCCACGTCCAAGAAGGTCAGAGAAGCTGCCAAAACTACTCATGCGGCCGCACAACAACTTTGTGTGGTCCGCACCAGTCTTCATGCGGCCGCATTCCAACTTTGTGCGGTCCGCATCACCATCTTCAGATAGCAAGATTCAGAGGTCAAGCAACCCAGTGCGGCCGCGTGCCAACTTTGTGCGGTCCGCACTAATCCCGCAGGGATATTTTTGTCCAGTTTTTCCAGCCCACTATAAATAGAATATTTTTAGGTTAAGTTGGGTACATCTAATAGCTGTTGCACTCGTGAGACTTATGTTTTGGCCTATCTTGGGCATTTTTAGCTTAGTTTCATCATAGATTATTGTAGTTTAACATTAGCAATTAATTAATATGGTTGTTTCATCTTCTATTTCTTCATTTTTCTTCTTTAATTATGTTTAGCTAAACTCATTAGCTAGGGTTGTGGCTCAACCCTAGTGTGGGTAATTAATGGGTGTAGCTTCTTAATGATAGATTGATATTGGGTGTTTGTTATTTGGGTTAATTTTATGGTTTAATTAAGGATTGTTGGTTGCAAACATTGATTCTAGCTTTAGTGGGTCTTGACTCTTCTTGAGAAAGAGAGTCTATGACCCCAAAATTGACCCAACAAGGAATTGGGGTGGACCCATGAGAAATGGTAGTCCCAATTAACGGGTTAAACCTCGAGAGAGTAATCACCCTACTTGAACCCTAGTTGCTTGGTCTAATTGGCCTACCCAATTGGTCTCGAGAAAGTCAATTGGACAAAATCGCTCTCTCTACCGAGAGGTGTGAGAGTGGGTATAATTGTGCAACGGTTATAACATTGATCCCAAATATGTCAATTTATTATTAGTAGTCTCTACCCGTTAGTTAACCACCTAGGTGATGCCACGACCCTAGTGCCTTTCTCTATATTAATCACAACTTAGAACATCCCTCTTTAGCATAAATTAGCCTAAATTTGTAGTTGATAATAGTAGTTATTAAACAAAAACCCCAAAAACTTTTAGAAGTACAATTAGGAGCAAGCACGCATTCCTAGTCTAAATAAATATGCAATTTCATCCCAAGCTCCCTGTGGAAATTGACCCCGATACCACTATTCGGGTAAAAGTCTTAGCGCCCACTCTTCCTACCGTTGTGTGAGGTTGAGTTTGCTGCGATCAATGTCCCCTGACCCAAGACTAATGCATTTATGTCATCTGTTGTTTCAACCTCTGGACCACCTCTTTCAATTTAGATTCTGACTTCTCAATCTCCCTCGACGGGTCAACAACTCTTGTGTCCAAGTCTTTTCTAGCCATGGGTACCTTACTCTTTTGACCTTGTGTCGCACAGATAACTCGCCAAAGTGCCATAAACTAACCACACTCTGTTATGATAACAATGAAAGTAACAAAGGAGAGCAAAACAAAGCCAACAGGTTAGCGTTAGAGCATTTATCAGATAGAAATATCACATTGCGTGCAATGCCCCTAGCAACAATTAATGGTTCTAGAATGGCTTCGAGGGTACGAAGGTCATATGGCATCATCCCAATTTCACTCTTCTTGCCTCATTTCCTTCTTCATCTTCCTTTATAACACCGCCTGATTTTTCATTTCTTTTTCCCTCTTTTTTTTCTGATTATCGCTATTTTCTTTCCTCTCATTTCTCGCGTCCCACAACTTCATTCTCTTTTTTCTTTTTTTTAAATATTATTTTTTAAAAAAAAATATGATTCGATTGAATCCTATGTAGGTTGCCTACGTATCATGTCCCTCATGAATCAGATCAAGTGTAGTTCTGAAAAAGTAATGGACAAAATAAACTAAAAAACAAAAATCTTTTTGGATTTTTCATTAAAAAAAATTTGGTTTTTCAAATACAAAATGGGAAGTACTATAATAAAATACTCAACAATCTTAACTAGACTGACAGACTCGATACTACTGTACAAGACTAAAAATTAAAAAAAAAAACATAAAATAGACTAAAAAATAAAAAGTTTCCTCAAGCAGCTCGTGCATGCAATGGTCTTGACTAGAATGGTCCTGGGGTATTTGTCATGCTCAAACTCTAGCAAATTGATCCATACCTGAATGGGAAAAATAAGATCAAATAGAGTTAGTGACTTAAGACACATGTGACACCACGACACCTTCTATTGGACATATGCAAGGCATGATTAAGGCTATTTTTGCAAAATGACCACGTAGCCAAAATGTGACTATTATCGCAAACTCAACAAATATGACCTCAAAGACATGGACATACCTCACTAAGGCTTATATGGATTCGAACTCCCAATCATAGCCCAAAATTAATTTGCAGAAATGACTCATTTTGCAAAAACAGCCGATATGGCCCGAAGTGGCTAAAGATGTAAACTCAAAAAGGAAGGACCATAAAGTAATATGACACCTAGTTGTAGACTAAAAATCCTAAGACATGGGTAATTGAACCACTTTTGCGAAAATGACCTCATTTTGCAACAATGGCCGATGTGGCCAAAAGTGGCTAGACATGCAAATTAAACAGGAATGGACCTTAAAACTGAGAGGACACCTTGTTGTGGGCTTAGGACTCTAATACATGGTTAACAAGCCATTTTGCGAAAATATCCCTATTTTGCAAAACAGTCGATGTGGCCAAACGTGGCTAGACATGCAAGATTTGGCTAAGACCCCGCGAAGCCAAGAACCTAGGACACTAGGAAAACCGGACCCTATGTGGGTTGCCTACGTATCCCGACCCGAAAGACGAGAATCAGGTATGCGTAGTTCGGGAAGATTGGATATGGGAGAAAGCTTAAAAAAATGCAACTAGTTTAGAAAAATTATATCTTTTGTCTTTTTGGAAAATGATGGAAAAGGTAAAATCTGTTTGGATTTTCTTTTTTTCTCTTTTTTTGAGTTTTTGGAAAATGATGGAAAAGTGTAAAATCTTTTTGGATTTTCTTTTTCTTCTTTTTTTTGGAAAATGATGGAAAAGTGTAAAATCTTTTAGGGTTTTTTTTTATTTTATTTTTTTGGAAAATGATGGGAAATTAAAAAATCTTTTTTTGGATTTTTCATTTACAATTTTTTTTTGTCTTTTCTTGAAAAAGTTGTGAAAGAAAAATATAACTAGGCCCTACTTGCTTTATTTTTCACCCTTCTTTCACAAACATCGGTCCGCCAAATAACCTTTTTACCCTCCAAGATACAACATGGATCACATAGGGATGATTGAATGTCTTTTTGGGCCACGGGCCCATTTTGATAAAATTTGGATAGGCTTCCTACAAAGGGACACGATACTTGGGACCGAGCCCTGCTAGGTCTAAATGACATGATGCAAATAAAAATGACCTAAAGGCTGACTTAGGTTTGGGGTTCACTAACAAGGCAATTCGGGGGAGCGTATGGTCAATGGTGGCTGCTCATGCTTTCCACTCACTCCATACGTCCGACGGCCCCCCTCCTAGATTAAGGGTGACTCAACAAAGAGCCCGTACACGCGACGCGTACTCCGAGACTTGTTGCGGAAAGAAGACCCATGGTTATGCAAATGATGACCATTTATAAAGCAGAAACACATTAAGAAAAGCGATAAACAAATAACGAACAAAACAAGGAAATAAGACAAACAAAGCAAATAAAGAAAACAAACACCTCAACCGAATATCCTAGAAGCCAACAACATCAAGTACCAGCTCAAACCTGCAACTCCCTAGTAGAGTCGTCAGAGATGTCACACCTCTTTTTTCGACCTCACTTAACCCTCTTAAATTAATAAAAGATTTGTAAAGCTTGAAAAGGGTTTTTAATTAAAAAGTGACAAAAATTAGTGTTCAAAAGGATTAACTCAGAGTCGCCAGCTGACATTTGATTTCGGTGTGCCAGGTCACCGTTTTTTTTTAAAAAAAAAATTTCCTTTCAAAACACTTGAGACTCCAAAACTAAGTCTGCACCAGAGATTTGGGTAAGGGAGTACATTTGACTCGGGGAGAAGGTGTTAGGCACTAACCAAGTCCCGTAACTAGTACGGTTGCATACTTGATCTAGTCGGCTTCTAAAACATTCAAGTTGAGGTAAAATCACGGAAAAGCAAGTAAACATACACGACGCTCGAGGTCATCCCCACCTAATAAAAGATAAAAAACGAAAATAAAAATAAAATAAAAATAAGATACTACGAGTTCTACTTTCGGCCTACAAATACAAATACTTCGAGGCATACCCCGAATAAAAATATATACAAATCTTTCGGGGTATTTTCCGGATAAATTTAACTAAGGGAACGACCTCTTGCCTCGAAACTAACAAAAATCCTAAGGCTTGCTGATCCAAGTGCGGCTGGCCTAAAACATGTTACTAGCGGATGATGGGAAGAAATAAACGAAAACTAACTAATAGGATAATTCAATTCATGCTGATTTTTTCTTAAAAATTAATTTCATTTGTTAGACCGAGCCCAATCCTAAAGCATGCAGGTTAATTAAACACTAATGGGCTCGACCTTTTCCCATATCCCGTGACCCAATCATTCAAACAAAAGATAATTTTGTATTAAACTAATTAGCCAGTGAACTACACACCCAACAAAATGAACATCCAAATCATAGAAAAGATAGAACCAGAGAAAAGTTAAACTAAAAACCAAATGAGAAAGCCGAGTCAAAACTATCATAAAGAGCCATCAAAAGACATTTTGTTCCTTTGGTTCTTAGTTTGCTTCTCGACGTGATGTTTCAAAGCATGTACATCATGGATTCTAATAGTGATGATAAACCTTTAAACAAGCACATAAAGTCATTCTTTTACCCAACATTCCAAAACAATGAAAGCCTCTCAAATATTCATCCATGTACATGAACTAAAGAAGACAAAAAAAAAACACATCAAACAGATTATTTATCTACCAAAATTCTTCAATGTGTCAGACCAGATTCGGCACACAATAATACTACACCAGCTATAATCCATAAAACAGAAGATATGTACTGCACCAAGATAGATCAATTAACGCACACTGTCACTATAAATTAAACCCCATATTTTAATGGCTCTTTTGAAGTTTGATTCATAGCAAATAGAACTAACTAAAGAGGGATTAATAGAAATGAACCTGTTAAGTGCTTCTCCTTTAATATGTAAAGAAAGTTTCAGCAACATATTCAACAAGATGAAGGCCCGAGGAAAATACAACCATATGAAGCAGGAATCGCGAATTCAAACCAGGAAACGATCTCGAACAGAAACTCTAAATTCGAACACTCATTTCAGCTTGATTCCATTTTGAAAATCAAATCGAAAAAGGAAGAAATTCCAGAATATATCTTTACTTTTCTGATTTATTTTTTGAAATTTAAGAGAAAACTTGAAGAAAAACTGAAATTGAAAAATGGAAAGAAGAAGAACTCATTTCCCTGCCTTTCCTCCCCAATGTTATCCCCAAAATTTCGTCCCAAATTCTCTGTCCAGAAGCTCTCGTGTTTTTTTTTTCAGGCAAGGTCAGCGGCGGCGGCTGGCTAGTTATGGGCTGAAGAAGGCTGGAGGCATGCGGCTATTTCTGGGCGATATTGAGAGGTGAAGATAGGCCTGTGCACGGATCGGATCAGATCGGATTTAGCACATTTTGGATTCGAATTTCGGATTCTAGAAAATGCAATCTGAATCTGAATCCGATCCGAATTATATCGGATTGGATCAGATTTTAAAGTTTGGATCGAATCAGATTTCGGATATTATTATGCCTCAAAGTTGCAAACTACTATGTATATTTTCTTTGTAAAAGAGGTAATACATTAAGAAAAATTCATGTTTATGCAATTATGAGAGTACTATGATGCCAATATAGCTAAATCTAGCAATTGTAAAGGTAATAACTTGGAGGAAGATGTAAAGGAATTACTAACTATCCGAAATTAAAGTGTAATATTTATACATTGCCTAATAATTTCGGATTTCGGATCGGATCGGATTAAAATATACCAATCCGAATCCAAAATCCGAAATTTTAATAAACACAATCCGAAATCCGTTCCAATCCGTAATCTGAAATCTGAAATTGAATGGATCGGTTCGAATTTCGGATATCCGATCCGAATGAACAGCCCTAGGTGAAGAAGATGGGGTCGCAGCTGGATGTTGGAGAAGGAAAGGGAGCAGCAGCGAATCCGTTCTCTAGAAAGGGTCCTCCCCGCTAGTCTTGTTCTCTTGGGTTATTAGGAGATTAGGCTTTTTCTATCTCCTTAAGGGAAATGGGGTATGAGCTAACAAGATTTGGGCTTCAAAATTGGGCTCTAGTTTCCTACAAAAATTGGGCTAAAAAAGCTGAAAATTCAATTTGTTTTTTTTTTAGAAGTAATATGAATACTTATAAAAGATATAAAATTACTCTTACTAATTGATTTTAGTAAACTATTAATATTCAAATAAAATTAAAATTAAAGTTGAAACTATTTTTGTAGTGTTCAATTTTTAAATTAAAATAAAGTTGGTTCAAAATAATATTATCCTTCTAAAAATATCTAATACGTGAATTAAATAGGGAAATATGGAACTATTTTTGTAATTTTTAGTTTTTGGCCTTAAAAGAAATTAAAAGAGTCAAAACTAGTTAAAATAACGATATTAGGCCTAAACTAAATATTTAAATATTAAAATATGTAAAATCTTGGGGAGGGTTAAAAATCACATGTCTACAATTATATATTAACTTGATATTTCTTTAGGAATCCATAAATTTAAAATTTTCAGATGCCCCGCCTCTTAGTGCATTCTATCAGTAGGATAAGAGTTTAGCACACTTCTTCTAATTTTTCTTTCTTACTACTGTAAACCTTCTTAAGGGTAGGTATAATTGATATATATATATATATTAGTAGATTATTTTGGTCTGGGTAGGATACAGGTAGCAATAGGGGGCGAAGCTATGCGTGGCAAAGGGTAGCTAATTGAACACTCTTAGCCGAAAAATTATACTGTATATTGGATAAAATATTACTGGTTATTGATACGAAAATACACTTTGAATATCCTTGCATAGCCATGATAAAAAGTATTCAAAATTTAAACATAATTATTGAATTACCTGACTTCGCCACTGCACGACAAGCATTACTAGGCTTCATGGGACAACTTATGTTTTCCCTACCAAGAGGGAAGAGCTAACTTTGGAAGGCTTGGGATACCTATCAGGCATTTAAGGCAAAGCAGTGGTTGTCCTGAAGGACATTCAAGTCACTCTAGGTAAAAGTCATGAAGGTTAAATACAGAGGCGCACTTAGAATTTCAATCCTATGGCATTTGCATGTTTGAACAGCGATTCCAAGTGTTAGTAACTAGTTTCTAAATTTTATATTTTTATATATTTAATAAATTTTAAACATTAAATATACTATTTAAGTAAAAGTTACGACTTCCGCCACTGATTAAATACTTCAATAATTACTATCTCGTCATGATACAGTGGAGTGGCCAATTATACTACTGAAACTTGGGATCATTTGTGGCGACCTTTGTTTGTCACCATGAAAGCCATTACTTTTTATTTTTGGCGAGCTAGTTTCTTATAGCAAGGGAATGATATGGTGGAGAATTGAACCTTAACCAATAAGGTGGAAGTCCCAATAGCCAACTAATCAACTAAATTTGTTTCAAAATATTCGATATTTTAGAAAAATAAGAAGTATTATTTTAAACAAATATTCCTATAATATATCTTTCTTAATTAAGTGGTTTGCTAATGGTTTTAAAGCATTTGAACTTTTATCCTTGATGTCATAGTAGAGCTGGTGCAGCAAAGAGGCTAGTAGTATAACTATACATAGAGTTTCTGAGTTAGTAGTGCTCAGCACTCATTACTGGGTTGTTGTTGTTGTTGTTTGTAAAGTTCAATTAGCAAATAAAAGTTTTACTTAGCACTCATTTCTAATCTTTTTGAATTATCTGTTATATCTGATTATCAAAATCTTATGATATGATTATACGATAAATAGCTTGCGCTTGATAAAACTTACTCAAATTATTTTCTATCATAGTACAAAGAAAAAAGGAAACGATGAACTTTTATTCCAAGTGATCAAGTACATACATCAATTTGTGGATTATTAATTAAATTTATTTCACTATGGAGTATACTTCGACATGCTAGCAGTATAGGTTGGAATTCCACGCGCCATCTTTGATGCCCTCTCATGACACCCTGACAATCATAGAACAATATACTCAGCGGCAAATATGACATATAACCAAATAATTTTTATTTTTTTAGTAAATTATACTACTAGGCAGGATGCCTAGCAACTATTTTTTATTAATAATAAAAAAGAAAAAGACCACAAAGTAAGAGTACGCGTAAGGGGGGAGGAGAGGGAGGGGGGGGGGAAAGTTACAGTAGTGTTGTCTCTATAGCCTTGGCTATATAATCATCCATGTGCACCTTCATTGCCTCATAATGGCAGCCTCATAACGGCTGCCGGCGAAGTCTTGCGAGGGCGAATGATCTCATAGCCGTTTGGATACTTCCCAAAGGCATAGGACATATAGCGCACACTCATACATATGTATATATAGATAGATAGATAGATTTACTTACTTGACGTAGTCGATCTTTATAATGTTATCGACCGTGACAGGAGTAGCAATGATTGCAAATGCTTCTTTAGAGAGATCCATGGTTACACCACATCCAGGGCAAGTATGAACAATTTTTACCACAACACTCTTGCCAGTGCAAGGCTTTGGCACTGGACCAGTGCATGTAACCTTTAATAATGTTCCACACTGAAATTCCTCCCCGAGTTGATCACTCGATGCTACAAGGGTACCTTGGGATGTGTTTCCGAAACATACCGAAGCTGTAATAACAATAATAATTACTTCTCGGTATCAAATAAGTTGGAATCAGTTATATGAAACAATATATTTTATATTAATATTAAGCAAATAAATGAATGAGACAATTGGATTTGATAGCATCCGTTATTTTAAAGCGGTTGAATTTCACAATCTATCTCTTGTTTTTAATTCTCTATCAAAGGTGATTTATTCTTCGTTAGCTAATTGTTGTTGTTATGATTCAACTTCAAGAATAAATTTCTTGAATTCAAGTAACTTTTTCTTGAATTCAATATATCTTTAATTCTTGTTTTTTTCATTTCTTTATTTTCTTTTAGCTTCCGCACGTTTCTTGATTTTTTTTCCTTTAGTAATTCTTGAATCTCCTATCATGTTGTTATCAGAATTGTTGCTCACTTGAACAAAATGCTATGTCATTTGAATAATGTTTTTTTTTTCTTTTGGGTCTAATAAAATTATTTAGAGAGCAATAAATTGAAAGGAAAAGTAGAAACTTACAAACATATGGTAAATTGTAGTAAAATGATGCAGTCCCTGGTATAGCCGAAACTATGGAGAACAAAGTTGTTACAACACCAATAAGAAGAAGAATACTTTTAGAAATTGCCATTACTTTTATAATACTTTTTTATTTCACTAATACATCTATCCAACCAGTAATCACCACCATTTTATAGCCTCTTCTAGGTGGCCAATGGCTAAAAATGGTAACTAGTTAAAAGAATTAAGGCAATCTTTTCTTCTTTTTTTTTTTAGTCAAAAGATCCACCTTGTTGGTGGGAGTTAAGAATATCATTTATTATGATTTCCTGTCTTACTATATTAATATGCATTGTAATTTTTCATGTTAGATATCACTTGATATATGGTAATTTAATAAAGAATTTTCTTATTCTTTTCATAATAAGTTAATAAAGATATGCATATGCAATACTTTAATGCTCCACTTGTGATTGCATGATAATAATAATATATACTATTAGTGTCCTCAAAATAGGTTTGACCCGTAGGGCCAACTCAACACATCCCACTACGGTAATACGATTGAGTTAGATTTTTCGAGCCCATTTGAATCTGATGCTTATAAGCCCGATGCAAATTATCCTGCTAGCCTTTGAGGCTTGATTGAGGCTCGTCCTGGGCCGACCTGTGAGCTAAATTATAATTAAATTCAATTTAAATATTTAGTATTTAAAAGAAAAGGCAAAAAAAAAAAACTAAGCTATCCTTATTCCCCAACCCTTGGCCCAAAGTCAACTGCATATCATACGTAGTTCCAAATATTTGTATTACTGCAAATAATTTATATATTGTATGTTATATATTGTAAATTTCTACTGGACGCGAGAAAGGTCACTCCGTGCAAATTATATGTTATATTTTAGGTTAAGTTGTACCATTTTTATTAGCAAATCATCTCATATTTATTCCTGCCATTAACAGAACTCCATCTTGAAAATATGTGGATTATACCGTATCAAAATACTTGGAAAAAAAGTTTTAAATTTATCTTTTTATTTTTAATTATGATTTAAAATTGCCATCAGATTGGCATTACCTCTAGAGTTAAGGATACAATGAATTTTTTTTCTTTCTTGACGACAGAAATAAAATTAGACTATAACAAAGTAGAAAGTTGATCTATTTTGAATAGTAATATTGAGATGTAATATACAAAATATGATATTCCAAGTACAGTTAAACTTCTCTATAACAGTTTTGTTTGTTCCAAAAAAAATTTGCTGTTATAATAAAGCTTTTTTATAAAGGATATATATTATAATATAATATGATATTCGATTCTGAGATAAACTCGACTTTTATAGTAAATAGCTATAACAGATAAATGATATTATAGAGAGGTCTGAACGAATTTCTAGTGGTATTCTCGTAAATAACATTTGGACCAAACTCGACAAACTTCATCTCCCTAACGAACCCCAAAAGTCTATGCACTTTTTCGGCACACGTTTCAACACACCCACCCACCCACGCACCATTCGTTTTATTTAGGTGGTTTGATAATAAAGATATTTTCCCTAAATTGTTTTCAATTATTTATCAATTAACTTCATATAATGTTTTAATTGAGTATTATTTATAATTTTTTGATACTCAAAAGTTCCATCAAACATGAATCTATTTTGCTACTCTATTCAACCCTTTTATGTGTCATCATTTGCCTAGACATGAAAAATATAAATAAATAAAAACTAAAACTTGTAGCTTGAAATAAATAAAGAAATATCTATGTGCCTATAAACTATCTATCTCATTAAGAAATAAAATAAAATATTTAAAATTTAAAAGTCAAATTATTTTAAAACATAAAATGTATTGATCTTTTTAGGATAGCCTACTACTAAATTGATATAGAAAAAGTAATACTATTATCTTCCTCAATAAATATTTTTATAACAAAAAGATATACCAGTGTCACCCCACAAGTAGAATTTGGGGGACGGGATGAAGATTCACCTTAACGGCTTAACCCTATCTTTGTTGGGTGAAAATACCGTTTTCCATAGACCCTCTACTTAAGAAAAATATTTTTTAAATATACAACAATAATAATACGATATACCAGTATATTTTTACAAGTAGAGTTTGGGAGAGTAATGTGTATGCAGACCTTACTCTTATCTTGTGTAGGTCGAGTAATTGTTTTCGATTGACCCTCGGTTAAGCAAGCACAATATCAGTAGTTTCAAAAATAAGTTTGAAAAATATAAAAATAAAAAAATTATGATAAAAATACCGTAAAACAGAAAAATAATCAATAAATACTTTTTAACTCAACCAAATATTTTATTTTTACCTATGATATAATATCCTTTTCCTAAAAGAAATAAACTAAACTATGTGCCAATTTTAGTGGTATCATTCCCCAGCATCTCCTCCCATCCCTTCTTCCCTTTAACAAACCGATAAACTCATAGATCAGATTGAACTCTCTGTTTCTTCCTTCTATTCAAAACACAAACAAATCCTCAAAACTCCCAAATCTCTAAAATCTTGAAATTAAATTCCATGCCAATTCATAGTCAAAATCAAGAAACTCCAAATCCAAACACAAAACCGAAAAAAATAATTTCCCTTTTCATAAAATGTGTAATTATGGCTTTAGTTCTCTCCCTTTTCCTTGTTTTTCTGCTTTTCTTAGGTTTCGCCGCCCTTGTTCTCCTCCACTTTTTAATCACCTCCACCGCCTTCCACCGCCGGCACCGCCGTCGCTACCACCGTAGAACCTCGACAACCCTATCAACAACGACAACAACCTCGTATGATCTGCCTTGTGTTAATTACTGTGGCTCCCAACAAACTGTTAAGGATTGTGCTATTTGTTTGGAGGGATTTAAGGAAGGAGAATTGTGTAGGAATTTGCCCGGTTGTGGTCACTTGTTTCATGTGAAATGTGTGGATTCTTGGCTTACGAGGGTTCTCAATTGCCCCATTTGTCGGAGTCGGGTTCGGGTCGATTCGGGTAATTCGGGTTCTGTTATTAGTGATGAAGATTGGAAGACTTGGTGGGCTGTTGGTGTTTCAGCTGGGTAGCTGCTTTTTTGCTGAATTTCTGCATTTTGGATTGTAAGTTTTTTTGAAAAAAATGATCTTTTTTAATCTTTTTCAATGCTCTGTTTTTGTACATATGTTTAGCATTGTAATGTATGGTTTTGTATCCATCTTCAATGGTATTTTTCTTCGAGTGTCATTTACCCCCACTCTTTCCTTTTTTTAGTAGGAACCAAAAAACAATATCTTTCTATATTCAGTAATACTTTAATTTTAGAATATCATTTTTTTACTCTTAATGAGATAATTTATAGCCACACAGATATCTGTAGCTCATTTTAGATCACAAATTCCAAAAGTCTTACTTTTTCTTAAATTTCGTGCGCAGTCAAATACTGTTGCCTTAATTGGGACGGTATTATTGGTTGGCTAAATGATAGCAGCTAGTGATATGTTAAAATTGTTGGAATTTGTTCAATTTGATGTTGTTAAATTTGAATAAAGGCTCAAGTATACCATTTATTGCACCAGTGTTATTAAAAGACATTGCTTTATCGCTCAAGTGATGAACCGATGCAAAAGTGAGGGATCATTGCTTCACGAGTGAAGTCATACGCTTGACTCGTTTTTAAAAGACACTGCTTCTTCACTTTAAATTAATGAACCGATGTGAAGCGAGGGATCATTGCTTCATGGTTGAAGTCGTGCCCTTCAGCGAAATGTGCGTTTCAAACAATGAGGCGCAAAGTGATCTTAGCTAAAAGTGGCCGGTTCTTTGAGTTTTAACTTTTAGGAGTTGGAATTATTGTTTATTGGATGCTAAAGTCAATCCTTTTAATTGGAAGTTAATCATTATAGTAGTACTAGACTCGTATACGTGTGGTATTTTTGTAGTTTCACTAAATTGTATGCTTCATTTTTTGCTTATCGCTTCAAGCCTCACGGACCTTGTTGCGCTTTTGTGCTTTTCGGTTTTAAATTCAGTGGATTGCACTAGTTTCATAGTCGATAATGTTTCATTCGTTGTAGTAAAATTTGCCTTTATCATTTGTCCCTTAGGTAGTGACTTTCTTGCAAATTGATAATGCTTCACCTGAGAAGCTATGTTGCTCTGACTCTCCGAAAATGTCACCAGGTACGTATCGGATCCTCCAGAAGTAGTTTATTTTTGGAGGATCCGACACGGGTGCGGCAGCATTTTGGAGAGTCTACACAACATAGCTGAGAAGTATACGTCTTAAGAATGTTTTAACAAGCTTTCTCTATGCATATGCTTGTATTTTGTTATGTTATACTAAAGTTTGAGAAGTCCTAAAATATTTGAATGTTAAGTTGATTAAAACCAACTTCTGATCTTACTCTAGGAACTGATGCCAGAAATCAGAAAACAGGAAACATAGACTGAAGAGAATGGTGGAGTGGAATTGCATAGAGGCATTTTCTCGAAAAGTTGCTAACTGAACTGGTGAAGGATTAAATCTATGGCTTCTGATGTGAATTTCATTCCACGACAGAAATAAACTGTAGTTTCATTAATGTTCTTGTAGTGTAGTTTCTTCCCAAATTAATGATTTGGAGATGATCATATGTATATAAATATTAGTTCTAGCGGGTTGCAAACGTAATTTTTGCCTTTGTAATTAGGTTCTGTTGAATGACTTTGATGTGTAATCACAAAAGGATGGGGTGTCATTCTTCCCTTCATTGTGTATACTTTTGATCCCTAGTCTCTAAATTGTAGAGTAGATCTCTTAAAGTTTAGTGGATAAATGGCCGTTTAACGTTTCAATCTTTTTGATCACCAGTTGTGAATGAACTTGGATATCGTTTTGTTAGTTCAGTTTCTACATGCAATGAAGGGGCTTTAGAGCACTAGTAAAGTTGTCTCCGTGTGACATATAGCATACGGGTTTGAGCCGTTGTATTGCTTGCATAGAAGGTGTACGGGTTTGAGCCGTTGTATTGCTTGCATAGAAGGTGTAAGCTGCTTGCATCACACCCCCTTGGGGTGGTGCGGCCCTCCTCTAACCCTGCATTAACGCGGGATGGTTCGTGCACCGAGCTGTCCTTTTAGTTTCTACATGCAATCAACCTCTGTTCCTGCAAGTTGGCAGTGAAATTTGGTAGTTATAATGTTTCTCTAAATTCGTGGCATTTGGTAATGTCTTAACATCTTCTTGGGGCTTCAGTTTTTGGCAGTGAATTTTGGTAGTTATAATGTTTCTCTCAATACGTGGAATTTGGTAGTCTTAACATCTTTTTGGGGCAATAGCAGTGAATCTGATAGGAGTTCTTATTTGCATAGAATTAGCCTGAGATGAGGTTAAATAGTACAAGTTGACACGAACATCACCATCAGCAACATACCTAACATATATCAACAACATACCTAAGGTGATCCTACAAGTGGGGAAAGGTAAGCAGTCTTATCCCTATTTTGCGCAAGTAGGCATGCGGTTTCCATTAGACTATCGGCTCAAAACAGACATGCATAATCAATTACAGTAGAATAGAGAAAGAAACGCAGTAGCGAAAAAGTCATAGAAGCAATAACACCAACAAGATAATAGAAAATGGGACAAAAGCAACCATGTAGTAATAGAAGTTCTGGGAGGGGTAGTATGTGTGCAATTTTACTCTTACCTTGTGCAGTTAGAGAAGTTGTTTCTATAGACTATTGGCTCAAAGAAAGCATGCAGAAATAGAGAAAGAATCGCATTAGTGAAAGGTCAAAAAAAAACAGTAACACTAACAAGATAATAAAAAAAAACAAGACAAGCAATCAGGTAGTAATAGAAATTTTGGGAGGGGTAGTATTTATGCAGTTTTATCCTTACCTTGTGCATGTAGAGAGGTTGTTTCTATAGATCCTTGGCTCAAAGCAAAATATACATAATCAATCACAACACAATAGAAAAAAAATACAATAGTGAAAATGTCGAAGAAACAGTAACACCAACAAGATATAGAAAAATCAGAACAAAAGCAGCCATATAGTAATAGAAATTTAGGAATATGAAAATACGAGGTGACTCGAACATCATCGATATTGGGAAAAAAAAGTCATCATAGTCTTCACATTTCAGTTTCATTTCATGTTACACATAGCATTTGAGACTGAAACAGGAAGCAATGGGGATAGTTTGGTGGTTGAGGGGACAGCTTAAAGGCTTATCCTTATCGAACTAAATTTTTTAGACAAAAAGATAATGGTTTAGTTTGAATTCTCTTTTGGCGTGTGAAGATGAATAGGTTTCTTATTATAATCTTAGAGATAATTGAATAACTTAGTATAGTAGATAGTATATATCAAAAAATTGCTATGTGATTTGAATTGAATACAGAGAATGGTGGATGGTGTAAATAGCAGTACATCAACAGATTCAGTGAAGTCCAAGTAGGGGCTAGGAAGGTAGCGTAGGACCTTACTCCTCCCGAAAGGATAGAGAGGTTATTTCCGATAGATCTCGGCTCAAAAAAATGAAAAAAAATAGTAAAAATAAAAAATATTTAATACGGAGTATAATATACTCCATCCGTTTTACTTTTACTTGTTCAGTATTCAAGAAATAAATTTTTACTTTTACTTGTCACTTTTAGCTAGCGTTTGGCCATAGATTCCCAAATTTGTTTTGAAAAATTTGATTTGGGTGAAGTTCGGTTTGAAGATGAAAATGTGTTTGGACATGAGTTTTCAAAACATGTTTTACTTTCTTTTTCTTTTCTTTTTTTGAAAAAATATGAAACATGGCTTATACTCACAAGTTCTAAAAACTATCACAAATACCCAACAGTATTTTCATCAATTACATTCATTGTCATTATCACAAACCATAGTCCTAAACATAAATAAACTCGGTACAAAATTATTATTTTTCTAATGAATTACATAATACACCATCAGATCACCGAGAAGACGAAGCATCATTGTTACAAAATAATAAATGGTGGAATTTTTTAAAAAATACAAAAGTTTTAAGAAATTTTAAAAAATATAATAGTACAATTTTGGGCCAAAACCAACTCTTTTACGATTTCGGAATTTGCCAAAATATGGATAAAATTTATGAACAAACATGTATTTGCTAAAAAAAGATTGGGAAAAAATTGGCAAAATCACGGGTCCTTAGCATATCAAGATTGGTACTTTCTTTTTCCCTATTATACTCATAGTATTAATTACTCATTTTAAATCATTTTCTCAAATCCATTAAAAATATGCATCAATTAATATGGGTATCAAAGTAAATTATACACTTCATTTATTATTTTTTAAAGGATGTGCAAAGTCAATAGTGGACAAGTAAAAGTGAACGGAGTGAGTAATAGATAGTGACTCTTTCTTTTTCTTTATTTTAGTTAATATATATATATATATATATATATATATATATATATATATATATATATATATATATATATATAAAGGATGAATAAAATATTGGGTTACAAAAATAACCTTTTAATATTAAGCATAATAACTCACAATAAAAGGACATAATCGAAATTCTCGACATTAGCTTTGTAATCCTATTAGTTTCAGGACATAATACTACACGTTAGGAATCCTACATGATTACCTTTAGGAATCCTATTAGTATAATTATTTTTGGACATAGACATTAGCCTTGTAAGCCTATTACTTTTAGGATATACTTCTTAAAAATTTCTATTACTAATTTAATTTGAAAACAAATTATATTATCCAAATTCATATAGAAACAGGGAGTCTATATTATTATAAAAGTACGAATATAATATTGATAGACCGAAATACCCCAAAAAAATTAAATAGAAGAACTCATAGGGAAAGGACATAGCTGTAATAACTTATTTTTTTGGACTACAATAACTTCTATGTTAATTTTTTAATATTTAAAATTTTAAAATTAATACAAGCTTGTCTATTGAATTCTTATTAAAAATATAAGGAAGTTAATAAAAAAAATTAATTTCATAAGAATCCTCCATATTGGTAATACATTACCACTTTATAATATTCAATATCGAAAAAAAAGTAATGCTAAACGAACTACATAAAACGTTGAAATTGAGGGGAAAATACCCACGATAATATAATATTATATTATATTTGAACTGCTTTCCTACTTAAATAAATTTTTTTTGTTATTAATTTTTTGTATAATATAGAAAATAGACCAAGTTATTATAGAACAATTAAGAAAAAATTTTAAGAATATAAATGTGTGAGAAAAGAAAGAAAAATATTGGTAAGAGCCTATACCACCAATGATTGCAAACATAAAGATCTAAAAGTGGAATGTCATCGATCTTTTTACTCATTGAAAATAAATTTTATGGTGGATAAAATTATAATCACGGTTAAATATTCAAACACGAGACTAACTAATATTAAGAATCTAAATCAACAGAAATTAAAATCAAATAATTAAATCTTTCAATTAATTATTTAGAAAGAGAATCCAATTAAATTATTTTTTAAATTCATCTTATAAGTAAAATTATTTTTTAAATTAAAAAATAATATAATATTATGAAGGTCCATACAAGTATTTGAGGAAGCACAATCAAAGTTAAATCCTGAACAAGAATAAGCTTTCAAAACTATATTATAAAAATCGATCCTAGTATAGCGTGATTATCTTTTATAGATGCCTCCGGTGGAATCAAAATAATATTCTTATGTCATGCATTACTTGCAAATGTCAAGCACAATCAAAGCTAAATCCTAAACAAGAATAAGCTTTCAAGACTATATTATAAAAAATCGATCCTGGTATAGCGCGATTATCTTTTGTAGATGCCTCCAGTGGAATCGAAATAATATTCCTATGTCATGCATTACTTGCAAATGTCAGATCAAGAGGCATGATATTATTAGCAATAAAAACAAGTGGTGTACCAACAATAATTTTATTATGAGGTCGTACAACTCAATTTAGATTTGATATACCTCTTCAAATAACTGAAATGACCATCACAAAAATATATAAAATCAGATCAATAGTATTAAAATTTATAAGAAAAGCAAAAGTGATAATATGGGATGAAGTGTTTTTGGCTAATCGTCAGACGATCGAAATAATCACCCAGAGTTTTAGAGATATATTGGAATCGATGAACCGTTTGGTAGAAAAGTAATAATTTGGGAGGTGATTTCTGTCAAGCACGATCGATAGTTTTAAAATTGACCAAAGCAGAAACTGTAAAGCTACACGTGATATTATTAACGTGCAGTGCACATTCATAGATACTACTCCCTCTGTTCCAGTTTATGTGAACCTATTTCCTTTTCGGTCCGTTCCAAAAAGAATAAACCCTTTCTAAATTCGGTAACAATTTAGCTTAAAGTTACAATTCTACCCTTAATGAGAAGCTTTTATAACCACACAAATACTCTGGGCCCCATTTGGACTTGTTTAGGACCACAAATTCCAAAAATCTTCATTTGTTTCTTAAACTCCGTACCCAGTCAAAGAGGTTCACATAAATTGAAACAGAGGGAGTAGTATATATATATATATATATATAGCTGAGAATGTAAAAGATGATGTGGCAAATTCCTATGTCTAGCATTGGTCTTTATCTTTTTTTTGGCAGATTTTTGGCTTTTTCTCTTATTTTGCTCTTAAAATTTTGCTGAAAAATAAAGTCACTCCGTTAAAAAGTTTACTGTATCAGCATTCATTGCTCAAATAAAAGAGAAAGACGTAAAGAAGCTGAAGTCTTTCCGTTTTCAATTCCTTTAATTTTCTAATAATGGTTCATTTTCCATATATAGATCTGCCCTTTCATTTACCCCTGTACTAAATGAAGAAAAGGGGCGGTCTTCATGAATTTATCCATGCAAATAAGGATGGCAAAGTGCAATCAATTGAGGTTTCATCTCCACGCCCTTTTACATTTAATAGGGGTCTTCATTTTAAATTGAGAAGATGTATTAGGTGATAATGATAATTTTCAAAAGATAAACCTAACATTTATTATTATTATCGATTTTTGGGTGTTCAATTATAATTTATTTATCTCGTATCAAGAAACCCCCACTTCCAACCGAGAGATTGTGAGTTCGAGTCTCACTAAGAGCAAGGTGGGAAGTTCTTGGAGGGAAGGATGCCGGGGGTCTATTTGGAAACAGTCTCTCTACCCTAGGGTAGGGGTAAGGTCTGCGTACACACTACCCTCCCCAGACCCCACTAAGTGGGATTATTACTGGGTTGTTGTTGTTGTCGTATCAAGAAACTCCAAGAGTAAGGTGGGAAGTTCTTGGAGGGAAGAATGTCGAGCGTCTGTTGGAAACAGCCTCTCTATTGCAGGATAGGGATAAGGTCTACGTACACACTACTCTTCTCAAACCCCACTAGTGAGATTATACTGGGTAATTGTTGTTGTTGTATTTCGTATCAAGAAAAGTATGCATGGGACTGAGCTCTTGCATTGAGCTAAGACATATTTGCTAGAAGGAGAACTTCCTATTATTTATCATTGCCATCTCAGAAACATTTTTCTTTTTTGGTTTATGCTTCGCGGAAATGAGCTTCTCATGGTAAGCAACCCCCACTTTCAATCGAGAGGTTGTGAGTTCGAGTCTCCCCAAGAGCAAGGTGGGAAGTTCTTGGAGGGAAGGATGTCAGGGGTCTATTTGGAAACAGTCTCTCTACCCTAGGGTAGGGGTAAGGTCTGCGTACACACTACCCTCCCCACACCCCACTAAGTGGGATTATACTGGGTTTGTTGTTGTTGTTGGAAATGAGCTTCTGCCTCCAAATAAAGCTTTTCAACTGATGAGCAATGAAACCTCAAGTTTCTTATTGAGTTGGAAGATTATAGGAGTTATCTTGGTCTTTTTTTGTTTATTCTTTCTGATATTTTTTATAAATTAGTTTTTGTATACGTAAGCAAGAAATTTTTAATTCCTTCTATGTCAATTATATTTATGAACATATCATTTTTATATCTGTTATATGACCGCACAAAGCGACAATTTCACTAGTTTATTATATAAATGTACACCATAGAGGAGAAATCTTTTTTGTTTTTCAAGTAAGTCATTCTTTATTGTAAAATTATAAATGAAGAGTTAAAGTTTTGAAAATAAATTTTGGTGTAACTAATAAAAAAGGTCCAAAACGGAAATGGAGAATGGAAAAAAGTTTAAGGGTTTGTTTTGAAAGCCACCAGGTAATTGGAATTGGTGTAATTACTAGGGTAGTAATTACACAACCAGATTAAATTTTAAATAAAATAATTATCAAAACTTAAAAGTTAATATAATAAATATATGCCTATAAATTATAATAAATATAAATGATATTGCATTTGGTATTTAAGATGTATATTTTTTCGTGAATATACATTAATTAGTAATTATATATTTATAACTAATATTATAAAAACTATTTTTATATATGTTTTTAAAATTAATAATATTTAGTTTAGATACATACAAAAACAAAAAAAAATATATGTCTTGTAAGAATATCATGGAATTCATGTCTGATAAAATAAATTATTATTTGTAAATATAATGTCATAACATTTTTTAAATGTTTGACAAAACTAATCTATCAATTCTAACTAAAAAAACGAACAACATGCAATGTGAGCCAATACTACTAAAACAAGCAAATTAGAACTATGAATATAACATAATTTCAAAATTCAAAAAAAAATATAGTTTAAAATATGTCAAATTCCAACATAATAATAAAGTTCCACTACAATTTAAGATTAAGAATCATAATAAGTTTATAACCACATTCAACAACGAAATTCCACTTTAATTGCATCGCTCATTATATGTCAAGTTTGTTAATGACTCATTATTTTTAATATTAAGAGGTGTAGTTTTAAAAAATAGAATTATAAAATAAATAAAAAATAAAATATAAGCAATTACATTGAATCGCAAAAAGTAAAGGTAGAGAAATAAAAATAATGTACAAAAAAATATTTTAAAATTTCAAAAGAAATTAAAAAGTAAAAATAAAATAAAAAATGAAATAAATAGAAATAAAAAGTTATAAAGAAAATAAAATAAAATAAAAACAAAAAGAAAAGAAACCAAAAAAAAACCTTGCAATTATACAGTGTAATTACTACCAATTCTCACTTTCCCCTTGAGTATGAGAGAATGTAATTACACCCTTCCAATTACACCAAATTTCATGCTGACCAAGTACTTATTTGGCCAAACAATTATGTCAAACTGTGTAATTACACTCAAATCCATTTCTATTGTGACTTTCCAAGCCGGCTCTAAAAAAAAAAAAAAATCATCATAGAAGTCGCATCTGTTTATGCGATGTACAGAGCTGAAACTTCACGAACCAAAGTGACATTTCAAAACTTGAGGGACCAAAGTGAGTTTCATCCACATCATTTGTTCCTCCGTTATTCAAGAATCAGAAATGGCCATCCAAAAATCCAAAAGGGAAAAGCCAAAACCAAGATCCGTAACACTTATTTATACTATATTAAAAGCACGAGAACCCTTAGCAAAATGTCGTTCGCCTTTTTACCCTTTAAAAATAGAGTTTACACTGGATAAAACTGTCATTAAACTTTTTCTTTTTTTTTAATATTTTAGACTTTAAAATCAGCTAAAATTTTGGTTATAAAAACTTTCCTTATTTGAACTAATTACGAAGTCATCACAATTAATTTGCTTTAGACTTTCCTTATTAATTAACCGTGAAGTCATCAGAATGTAATTTGCTTTGCGGATGTATTTGGATTTGGTTTGATTAGCCCGTGTCTATTAATTTCTGACATGTTATATTATTTATTATTTAGGATTCCTTTATAACAAATATTACAGTCATCGTGAAATCCAAGTAAAAATTAGACTCTCAAAATATTTAGGTTTAGAAGTTATTTTTAAAAACAAAAGAGTGTCGTGCGGTACCTTTTTATTCTAAGACTTTGAATCTTTCTAAATTTACGTTACTCCTATCAATTATCCATGAAGGCTTTCTTTTAGATTATTTTTCTGTTCTACTTGGTGTCTGGTATCCGTATTAGAGCCCGACTGTATATATTCGGATTCGTGCCGCATAGGGCCCCATTCGGAGGAAGCGCTCCCTATCAAAAAAAATTCCATAACCAGGGGTCGAACCCGAGACCTATAATTAAGGAAAGAGAAGTCTCATCTGTTGCATCATATCCTTTGGTGTTCTTTTTAACTTATTTGTTAGTTAAGCACTTAAGTGCAATTATCAACTCATTACATGAATCTATTTAAAGAAGTTTAGGCTCATGTAAGTTATAGTGTGTCTAATTCGAAGTTGATTATCTTCAAGTTTCTTTCAACTTCATATTTCTCTTCCTCCTATTGCACTTATTTGCATCATCTACATGAACATATGTGTATAATTTGATTGAAGTATTTAAATATAGTTCAAAAGCATTTTGTTCACGAAGGTCTTAGCGAAATATCGTTCGTCTTATTTACCTTTTAAAAATAGAATTCACACTAGACAAAATAGTCATTTGATTATTTTTCAAGCTAATATCTAGGAGTTTGAAATTAAATAAGATTTATTACTTATTATACATTTCCTTACTTGAATTAAGTAAGAGGCCCTTATATTTAGGACTTTAAAATTATTAAAGTTTTATCTTACATGAACTTAAAATAAAGTATCATTAAATAACTCCAAATATTTATATGTTTTACCTTTTATATGAATTTTATACAATTGAATTTTTTTTTAACTCAAAACAATTGTATAATCATGCTAAATTTTAGGTGAACAATTATGATGTAAATAAAATAAAATAAAATAAAGAAAAAATGAAAGATAGAGGAAGTAGTTTGCTTTGTCCTTTATTCAAAAATCAGTATTTAACCTATAAATGCTATGAGTATTCTATATGAGATTCGTCCATTGGATATTAATTTTATTCATCGATCAATAATTTGCTTAGATATAAATATTTATATAGATTTTAAAAAATATTACTAGAAAAAATAATTACGAAAATATTTAATAATAGCGAGAGAGAGAGAGCGAGAGAGAGAGGGGTAATTGGCAAAAGTCATTACTAATGCTACGACAAACATAAAGTGCAAAGGTTTGATTTTTTTTATCATTTGACAAAAAACAATTGGATAAAAATATAGTTATAATTAAATAATTATTTTATGCTATGCGCTAATATTAATAATTTAAATCCTCAAAAAAAATATTATTTCGATTAGTGATTAAAAAAGACAATTAAGTATTTGAATTGACTTTTTTTTCCCGGATTTGAATTAACTAACTAGAAATAATCTAATTTTTTTTTGTGGCCAAAATTAAATATTTCAATCAAGTATATCTATTTACATCCACTAGTTACATTTGGACTCTATAACTAGTCTCTAAATTCTTCCTATCTATGTAAAGGTATATAAAAAAAACTCTTTCCAATACCTCTCTACCTCTACTTAGGATAGCTATTCAAAGACTTTAGGACTCTTCTCCAATTGCTAAATTGTTGTCCTCTTATATGCATTTGTATTACAATCTCTTTAAGGATCTGTCGACCCTCTTTCTTTTTGTCTTGAAATCTTCTTATGTTTCTTTCACTCCACAAATGGTAAACAATAGCAACATATAAGAATTGTAGAATCTATGCTCGTGGTCTGTTGTTCCTTATTTTTCTGCTAATCCATTCTGTTTCTTCTTCCCAGTTACTGACCTTCCTCTTTTCTCCTAGCCATTGAAGTATTGAATTTCAGATGTAGGCAGAGTAGCTGCACTGGAAGAACAAATGCTGCAAAGCCTCCTCAACTCCTGTATTATACAAACACAATCTGATTGTACTTTGACACCCCATTTCTGTATTCGATCCACAGTAGCTAACCTTCCCATAAGTGACAGCCATAAAATAAACTTGTGTTTTGGAATAGTCTTTGATCCCAATACAAGTCCTCTCCATTTCATTTTCTGATACTGTGGTAGAAAGGCTTGGTATGCTTTTTTGATTCTGAACTTATCTATGGTGCAACAGTCTTGTAATGCCTCATTTAAATCCTTGTTCAAGTACCATTTCTTTGCGACCAATATTTTTCGTACTATCCAACAAGCTCTAGCTGGAGTTGTCATTTGTTGTATGTCTTTCCTTTTGATATAGAATGTGTGGATCCATTTTATCCATAGAGAATCTTTCTTCATTGCTACGGCCCATAACAACTTGCTAAGTGCTGCTTTGTTCCAAGTATGAAACTCTATAAAATTTAGACCCCCTGCTGAATATGGCTTACACAATGTCTCCCATGCAACCAGTGCTCTCCTTGAGCTCTCATGACTGCATGTCCATAAGAAGATTCTGCATATTCTTATTATAAGCTGAATGACCTTCTTTGGGATTAAGAACACCTGGGCCCAATAGGTTTGCATCTCAAATAGAACACTCTTTATGAGTTGGGCCCTTCCACTATATGCTAAGTACTTCATAAACCAACATCTTATTCTTGTAGTCATTCTTTCAACTAGTGGTAGACACTATTGAACTGTGATCTTCTTTGATGATAGAGGAACTCCCAAATATCTGAATGGTATTTCCCCCTCTGAAAACTGCACCTCTTCTAATATTTGATTCTTCAACCTTGAGTTAACCCCTGCCACATATAAAGAACTTTTCTCTAAATTGTCCTTTAATCTAGATACTTCTGAGAAATGATTAAACTGCTTCATCATCAACTTTATTGAAATTACATCAGCTCTATAACACATGATTAAGTCATCCACAAAACATATATGAACTATCTCCACCACTAAGACAAACAAGTATGGAGACATTAGATCTCCCTGTCTTAAACCTCTCTTGGCTTGGAATCTGGGTGTAAGTCCTCCATTGAATAGCAATGAATAGCTCACTGTACTTACACATTCCATAATCAGATTGACGAATTTCATAGGCATCCCAAATTCTAGCAATATCATTCTGAGAAAACCCCAGTTCATTGTATCATATGCTTTCCTAATGTCTACCTTCACTAGACATCTAGGAGACACTCTTTTTTGTTTTCTATCCCTTTACCAATTCATGAGCCACAATTACATTATCCAGAATATTCCTCCCCTTAATAAAAACTGATTGTGAATGTCCTACTAGATGGTCAACTACTAGTTTTAACCTAGTAGTAATAACTTTGGCAATCAGTTTATACAGAGTTGTGCAGCAGGCTATAGGTCTGAATTCCTTCACAAAAGAGGGATTTTTAACCTTGGTAACTAGTGTTACAGTAGTACAGTTCACATCCTTTAGCAACTTTCCAGTTTGGAAGAATTGTGTTGTTGCCTTTGTCACATCCTTACCTATCAAGTGCCAGTATTTCTTAAAAAATTCTGTTGGAAACCCATCGATACCAAGAGCTTTTTCAGCTGGCAGATCCTTCAAGGCTTGAACTACCTCAGTTTCTATCACTTCTTGAATGAGAAGTAACTTTTGCTCAGCAGTAATACAAGGTCCATCTCTTGCAATTGTTGGATCTAAATATGGCATTTCTCCTTCGCTTGTGCCCAACAACTTCTGGAAAAAACTTATAAATTCTTTTTGGATCAGAACAGGGTCATGTAGTTGAATGTCACCTTCTGTGCAGATTGATGAAATTTTGTTTCTTGCTTGTCTTGCTTTCAATGCTGCATGGAAAAATCTCGTATTTGAATCACCATATGCTATCCATGTTGCTTTTGACTTCTGTCGTATCACTTGTTCATGTATTGTTTCCTATTTTTCTAGTTCCATTAGGGTCTCTTTTTTAGTTGTTATAAGCTGTTCATTGGACAAGTCTGCACTTAGGTCTAGCTGTACTTGTTTCAGTTCTTCTTCCAGTATACTGATCTTCTTCTCCAACATTGACATTTCTTTGTTCATCTGGGATGTCTCTATTTCTATAAACTTCAGTTTCCTCCAGATTGAGTACATGGTATGTCCATGCACATGTTGTTCCCACACTTTATGTACTGCTTCTTTGAAACTCTTTTGGGATAATAGAACATTGACTAATCTGAATGGCCTTGGCAGTTTTTGCTTGGCCACTTCTGTTCTGATTATAATTGGAGAGTGATCTGAACATTCCGGGATATGATAATATGCTTCCAAATTTCCATACTTCATAAACCATAAGTCATTTCCAAATGCCCAATCAATCAAGCTGTAGATTCTTTCCTTTGCTTCTTGTTTATTACACCATGAGTAGGTGCACCATTTTCTATTTAGTTGGCCCAATTCAATTTCTTGAACGCAATTTTGGAAATTTTCCATTTCTGATTGTTTTACTGGCATCCCATTAATTTTATCATGCACAGAAAGAATAACATTAAAATCTCCAATCACCATCCAAGGTTTTGTGATAAAACTGTTAATTTGCTTTAACATTCTCCATAGCTCTTGTCTTTCCTATTGAGTATTTATCCCATATACAAATGTTATCTCACAAGCAAATTGTGACTCCTTATCCTCTACCTTGCAATGTACCAGTTGCATATGAGATACAAGGATATTCACTGAAACCTTATTAGGTTTCCAACAAATCCACACCCTGCCTCTACTACTGACTAGGTAATTATCATGAATTTTCCATTCTGCTCCAAACTTTCTTTTTATTTTTTCTGCTCTTTTCTGCTTTACTTTAGTTTCTAGACATCCCAGCAGTACCACTTTATTCTCAAGCAAAATGGACTTCAATTCTTTTTGCTTATAGGGCTTATTCAGCCCTCTTATATTCCAAGAGCATATGATCATGGTGGGTCTTTGTTCCTTGTACACCCTTTTGCCATGTTGGCATTAGCTTTTTCAGGTTCTATCCTTAATGCACTGAATCTGTTCTTTTGCAGGAACTGCTCCACATCTTCAATTCTATCAAGGTTTTTTACCTGTTACCCTTTACTTCTACCATTTTCTGCTTGCCTCTATTTTTACTCTCTTGAACTATCTCACTCTCCTCTATTGTATTTACTTCTTGATTCTCCTTCTCGAGTTCTTCATTTGGTTTGTCAGCAACTTCAATCACAACTTCAGTAACTGAATCTATATTAGGTTTAGCCTTCCATTGCTACTTAATCTTTTTCTTCTGCCTCCTTGGTAATTGCTGGACATTACTGCCTTCACTTACTCTGATTTGTTCCTTGCAACTTGCTTTATGCCTTCCAATTTGTAAGCATTCCTGATAGTACTCTGATTTCCACTCATACTCAATCAGTTGTTCATAGTACCTACCATCAGGCTCCTCTAGTGTTACTGAATCTGGGAGGGGTTGGGCCATATCCATTTCAATAAGTACCCTGGTATAAGATATCCTTTCTTCATTTGCTGTAAGCTTATCAGTACAAATTGGTTTACCCAAACAACTAGAGATTCACCCCAAATTTTCTGTGTCCCAATACTGGATAGGTAAATTAGGAAACACTAACCATATTGGCATTGCATTTAGGGGTTCTTCAGCTAATTTGAAGTTTGGCTCCCATTGTTTCAGAATCATAGGCCTGTTATTATAGGTATAAGTTCCATTCTGTAATATCTTCAATTTGTCCTCTTCATCTTCAAATCTGATAAGAAGTACCCTTCATCATGTAGATATACCTGTGGAGTTTTGATAGTATTCCATACCCCATAAACAAATCTCAGCATCTCTTTAAAAGTAGGATTACCCCTATTGCATAGCTAATTAGGGCTGACCTCCACTTCTAATTCTGCTTTTCTATAGCATTTGCACTTAGTTTAACAATTTTATTTCCATCTTTCAATGTCGGAGGAAAGTAATTAAGCTCTTGCCCTAATTGTTGAGCTCGATTTCCTTTAACTACATCCGCCATTGTTGGTTTGACCGCACTCAAGCTTGCAGAGAATGTTAATTTCCTTGCCGCATTGTGTGCTTCAGGTTGCTGGTGCGCTTCCTCCATCGGTTGCTTCTCTGGTATCTCTGACTAAACTCGGTTCAGTGCTTGCAATATTGTTGGAGTGCTTCCCATACCTATCATCCATTGCCCTATTTGAATTGAGGCTAAACTTTGTGGGACTCCCGTTTCTGGTGTAACAACTCTCAGTGGTTCTTCTTTGGTTGAGGACAGAGTGGTGTCCACCACTGGCGCCGAAATTTGTTTCTTCTTCTGGTGTGCCATGGAAGGCGTACGTTAGTTAGTTTCTCTTAACATACGCCTCCCCCCTTTAATGGCTTCTTCTATCGATAGTTTACCTTTTTCTTCTTGAAGAATATTTGTTTGAAGTAAAATAATCTAATTTTATTCCTTTTCAAATTCATCATATAAGTAAAATTATTTTTTAAGTTTACACAAATCTTAGAGTACATAAATTATTTTTCAGAAAAGACTATCAGCAATAAAAGAAATCAGAATATAAAATGAAATTTAATTAAATTATTAAGAATTAAATTGGTTAAATGCAAACTTTAAGAAATAAGGATGAAATAGTAGAAGCCAAAATATATTTATAAAGAGATGTCAGGTGAGATACAATTTAACATATTTGTAAATAATATTAGTATAAGATATGTATAGTTACAAAATAAGGTACAACTAATTTAACTAAATTCATCTTTTATGCATATTCAGAAGATATTTAATACAATTACTATGGGAAAAATTATTTTTATCATCTAAACAAATATTGCAGTTTATTAACGTCGTGTACATGTTTTTAATTGATAGATACTATACACACGTGCAACGCACGTATACTAAAATTAGTACTATATTAAAAGCACGAAGGCCCTTAGCGAAATATCGTTTGCCTTTTTTACCCTTTAAAAATATATTTTATATTGGACAAAATAGTAATTTGCTTATCTTCCTAATATTTAGGACTTCAAGCGTAGATTTATGAAAATAATCCACCTATTCTATTCCTTTTTTCTAAATATTACAAAAAGTATAGTTATAGATGTGCCATAATTTATGTAAGATAAATTTCAGTTAATATTAAATTATTTTGTCCAGTATAAAATATATTTTTAAAGAGTAAAAAAGGCGAACGACATTATATAAATATTATACAAATTGATAAAAAGAATAATATATTGTTCGAGTAGGAAAAAGTTCAAAAATAATTCGCATCTTCTATACTATCTTAAAAGCATGAAATCTCAATAAATAATTAAGTCTTTGCATTAATAAATTAGCAAAAAAGAAATCAATTCAATATTTTTCAAAATCATTATATAAGTAAAATTATTTGTCAAGTTGATAAAACTTTTAAGATACATAAATTCATTTTCATTAGAACGATCGTGAAAGAAATAAAAAAATAGAGCAAAATCCATTATAATATAGTATTAAAAATTAAATTGCTAAACATGCTAAGTTAAAGCATTAAGGATGTAACATAAGACAAAAGGTATTCAAAAGAAGTGCTGTTATCATTTTTCTTTATTTTTATATTTATTCCAATAACTGATAATTTTCTATATTTTTCAATATAGTATTATATATTTTTGTAATTCAATATTAGTTACTTAAAACTTTTATGGTTATTTATTAATATTTTTCTATGAGGAGTTCTACCTCATCACTCACAAATTTCTACAATATTAAAAGATTCAAATTTTTCAATTTTTTTGTTATCTTTAAATAATTGTGGTAAAAGTATTTTTGTGTTTTTTGCTTATAGTATTTGGTAACGAAGATAACAATAATTTTCATAAGATATTTCACACCTCATAAATCATAATAAGGGCATATAAAACTTATGTGGAGTATGATTTCTTTGTTTTATTGAGCTAGATTAGTGAGATTAATATTCGTTATTTTAGGAACTTACATTTTTTCCTTTAATATTTGTTCAGTAACGAAAAATACATTATTTAATAATATTTACTTAATTTTTAAAATTTGTATATTCATTGACACGTGTAGGACACGCGCAAAGCATGTACTCTAAGACTAGTATTTAGAAAGAGAATGGAAAGTTGTTTTTGCAAACATGAATCGAATTATTTTTTTTTTTTTAAACAATTTTTAGAGTTGCAATTTTAACCATAAATTTACTATACACTTGCTTCACCACTATTTTCCTTAAATGGGTTTTCTTTTTCTACTCCAAAAAGAATAAACAAGCTATGATTCTTCAGAACTAAAACGTATAACTTGATTGTATTGGTCAAAATCTGATCGCTGTGGTCGATCCAACTGAGATCCGTCCAAACGGCGAGACAATGGAAGACGCATGGTTTGCTCCAAATCTCGTACTCACAATATTCGCCATGTCAAAAAACATCACACAGGGAACGACGAAAGCGGACGTTGTATGAAAGTGTATTGACCTAAGAACATAGTAAGGATTCCATAACTATATATAGGGAGGGAGCCTTCTTTGAAAAGGGGGGCTTCTGCTCTTTCTTCTTCCTCGATCTCCTCTATAATCTTCTTAGCAAAAAAAAAAAGACAAAGCAATCTTCCATGGCATATGTAAAATGGTCATTTCCATCAATCGATGAGAATATAAATGAAAAGCTTCAACAAGATTCATCGCCGCTATTTCTTCTTATGCATTATATTTGATTATAGATCTAGAGTTTATCATGTTTGATTAAGATTTAACTTTTATCTTCTTTAATTGATTTAATAAAAAAGATTTAAATATCTTTTGGGTCAAACATTGATCAGAACAAATTCTTCAATTGAAGAACAAATTCATGGAATCAAGAAAGTGCTAATTTCTGAGTGAAAATGAGGACTAAAGGAAAATAATTAGTATACACTTTGAACAAACAACACGTCATATGGAACTCTCAATTTTATAAATGTTAATTAAGAATTTTTCGATGGCTTCAAATAAATATGTCAGTTTGAGTCTATTTATTATTCATTACTCTCAATTTATGTATAATATATAGGAAAAATTATGCGATTTCAACAAATTTATCATTCATAGATATAACTAAATTATCCATAAAACATGAGATCAATTATTTTGAATAAACAAGAAAATAATAAGCTTTTGTAGCTCAGTTGGTTAGAGTGGTTGTTTCGCATTTCGTAAGTTGAGGTCTTGAGTTCGTTTTTCAACAAGAATATTCTATTTTCTGTATTTCTATATTTCGCCTTGGTTGTGTTGTATTCAAGCGCGAATGAATACAGTCGATACATGTTGTATCTTTTTTATACACCCTGTATATATAGGTAATACAAGTTATTTCTTTTGTATACACCCATGTATTTCGTTTTAGTTGTACTCATTGAGCGAACGAATACAATTGACATATATTGTATTCATTGCACGTCTGAATACAAGCAATACAAGTTAGTAACAGTTAAACAGTAACTACAAACGATAATTAGGCAAATTAAAATTCTATCATTTTCCCATTTTTTTCTCTTTGGTTTGTAGTCTTTCGATGACTAATTACGAAAGGCCATGTGATATATCACTTTCAAAGGCAAAAGTGCCACTTTTACTTGAGGCCACTTGATTTCTATCTTTTTTTATTTATTTATTAAAACTCATTCATAAAACAAAGTCTATGTCTTTGACCAACGTAAAACACAAATTGCAAAGCCTCTCTATCAGCCGCCACAAAAATGTCATTTTAATTTTCTTATATTGAAAATTATAATTTGACAAGACAAGATTGTTCAAGTGGTAACTCCCTTAAAAAATGAGGGTAATAACTTATTTGTAAATAATGTTTACACCATATACATATATTTTTCGAATATATATTTTATTAATTAATCATGATTAAATTTACGGCTATGTAATGTTGAATTCTTCACAAAAGATCCTCAACCTCAATGCAATAAACTTCTTTAAAATGGTCCTTAAGAGCTGGCTTTCATCTCCTCATACGAATTCAAGATTAAAATTAAATTTGATAATTTCGATCTTTAAAATTCTTAACACTGAATTTATTAGACTTTCGAAATATCAACATTCCATGTTAAAATACAGAATTCAATTAAACTTTGTAACCAATAATCTACATCCTCCATTGATTCTCTATACGGAACAAACAAAAAAGAAAACATTTCTTTTTTATATACACATGCTATATATGGCAAACGCAGACTATCTATTCAGCCTATTATAATTTTTCAAATAATATAATGCGTGTAGATCTCCGTGACCTAGCTATACCTAAATTTCATTAAATTAAAGAAATGTTGGGGGATAAAAAGCAAGAAATGTTGAATAAAGAAGACTCTAATCCTCATGGTCACCATCAAAGAATTTGACGGAATAAACGAGATTCATCAAATTATTAATAAAAAAATTTCGAACACAAACTCTAAATTCTAAAAATAATTTTTTTTAAATAGGAAAAGATTTCAATAAAATGGGTAATACATAACATGAAATTAAATTTATCGGACCAGTTAAAAAAAAGATGGTCCAGTGCATGAAGCATCGCGCAAGGTCCAAGGCAACAGGGACAAAGCTAGAGTACTGGAGCGGGTTCGATCGAACTCAGTAACTTTGGTTCGAACATTGTATTTATCTTTAAAAGTTTATTAATTATGTATAAATTATTAGTTTAGAACCCAATAACTTAAAACGATATAAGTTTGAAATTCTGGTCCCGCCTCTGCGAGGAAGAGTTACAACCCTAGAGATGTGACGAAAGCAGGTTACTTTGATGCAAGCATCAATGACTAAGAATTTTGAATTTTCATTTGAAAATGAATTTTAAAATTTTTCAAAAATTTGAAAAACTCCAAAAGACTGTTTTTCAAAATTTTCACTCAAATCATATTCAAAAAAGTAACCCAAAATTATATTCATATCCAAACAAAACTCTAATTTTCAAATACTATTTTCACTTAAAAAATCTATTTTTTCGGAATTTTACTATTCCTATATCCAAACGCCTACTAAATTACACAAAATAATTTTATCGTTGTTCCAAGACTCCACCCACTAGATCTGAAAATAATTAATGGAAGAAGTCAGTCAATTGTGTCAAATCCATGTCAAGTTAAGATTTAGTAAATTTAAAATAAAATAATAATACTCCTATTATTGAATATTGACTATTCTTCCACATTTCCAAAACCCAACCTCTTTCTTTAAAAGTAAAGTTATATAATAGGTCCACTTTCCACTTCCACCATTCCTTTCAAATTCCATAACCTCCCAAAAAAAATTCCAAATATCCAAATAGAAAAAAAGAAACAAAATGCCCGCCGGAGAAAATTCCGGTCATATTTCCCAAGAACCGGCCGGTCTATTTCTTCTTGCCAACTTTATCTTCACTTCCATAAAAATTTTATTTTCTACCAAAAAACTTTCTTTTTATATTTTTGCTTTAATTTCCTTTCCACTTTCTTTTTTTCTCTTCTTATTTTCTTTTATAACTTACCCTTTAAAAATTAGTATTCAACATCTTGAAGAACTCTCACTTTTTTCACCTATACTTGTTGAGTCGGGACATGTATTAGAAGAAGCAAGTAAAGAAGCTAAGTCTTTACTTTTCTTGAAATTTTTGTTTTTCTTTCCTACTTTTTTACTGTCTTTTTTTACTGCAATTGCTGCGGTAGATGTTGCATTTTCCGTTTGTTCGAACGGGAAACCGACTGTTTTAACGGCTTTTACCGCGGTAAAAACCGTTTGGAAACGGGTTTTGGTTACTACAATGTGTGTTTACGCTATCATGTTAGCTTGTACTGTTGTCCCGGGGATGTTGATAGCATATTTCAAGACCTACCCATTTATTCGGGTGGTTATTGTGGTTCTCGGGTCGGGTTTGGAGCTCCATTTGATGGCGGTTACGAGCTTGGCGCTTGTGGTTTCAGTTAATGAAGGGAAGTACGGGTTTGATGCTATCAGGTTCGGGTCGGGTTTGATGGAGGGGAAACGGATATGTGGGTGGGTTTTGTCCGGGTTGTTTGTTTTGTTTTCGGGTATTGTTCGTGGGATGATAGAGATGTCGATGAACGGTTGGGATTTCGTGAGAGTTGAATCGACGGTTGTGATTAAATTGTTATTGGATAATGTGGTTTGGATATTTTTATATGCTTTGGTGGTTCAATGGAGCTTTATTGTGACAACTGTTTTTTACTTTGATCTTAAGAAAAGAGATTCTATCAAAAGTGATAGAGATAGTGAGATTAGTTTAATTTGAATATTTTTACTTTTAAAAAAAAATTGTGTTAAATTCTTGTGACACCTAGCTCACTCGTTAATTGTATATGTATTATTCTTGTAGATGGTGCACGATTTTGTATTTTATGGAGTAAATCAAGAGGTGAATTTGTAAAACCATGAACCTCTTAATTATTGATATAAAATCTCTTTTGCATTAGTAATGGCTTTTTCTTATTTATTAAATGGTAGAGGCGGATCCAAGATCTGAAGGTGATGGAGTACGTGAGCAGATTGCTCAATGCCCTGAGTTTTTTATTTTAAGATTTCCATGCAAAATATTTAACCGTTTTCAATATATATGTACATATATATCTAGAATTTTTTCTTAAGGTTAACGAACCCGATTATCCTTCTCCCTATCAATAGGTTAGTCTTAGTGAACGGATAGACGTGTTTGAAATTGTTTTTTTCGTTTTTATTCGATATCTGGTATCTTTTTGGAGCCTAAGTTATTCAAATTCGCGCCTAAAAATTTCAATTTACTAGTTTACTTGGAGATAAAATGTTACTTACTAAAAAGAACTTTGTTCTCAAAATTTTAAACCGAAACCTTTGATTAAGGACAAGAAGTATGTAGCACCAAGATGCTACTTTTGGTTGCAGAGTTGATTCAAAAGAAAAGTAAGAATTTCAAAATAACTTTTTAACCTTTTTCCATACCCATTGCATTGTGTTTCATCTTTTGATTCCAAATTCTTTTAATAGTGTAACTATTAGAATAAATTTGATTATTGAAAGAAATGAAAGTGGCACTCAATCTTATTTCTCATCAGCCAAATACATGGACAATCTTCTCATAACAACAATTTTTTTGTAAAAAGAAACTCAGCAACTATACTTTGGATGCGCACGGAATAAACCTCGTTCCCATATAATAGTCTGCAAACCACTAAAAAAGAAAAATCGTACGAGAAGCCTCGTGCAACGGGCTCAACAGAGGAAAATTCAAGTATTGTTCAAGCACTAGACCTTCAATTTAGGTCCCCTTACTCAACTAACTCGGCCACCCCGAAGTACTTCTCAATATAACATTATTTTTGTTTGGACACCTTAATTTCTAGGGTATGTTTGGGAAGCCACGATTTTGGTGTAATCATACAATTTTGAATTTTGACATACTCCCTTCGTCTCAAATGATGTCTCATGTTTTCTAAAAATAATTATCTCAAATTATATGTCATTTTAAAAGTTCAAGACAAATTTAATTATTTATTCTCTATTTTACCCTTAATAGTAATAATGGTTCTTGAAGACTACTCCTAAATTATGGAGTAAGAGATTATCTCCTAAGACATAAGGGTAAAATAGTCAAAAACACTTCCTACTTATCAGTACTTTTTTAAGAAGCGTGTAAAAGAAAAATAAGTCAGATAATTTGAGACTAGAGAGTATTTATCTGTCCAAATAATTACCTATTTGGACACCTAATCCTCATTAAATTATGTATAATTGTTCATTTGTGATACTTAAAGCTTGTTTGGATGGTTGTTCCGCATTGTATCATATTGTTTATATTGTATTAGTATTCCAAAATAATATTTGTTTTGATTGTTTCGTTAAAATTGATTGTATTGTATTGTTAAATCCACTATTCCGGAAAAATAAAAGGTCCCCTCTTTTGAAACAACCGATTTGATGTAGTGGGATTGTTTCTTATTTTTCTTTCCAATTATGCTCTAATGTATTAGTCCACAATTCTATTTTACCCTTTAGTTTTTTTTTTCTATTTTAATTCTAAATCTCCAACATATGACCTACTTTATTTTTTTTCAGAACTTCTGCCGCCAACGTTAAAGGTGTTTTGCCGCCTTCTGTTTTATTTTTTCTCCTAATTTGCTTTTAACTTAATTCTAATTAATTGTGCTTCTTTGTTTTGCCTTCTTCTGTCTCGCTCCTTTGTTTTGCTTTCTTATGGTGTTTTGCCTTCTTCTTTTTTTATTTTTTAAAATTATTTTTATGCATAATTTTTGATAAATCTAATATGTAAACAATTGAGGGTATTTTAATAAACTTATCAATTACAATACAGTACGATACAATCAAACCAAACAGTAAAATATTATTTAACAATAACAAACAATACAATCTATTCAAACATTACAAAACGCTATAATACAGTACGATACAATATAAAACGATGAGGAACAATGATCCAAACAAAGTGGTAAAGCAACGAACACCGTATAACAATTTTCCCGAACTAGGTAAACATGGGTTGTTGTAATCACGACATTAAATTTTCTTACATATAATTTTGTGGGGAAAATTAGAAGATGTTTTAATTACTAATGACACGAGTAATCTGAGCACCTGAATTCATTGTTGGTATGTCAGAAAAAGTTCTGAGTAGGAAAGTAAAAAAAGGTAAAATTATGATCATTATAGTCATGAAAGATAACCATTATTTAAGGCACTAACATTATAATATTCTTTAAATGAAACCTTTTTGGACAAGTGGGAAAATTCCTCTACCAAAAGTCATAAAAAGGGATAACACTAACGATTCTTCTTAAAAAGTATACTCTATTTGCAATGAAGTCCTTATAAATTTGAACTTTCACTTTGTAAACTTGAAATTCTATCAGTAAAACTTTAATTTAGTTACTTTTAAGTGAAAGGACAATTGACATATAAAATAGGGAGAAATTCAAAATAGCCATATTTACAAGTGGTAATTGAAAACTAGCGATTTTTTCAAAAGTAATCGAAATTTAGCCACTTTTCATGTAAAGATAAATTTGAATGAAAATACTGTTCAAAATCCGGAAAATATTCTGATATAATATACTGGACTTCCAACATAATATACTGGTTCAGCATAATATGCTGGAAGTTCATTTACAGGTGCTCCGATCTCCAGTATGTTATGCTGGAACTTTTTGTGTGTTGGAGTTCCAGCATAATATGCTGGAAGTTCATACACATGTGCACCAATCTCCGGTATATTATGCTGGAACTTTCCGTATTGCAGCAAAATAATGACTTTTTTTCAACGACTTTACAAATGCTGACTATTTTTCAATTATCAATCCGAAAATTGGTTAGCCCGTGCTATTTTCACTATAAAATACTGAAGTAGTAAAGTTTTTAGAAATAGACAATCATAGGATGAAATTTACGCTAGAGATGTTAAAAAGGATAAATAACTTTAAAATAACATTTATAAAAGAATTATTGTCTGTCTTGAACTAGATGATATGTGTAGATGTTCGAATTTTAATCATCCATATCTATTTATTTTACTATATTTAGCTACATTTTATTTCTTTATTTTTAATTTATTTGCTTTCTTTTTTGTTATATTCATCTTTATTTGTTGCTCATCTTTTTTAATCATCTTCTTTATCCACTTGAATTACGTGTACCTCATCAACAAATACGAATTTAGAATTTAAACTTAATGAGTTCGACCGTTACTTGTTACTGGACTTATTATTCTTCTAAAATTATGTGTTCAGAATGTTTTACTATAAATTATGTTGTGTGTTTAAAATGCTTATCCTGGATGAATTCATTGCGGAGGAGCTACATCGGCCACCAGGGGCGGAATTAGGGTGGTAGAAGGGGTTCATCTGAACCCTCTTTGCTGAAAAAATATATCGTATATATAAGGCTAATTTTTTTAATGCGTATATAATAGATGTTGATTTTTTATATGTTTACTTTTTAAATATTTCGTATCTCCTTATTAAAAATTTTGGCTCCGCCACTAATAATTAACATCAGCATAATTTTTGTTACGATTTTTATTACCATCGTTGTCCTTATTGTAGTAGGAATTAACATTGTTAAATTTTGAGAAAGGAGGGACCTTAATAAAAAGGGAGAAATTCAAAAATAGTCAGATTTATAAGTGGCCATTCAAAAATAGCCACAGTTTCAAAAGTAATCAAAATTTAGTCACTTTTCATATAAAGATAAATCTGAATGAAAACATTGTTCAAAATCCGAAAAATATTCCAGCATAATATACTGGAGTTCCAGTATAATATACTGGAGTTTGAAGCACCGGTGCTCTAGTCTCCAGTATATTATACTGGAGCCAACAAAGTATACCGGTTCAGCATAATATGCTGGAAGTTCATACACAGGTGCACCGAACTCTAGTATATTATGTTGGACCGGTCTCTGTTGCAGCAAAATAGTGACTATTTTTTATTGACTTGGTAAATGCTGACTATTTTTGAATGACTGGTCCGAAAACTGGCTATACCGTGCTATTTTGTCTAATAAAAATGAAGGAATTTTTACCTTCCTATGCCACATAGGAAACCTTATTACCCTTAATGTTTAAGGTTTGATTTAATTACACTTAGTATACCAAATTACCAATCTTATACCATACTTAATTAAGGATCTAATTAATGGGCAGTTTTTACTCCTTAACTAGTATTAGTACCCCCGCGATGCGCGGACACAGCCCATGTCGGATTGTGATTTGGATTATTTGAATTATGTATGAATAACTTCAAAATATAAACCTTTCAGATAAAATTTATAGATAATCATTAGATATTAATTAAGAAGTAAGACATGAAACCATTTTGCAAATCTCTTAGTTGATAACTTGTTTTTTTTTTCTATATTTATATAATCCACCGGTTAATTTTAGTACTTGAATTTCGTTTCGTCATCAATATTTTTAAAAAAATCCTAAATATATCATGTGGTGATTTGTCTCGTTTGAACATATTTAGATCATATAATTTTAATAAAATTCTTAATATCATTTTATTTTTTATCTCAAGTTCCAATAAGCCTTATTCTTTTAAAATTTATACATTTTTTTGTTCTTTGCTTATAATTATTGTATTATTTATTATTTAATATTATTATACTTCCATATATTTTTTTCGGGTTACTAATTGACCTACTATCTTACTTATTATCTTTTTAATAATTATAGATAAATATTATTTTTTTATTCTTGAAATTTAATATATTTTACTCTTTTATCCTCTTACTCGAAAGTATTTTACTATTTAAATTTATCAGTATTATTTTTGAATATTATTCAATTATTTACTTTGTTTTATTTTAAAATAATTTAAAGTATAAATATCCTCACACTATCTCTATTTTTTTTATACAGTCTATTCCCTACTAAGAAATTTTTAATTAATTTTTATATTAATATTTTACCTGTAATCAAAATAATATCATATTTTACTTTAAATTATAACTTTGATTGGTCTAAAATATTAATATACAAGTTCTTTGATTATTATATTCCAAATCTATTGAGTTTTTCTTATATTTATTTTTTGTATTACATGCAATAAATTTTCTTTCCTTTTAGTTTCAAGATACAAAATTTGATTTTTTGTTTTCGTTAAAAATTACTTATATTAGATATTTATTTTATATTTTCTAAAATTTAATTCTATATCTAGCAAGACTTTAATTTTTGGTGGTTCTATCCATAGTTTGAGCATTTTCATCATAATATTAAGAACTTTCTAACATTAAGTAAAATAGTCTTTTCCTTTCATTTCTAATATTAAATTTTTAATTATTTTTTTTACTTTTGCTATTATATTATCAGATATATGGTATTATCACAGTTTCATATGGCTTTTAATTAAGTTGCCACTTTATTTAATATAATTATCCATTACTATCCTTTAATATAATATAGATAAATTTAGAATTTTTTTAATCTTAAAATAAGTATCAATTTTATTTTAAAAACATTGCTTGAATTATTGAGTTATTTAAATTTATCAATAGTATTTTTAAGTATTTTATTTCACTTTATTTTAGTTTATAAACTAATTCTTAGCATAAATATTCTCACACTATTTCTAATTTATTCTTAATATTTTAAGAAGAATTTTTTTATCTTCAAAAAAGTTATATCCTTCTAATTTTTAATTGGACTACATTTTTAAAAATTATCGTATGCTTTCATTAATTGTACTCAATTTAGATATTAATCTAAAAATTAATTTCTTATTTGTTGGAACACATTATATCTAATGATAATATTTTCACTATCATTTTATTTCTTTATGTACTATTTTTAAAAATAATAAAATTATAAAATGAAAGAAAACAAATCGAGTGGTTAGTGAATAATTATATTTGGAAAGCAATCAAAATTTATTTACTATAAGAATGTGTCAATTTTAATTTATTTTTACCATAAATTAAATTCGAGCAAATCTAAGTTGTTTTAATCCTTATTAAATTAAAAAATCTATTTAGATTATATCTTAAAAATGCTAAGTGACATTTTCTCAATACGCCACTTGGATTAATATCATGCCTCACTACCCTCCTTTTAATATAATATAATATAGATAGAAGATATAGATATTTAAATTTTTTTTCTTATTTTATAAGTAATTGTATACTTTATGTAAGATCTTATTTTACCGCCTGATTTTTTTTTTAATTTTTGAAGTCAATAAATTTTTAATACCTAAAGTAAAATTTAATTTAATTTCATATTTTAACTTACTCCAAAGTATAAATAGTCATAGGTTATCTCAATTTACGACTTTCTATATTTTTTATTTTTTTCTATTATAGTTTTTAATTAATTTTTTACCTCCATATTTCTAACTAATTTAGAAGAAAATCTATGAGTGGATCAACATATATATACATACACACACACACACTCCAAAGTATAAATAGTCATAGGTTATCTCAATTTACGTCTTTCTATATTTTTTATTTTTTTCTATTATAATTTTTTAATTAATTTTTTACCTCCATATTTCTAACTAATTTAGAAGAAAATCTATGAGTGGATCAATATATAGATATAAATACAAATATAGATATAAATACAAATATAGATATAGATATAGATATACACACATACACACACACACACACACACACACACACATATATATATATATATATATATATATATATATATATATATATATATATATATAGTGAGAGTGAGAGAGAGAGAGATTAGATTTGTCTAAGAATATTTAGATTATGTATAAGATTTATTAAACTACTTCCCTTAATTATGTTTCTATTTATAATTTCTAATAATTAATGTTGTCCTAAAATTACCAAGTGGCTTTATTTTAGCTTGCCACTTGGCTTAACCACAATGCATACTACTCTCCTTTTAATATAACTAGTATTAGTACCCGCGCGATGCGCGGACACAAATCATGTCGGATTGTGATTTGGATTATTTGAATTATGTATAAATAACTTTAAAATACAAACCTTCTAGATAAAATTTATAGATAATCATTAGATATTAATTAAGAAGCAAGACATGAAACCATTTCGCAAATCTCATATTGGATAACCTGTTTTCTTTTTCTATATTTATATAATCCAATAGGTTAATTTTAGTACTTGAATTTCATTTCGTTATCAATATTAAAAATTACTAACTATGTCATGTGGTGATGTGTCTTATTTAAACATATTAAACTATATTATTTTAATAAAACTCTCAGTATTAGTTTATTTTTTTTGTCTAAAGCTTAAATAAGTCTTATTCTTTTAAATTTTACACAATTGTTTTTGTTCTTTGCTTAAAATTATTAAATTATTTATTATTTAATATTATTATACTTTCATTTGAGTTTTTCGGCTTACTAATTGACTTAATATTTTGCTTATTATCCTTTTAATAATTGTCGATAAATATTATTTTTTTATTCTTGAAATTTAAAATATTTTACGCTTTTATCCTCTTACTCGAAACTATTTTACTATTTAAATCTATAAATAATATTTTGGAATATTATTCAATTATTTAATTTATTTTATTTTAAATTAATTTAATATATTCTCACGTTATATCTATTTTATTTTCTTTATATAGTCTCTTCCCTACTAAGAAATTTTTAATTAATATTTTACCTGTAATCAAAATAATATCATATTTGACTTTAAGTTGTAACTTTGATTAGTATAAAATATTAATATATAAGTTCCTTGATTATTATATTCCAAATCTATTAAGTTTTTTTATATTTATTTTTTGTATTACATGCAATAAAAAAAATCTCTTTTAGTTTCAAGATACAAAATTCGACTTTTAATTTTAGTCAATAAAATTACTTATATTAGATATTTATTTTATATTTTTAAAATTTTAATTCTTATCTAGTAAGACTTTAATTTTTGGTGGTCATATCCATAGTTTGAGCATTCTCATCATCAATTTAAGAACTTTCTAATATTAAGCAAAATAGTCTTTTCCTTTCATTTCTAATATTTAATTTTTAATTATTTTTTTACTTTTGCTATTATGTTATCAAATATATGATATTATCACAGTTTTATACGACTTTTAATTAATTTGCCACTTTATTTAGTATTATTATCAATTACTATCCTTTAATATAATATAGATAAATTTAGAAATATTTTAATCTTAAAATAAATATCTATTTTATTTTTAAAAATATTGCTTGAATTCTTAATTTTTTTTTAAATTTATCAATAGTATTTTAAAGTATTTTATTTCACTTTATTTTATTTTCTAAACTAATTCTTACCATAAATATTCTCACACTATTTTTAATATTTTTAAGTTCTTATTTTATCTGTTAGACATAAGTTGTGTGGTATTATCCACAATATCATCTTTCTTATCTTAATAGATAAATAACAACTTTCTCATCTCAAATTTAAATAATTTTTATCATTTTTCTTTATGATGAAAGTTTTGATTAATTTCTCTCTATTTATTCCTTACTTTTGCTATTCTATTATTCAATACATAATATTATTACATTGTTATGTGGCTTTCATTAGCTTGTTTAATTTAATATCTATTTCTACCACACTCGTTTTATTATTAATCATAAAAGTTAATTTCTTATTTGTTTGAACACATTATATCTAATGATAATATTTTCACTATCATTTTATTTCTCCATGTACTATCTAAAAATAATAAAATTATGAAATGAAAGAAACCAGATCAAGTGGTTAGTTAATAATTATATTTGGAAAGCTATCAAAATTTATTCAGTATAAGAATGTGAGTCAATTTTAATTAATTTCTACCATAAATTAAATTTGATCAAATCTAAGTTGTTTTAATCCTTATTAAATTTGTCTAAAAATCTATTTAGATTATGTCTTAAAAATACTAAGTAAAAATATTTCTATTTAGATTATTTCTCTATGTACTATTTCTAAGTGACATTTTCTGAATATGCCAATTGGCTTAATGTCATGCCTCACGATATTCCTTTTAATATAATATAATATAATATAATATAATATAATATATATATATATATATATATATATATATATATATATATATATAATATTTAAGTTTTTTCTTATCTTATAAATAAATTTATACTTTACGTAAGATCTTATTTTACTGCTAGAATTTTTTTAATTTTTGAAGTCAATTAATCTTTAATATCTTAAGTAAGTTTTATTTTATATTTAAGTTTACTTCAAAGTATAAATAGTCATAGGTTATCTCAATTTACGTCTTTCTATATTTTTTATTTTTTTTCTATTTTAGTTTTTTAATTAATTTTTTACCTCCATATTTCTAGATAATTTAGAAGAAAATCTATGAGTGGATCAATATATATATGTGTGTGTGTGTGTGTGTGTGTGTGTGTATGTATGTATAAAGAGAGAGAGAGAGATTAGATTTGTCTAAGATATATTTGGATTATGTATAAGATTCATTAAACTACTTCCTTTAATTATGTTTCCATTTATAATTTCTAATAATTAATGTTGTCCTACAATTGCCAAGTGGCTTCATTTTAGTTTGCCACTTGGCTTAACCACAATGCATACTACTCTCCTTTTAATATAATATAGATTAAAGGTGTCCATATATCCCACGTTTCTCTATCCTCCTAATTCCTAAGACCTACGCAGTTTTTCCCCTCCCCTTTCTTCCTCTTCTCCATTCCTTCTTCTTCTAAAAAAATACAGAGATGGAAATTACAAATTTGTTACGTACGAAATAGCAGGGCCCACGTTTTCCTATTTCTTTTCGGATTCAAAATCATATTCTTATGGTTTTACGACATAGAGCTACTGCCTTCACCAAATATTGAAGATAAATCTTCAAAGTTCATACACACATTTACCTTCCGCTTCAAATTTTCTCAATGAAGAAGAACAAACCTTCAAAGAGATAAAAGAGCAACAATTCCACCATTGACAACCATTAAAAAGCTTTGAATCTTTGAATTCAAACTTAGGTTTTCAAAAATCATTATTTGTTTTGATTGGGTGTTGTTGTAAATAATTGAGAATATGTTTTGGAATTTATATCTCAATTTTGAGGGATTTTGGTGAAGATTTAGACTTGGTTTTGGCTGAATTGTAGATTGAAACTCGAAGAAGAAGAAGAAGAAGAAGAAGAAGAAGAAGAAGAAGAAGAAGAAGAAGAAGAAGACATATTGTAGAAATTGTAGATAAATTGTAGTTACAGTTGGATTGATCAGAATTTGAACTAAATACATCTTCGCACATGTTGACTACAAAAATTTTCTCTTCATCTACAAAAATTCTACAAATATACTACAAATCAATTTTAAGTATGTATAAAGCAATATTATTTGTAAGGGTATCTACATACTTACTACATTATATTACAATTAAACTACAATCTATGTTGAAAATCTACAAATTATCTACAAAATATCTACAAACTGGGTACATTGAATTTTAATATCCCAATTCCCATTCAATTGTAGCATAATTGGAATTTTTGACATAATTGCGTTTTTTCAGAAGATTTGTAGAAGTTTTAGTCGTTTTTTATGTGTGAAAATAGAAAACAAAGCACCTACAATTAGAATACAAATAATCTTCAATTTATCTACAAAATATCTACAAATTGGGTGCATTAAATTTTTATATCCCAATTCCCATCCAATTGTAGCATAATTATGATTTTTGATATAATTGCATTTTTTCAGAAGATTTGTAGAAGTTTTAGCAGTTTTTTATTTATGAAAACAGAAAATAAAGCATCTACAATCAGAATACAAATAATCTACAATTTAACTACAATTTATCTACACTTTATCTACACTTTATCTACAATATGTCTTCTTCTTCTTCTTCTTCTTCTTCTTCTTCTTCTTCTTCTTCTTCTTCTTCTTCTTCTTCTTCTTCTTCTTCTTCTTCTTCTTCTTCTTCTTCTTCGAGTTTCAATCTGAAATTCAGTCAAAACCAAGTCTAATCTTCACCAAAACCCCTCAAAATTGAGATATAAACTCCAAACCATATTCTCAATTATTTTCAACAACACCCAATCCAAACAAATAATGATTTTTGAAAACTCAAATTTGAATTCAAAGCTTTCAAGCTTTTTAATGGCTATCAATGGTGGAAAATATATGGAAGAACAGATGAAGATGAAGATGAAGATGAAGAACAGAAATCTCCTTTTCGTTCAAAACTTGAATTTAATGTAGACTCAATCAATCGCAAGATTTTTTCTTGATTTTTATCGCGTTAATTATGGAAGATTTTGCTCAATTAATTGTGTATTAAACAAATGGTACAGAAATTGTAGGAAAACTGTGGACTGAGCGGATAATTTACATAGTATGCACATATTTGATAATAAGGTTTCATATATGGTATAGTTAGGAAAAAATTCCAAAAATAAAAGGAGAAATCAACGAGGAGTACGGGCCCACTGTGAAAGTGGGCCAACCGGATCAGTTGAATGCACATGGCCCAAATTGACAAACAAAACAAAGACAAGAGTCTGATCCTAGGGGACCTAGACTCTAGTCCGTTAATCAAGGCCGGGCCCATCAAAATTAATTTGGATAAGATGAGACTCCCTCTTAAATTCTGTCATATGTGGTTTGACTTTTAAAATTCTAGATTTTGGGTTCGAGTTACGAATATAAAAAAAATCTTGGTAATCAGCAATTCTCCTTTAAATTTTAGAAAAATAATTTATTTTTAAATTTGAAAATAATTTAACTTAAATTTATTATTATATTTTAATGACAAGTTTTATAGCCACAATACTGTTATGTTATGTTTAAATCACAAGTTTTAAACGTTTTATAACCATACAAATGATATGACATGTTTAACAACAACAACAACAACAACGACCCAGTATAATCCCACAAGTGGGGTCTGGGGAGGGTAATATGTACGCAGACCTTTCCCCTTACCCCGAAGGGTAGAGAGGCTGTTTCCAGGAAACCCTCGGCTCAAAAAAGCAATAGGAGATGATATATTAGTACCATAAAAATGCGTAATAAAAATAACAACAATATATAAGAGATATGAAATACAGAATACGAAATACGAAATACGAAATAGTACAACTAGAAGGTAAAGCCCTGCATGTTTAAGTTATGACATATTTAAGTTAACAAATTTTAATTTTTTTTATTTATGTTTTAAATTTCGTCCCCACTTAAATATGTTCATATGAAATGAGATAGAGGGGTGAAAATTAGTCACTAAAGAAATAGTTGATGAAAATACTAAAGGCGTCTTAATCTGTGGCGACTTCAGAAAATATCCGTTAGACGAAGTCAACTCAAGTTCCATTGACATTACTCGTAATACAACGGAGACGGAGGGTAGAAGTTACGGGTTCGGTCGCACCCAATTTTTGTTCAAATTATGTTTTTATTTTAATAAATTATTAATTTAGAACTCGGTAACTTAAAAAATTTAAACTATGAACCAGTAAATTTTAAATCCTGGTCTCGACTCTACTTGTAATATGCATCTCTATCCGTTTCTGTATCTTTTCTCTTCATTTCTTACACACATTTTCGTATATGTGTGCACACACAGAGACCTAGGGGTGTAAATGGTTCGGTTCGGTCAGTTATTTTATAGAATTTGTACCATACCTATTTTTTGATTTTCCATTTTATATAACCAAAATTAGACTTTTCTGAATCGTCCCAATCATCTCGGTTTTTCTTCACTATCGGTTCGATTTGGTTATTTTTCATATTTTTTTTAAAACGTCATATAACAATCGTTAGTAGACGTTAGAATGTGATAAATGTGTACTTGCATAGGACTTTGGCAAAACTCTCCAGATAATTTTACTATTTAAAAAAGTGATGAATCAAGATGTCCATAATAAAGATTCATCCCACTATTCTATGGTAGCATAAAAAATAAGCAAAAATATAAGTCACACGAGTGGAAAGATACTAATCAGGTTGAGACTCAAGAATAGAGTTTGTTAGAAGATTAGCATCCAACAATAGAAATCTAAATCATACGAGAGGAAAGATATTCAATACTTTGTGACTTGCTACTCAAGATGTTAGAACTAATTTGGTTTCAATAAAAGTAGCATAATAGATTTAAAAGTTAGGACTTTTGGGTATTAATTACTTGGTCACTTATAGCCATTTTCATAATTCTAAGGCCCAAAAGAAAAAAATTAATGCTTTGTCAATTTTAAACTTAATATATAAAATATATATTATATATAAATTTATTCGGTACGGTTCGATATTTTACGGTTTATTTTTATAAAATTTAAACCGATCCTATTATTCGGTGTGCTTATAAATTTATACAAAAGCTTACGGTTTTACCGAATAAAATCTAATAATCGGTTCAGTATAATTTCGTTCGGTTGGTTTAATCAATTTTTAAAGATCCATTGACATCCCTACACAGACCAGAACATATAAGAAACGAAATCAAGACTAAAGAAACCTTAGTTGAACCTAATTAAGTTTTCAAAATCAATATAATTTGTCAACTTTTTCAACTATAAAGATGGCGTTATAGCTACAATAGAGAAAAGAAAGAGTAAAATATTGTCTAAATACTGACCCTAATCTTGAACCCTCAACTGACTTAGAAAAAGAAGAAGATGAGATATGCAATCTTGAAAATAAGATAAATAAATAGTTATTTGAAATAAAGGTAATATAGGTATTATAATAGTACAAAATATCCTTACGTACTAACAGTATATATAACTTAAACTCTATCGGGTGTACCTTCAACTGACTTAGACAAAAGGGGAAGAGGAGATATGCAATCTTGAAAATAAGATAGATAAATAGTTATCGTACAAATATTCTTACATACTGACAGTATATATAACTTAAACTCTACCGGGTGTACCATCAAATATTAATGGCAAATTAGAGATTTTGCTATAGTCAATATTTCCTTGCAATTCAATGATCTCATCCCCTTGGTTCTTCTTGCAATCAAAATATAAAACTGTATAAGCCACTAGTTGGATCACCTTCAACAAACAAGAAGCAATTACCATAATCAACATAGTAATCATGTTGTGAATAATTTGAGTACGCTGAAAAATTATTAAAGCCAATAAACTAAACAAAATATTTAAAATAAACCCTTTCATCTCATTGCCCTTAATAATTTTTCCACCTTTTCCAAGAGCTATAATTCCATAACAACCTTCTTCGACAGTTGAAACGACTAAGGCTAGTACCCAAACTGTCGATATATAGAGATAAAAAATATAGGACAATATTACAAACGCAACAATTTTTGAGAAATCATTCATGGAATAAAATAAAGGAGTTGCCATGGATAAACAAAAGAAAAAATATCCAATAACAAGAATTGTAGTGTAAAACACTGTGAAAAATAGCCTTATGCATGATCTTAAAATCTTGAAACCTAAATCCTTGACGGATAAGGTTTCAGAAAAGTACGAGGTAGCAGAAATCAAGATTATTGCGTTAGTGGAGAAGAATGAGATAAAAAAATAGGAAAAAATAAATGCAAAATCAATGGCCAAAACAAGTTTAGTATTTTGTTTAATACTAGTAAATAGAGAAGCAATTGTAGAGCCATTTGCACTAGAAATAGGAATGAGGGATTCCTTAATAAACATGTCTCTTAACAAGGAATCAGACATGGATTTGAATATCAAGAAGAAGATTGAAGTGAAAAGAAGGTAAATCATGATTATTAATCCCATGATTTTTCCATTTTTTGGAATAAGTTTAATGGATTCCTTTAGAATTCCCACAAAACCAAAAAATTTATAAAACTCCATTACTTGATGTTCTTAAAATTTAAGGATAATTACTATGGTATGATGGAGAATGCATTGGTTTTTGTAAGCATTTGAATTTGAGCTAGAGTAAAGCTCTTGAAGTAGTCAATGGAATTATAATTAGTTTGTTATTTAATTTTATTTACGAGGTCTTCGTTTGAAATTGTGTTGCTTTATTTTATTGACGAGGTCTTTGTTTGCATTTGTCGGAATACAATAAATTAATCATTGGATTTTTTTAAAGTATGACAAGTGCCAATTCCTAGCCTCTAGGTCACGCAGCGGCGAAGCCACATGGTCATTGGTCAACTGACTACCCTTCGTCCAAAAATTATACTGTGTACATAAGTAAAATATTTCGTTTTAGAGGTATATAATACATATTGAATACCTTTTGTTAGAAATTTTTTTCACTTCTTTTAAATTTGAACATCCTTAGAAATTTTTTTAGCTTCGCCACTGGGTCCGCGTCGCACGTTATAGAGGGCATTTTTTCACAGTATACCTGCCCATCAAAAAATAATAACCTACAGATAATATTATATTCTCACAAAATATAAATGTTTCTTAAGATGATGATAATAATAATAATAATAATTTAGGGAAAATGACACTTTTAATCCCATAGTTATTGCAATATTGTGGTTTTGGTCCCTATGTTATTTGGCTAAGTACATTAAAACTTTAATTAATATAACCGTGTGATTTTAGTCCTTTAGACTAACACAAAGTTAAAACATAATAGTATTTTATTTAAAAATACAGAAAATTAATTTTAAATTTTTTTAAACTAATAATATTTTATTAAGTTGTAATACCCTATGTTTTTAACAAGGGTGTATTGGTCATTAGCATAATAATAATAATAATAATAATAATAATAATTATAAGGAACTAACTAAAAAAAACAACAATAAAACTAAATAAACAAAAAAAGAAAGAAAGAATAACGTGACATAAGTCACAAAGGTTAGGATAAAAGGAAAAAAAAAAAGAAAAGGAACAAACATCTGCCAAACAAAAAAAGGGGGAGAAAGGGAGGGGTTGTTGCTAGTTGAAGCAGAACGATAGAAACGCTAAAAAAAAATTCAAAAAAGAAAGAAGAAGAAAAAGGTTGGTACCAAACCTTAATACGCACTGGTTCTTGCGGGTAATATTCGAATTTCTCATCTGGATTCTTTTCTTCTTATAATTCTTTTTTTTTTATCTCAGTTCATATATTTGAAGGGTTTCACAAGCTATAAGAAATTTAATACCAATAAGAGTTATTTTGGGCAAATTATGCAATTGAAAGTTGGTCAATGTTATCATAGGATAAATTAACTTGGAAAAAGAAGGGTATTGATGTATTTGTACTTAAACTAGTCTCATTATATATGATCTTTATTAGGTATAAATTAAGTTAGGGTGCAAGGATTGAGTTTTGGTGTTTAAATGTATTGCAATGACAATATCGAATTTGGATTTGAATGTTATGAGTCTAGTATTGAGTACAAAAGATAGGTACTAATTAAGAAGGAATATTATGGATAGTAAAGTTATTTCAGTTCAAATTTATACTCACGATTAAGGAAATGGATCAGTAAAGGGAATAAACCATATAAATACCTTTTTATTTAAATAATTTTGGACTAATTTAAATTACTCATAGCATGGATAAATATAATTCGGCGAATTGATGATAAAGTATAAAACTCGGAGGATTGGGGTATTATAAAATAGCTATGAATTAGCCTAAATAAGAAAATTAACATGAGATTGATATTATGTAATTATAGATTGATTGGAGGAATTTGTACGAGTTGCTTGAGGTGAAGCAATTGGTATTTCGGCACGAGTACTGTGAGTAGTAACCTTACCTCAATTTGTATTTCTACAACTAGCATGATTTACATACGATTTTAATATGAACATGTTACCGACTGTTTTGAATTTGCATGTGGGACAAGTCCTTTACTCGATATGATACTACTATATTTATTTTAAACGATTACAGTCATTATAAATATTCTCATTGTTACTGAATATATTATACCGTTACTTGAGATAAGATTTACCGTTATCGAAACAAAGTTACATGATTTGATAAGAATCGAAATGCCCTAATTGTTTTAAAATATTTTCCTATGAGTACATACGAATTACAGAGACAAGTATAAATGGGAGTAGACTTTGAAGGATCCCGTAGCTAACGACGGGTTCGTTAGACCTGGTGCACATTGTATTTACCGATTATAAAGTACAGTTATAGCCCTCGCTAGTAAGAAGGTAGAACTAGCATACCGTTACCGATTTTCCTCGAGTAGGTACTACCATTATATTTGACTTCTTGCGAAGAAGTCCACAGTTATACCTATTACATAATCCGTTCATTAAAACCTCCCAAATGTGAATGTTGATATTATACAGTGGTTACCGAGCTTATTACTAAATCATTATTTGTATTATACTACAAGAAGAACATGATTAGACTGAAAATTATTTATTGTTTCTGAAAGGGCATTTTTATATTATCTTCTGTTTGAGATACTAGCATATTTTATAACTTGTCCCCAATAAAAACGGTTGTGGTTAAGTGTTATTACTCACTGAGCTATCGACTCATTCCCTGCTAATTTTTTTTACAGAGACGACAGTTGATGCGGGCGAGGATTTCGTTAATTAGAGTACACAGGTTGATAGTTCTTGGTGAGCCTCGCACTTGTTCGCGTGGGCGGAGATTTTATTTATTGTTATGGTTTTTTCTTTGAACTCTTAGATTCGCTCCATAGTCATTATTTTAGTGTCATGAGTATTCTTTTGTTACTATAGTCTTATGTTGAGTATCATTCTCATTTATCAAAGTTGGAGATAAATTAGTATTTCTAGTGGTTAGTTGGTGGTTTAGTTATGGTGGAGACTTGTTTTGGTTAATTGACAAGTTGTCACTTGTTTGGTATGGTATTAGTATGTTTGGTTGTTGATTTGAGACATAGAAAATTTTTGGGATAGTCCAAAAACAGGGGAAGCTCTGTCCTATTTTCTGTAAAATACCGATGAGGCTTCCTTGGGAGCACTTGCTCCTAAGTGCCGGTCATGATCCTAAATTGGGTCGTGACAAAGTTGGTAGCAGAGCCTAGGCTTTAAGTCCCGAGTCATGGAGCAATGTTTAGTAGAGTCTTGTTCAGTGTATGTAGGTGCCCATACTTAGGATCTTGAGGCTACTGAACATCTAGGAATATTTTCCCTTCTTTCATTATTTGATCGTGCGTTGAGATAACTTGAGATTGACTTTGGAATATTTCTTTCACAGATGGCTAGGACATGGGGTGATGGGTGTGAGACTACCCGGGGTGGAGGTCAAGTTGGGGTTTATCAAACTAGAAGACAGACTGCTCCTCAACCTGAAGTTGGGAACATGGGTCAACCCCTAGATGCTATGCCAGATCAAGTGCAAGGGCAGGGAGTTCAGGACGCTCCACCACCAGTGCCAACTGTTGTACCTACTGTTGCCTTACCGGCATATGGGGTGGCAAAGTTATTGAATGTGTTAGAGGCATTGATGCCTACTCATGGTGGAAGTTCAGCTCCTCGGGCTGCTTTACAGACACAAACACCTACACAGACTCAGACTTTCAGAAATAAGGAAGTATCCCTACAAGAGTTTCTGAAATTGTAATCACCAAAATTCACAGGTTCTGATAATTCAGTAGATCCTGAAAGTTTCTTGGATGGGACACTTTAGGCATTACATGCTCTAGGATGTTCTAGTGAGATATCCGTGGAGCTCGCAACATACAAACTAAAGGATATGGCCAATACATGGTATGAAACTATATTGTTAGGAAGGCCAGCAGGAGTAGCACCACTGACATAGGAAGAGTTCACTAAGTTGTTCAAGAATCATTTTCTTCCAGACAGCTTGATGCAAAAATATGCTAGAGACTTTGAGAGATTGGTTCAGACTCCAGATATGGATATGTCAACATATAACACTAAGTTTTGTAAGCTGGCTATATATGCTCCTTATTTAATGCCTATCGAAGAAGCTCGAGTTCAGAGGTTTGTTGATGGATTGGTTGGTCGTTTATACATTGTAGTAGCCCCTCATATGAAGACTTTATCCTACTCTAATGTAGTCGACCTTGCTAGAAAGATTGAAAACAAGGGACGTGATGAGCGTGCAACTAGTGATTTACGTAAGAAGGCCAAGATAGGAGGGTCTTTTAGTGGCGGTTTTAGTGAAAATCGAAGAGCAGGAAATCAGGGACAAAAACAACAGGGTTCTCAGATAGGGACACATTTTTCTTCATAGTCCACATACAGACCACATTACAGACAGGGTAATAGGGGACCATAATCTTCTAGACATCGTAATTCTGGGCAGATATATGCCACTACTCCAGTCTGCCAGACCTGTGGTAGATCACATTTGGGCAAGTGTCGTGTTCTAACTGGAGAGTGCTTTCGATGTGGCTAGTTGGGAGTTGGGACATCACTTGAGGGATTGCCCTTAGCCTCCGAGAAATTTCAACCAGGCTTCTATTCAGTCAGGTACACGTACTCAGACTACTCGTAATACTTCAGGTGCTACAGGTACAGGAAATAGAGGTCGAGGTGCTGGAGACCGTGCTACTGTGAATTAAGGACAATGGAATGCTGGTAGAGGTCAGGCGAGAGTTTTTGCATTTACTAGACAGGATGCTCAAGGCCTCGAATGCTGTGGTTACAGGTATTCTTTCTGTCTGTTCAGTGGATGCACTTGCATTGATTGATCCGGGATCTACTCACTCCTATGTGTCCTCGTACTTTTCTTTGAGGTTTAGTAAATAACCTGAGCTATTGAATGATCCTTTTCTAGTTTCTACTCCTGTTGGAGAGTCTCTATTAGCTGAATACGTGTATCGTGCTTGTCAGATTCGGGTTAAGGGTAAAGATACTCTAGCCGACCTTATTGTACTTGATATGATTGACTTTGACTTGCTTATGGGAATGGATTGGTTCTCTTCTTTCTATGCTATCATCGATTGTCATGCAAAGATAGTTAAATTTGAGATACCAAATGAACCTAGTTTTGTTTTAAAGGGGGGTCAAGTTCCAGAGACTTGCAAAGTTATATCTTTCATGAAAGCTTAGCGACTTCTAAAGAAAGGTTGCTTGGGTCTCTTAGCTATTGTAAATGACACAAGAAAGGAAACAGTTGGTATAGAAAATGTACCAGTAGTGAGAGAATTTTCTGATGTATTTCCTGAGGATTTACCAGGATTGCCTCCAATACGAGAAATAGACTTTGGTATTGATTTGCTGCCTGACACACATCCCATATCGATACCCCCATATCGAATGGCACCAACAGAGTTGAGGGAGCTAAAGCAACAGTTATAGGATTTGTTAGATAAGGGTTTTATTAGACCTGGTGTATCACCATGGGGTGCACCAGTACTTTTCGTAAAGAAGAAAGTGGGATCCCTGAGAATGTGCATTGACTACAGGCAGTTGAACAAGATAACAATACACAATAAATATCCTTTGCCTCGTATAGATGACACGTTTGATCAGTTACAAGGAGCTGCCCACTTTTCAAAGATTGACCTCCGTTCTGGTTATCATCAACTTAGAATCAAAGATGAAGATATTTCTAAGACTGCTTTCAGAATTCGATATGGGCACTATGAGTTTCTTGTGATACCTTTCGGACTGACTAATGCCCCAGCGACATTCATGGATTTAATGAATAGGGTATTCAAGTCGTTTTTGGATAGATTTGTAATAGTATTTATTGATGATATCCTTATATATTCTCGTAGCCAAGGAGAACACGAGGATCATCTCAGGACTGTATTGCAGACATTGCGAGAACATCAGCTTTATGCTAAGTTCTCAAAGTGTGAATTCTGGCTAGACTTGGTAGCATTTCTGGGGCATGTTGTATCCAAAGATGGAATTATGGTAGATCCTAAGAAGACCGAAGCTGTGCAGAAATGGCCCAGACCTACTTCTCCTAAAGAGATTCGTAGCCTTTTAGGCTTAGCAGCTATTACAGACGTTTTGTGTAGGATTTCTCAAGAATAGCAGCGCCACTGACCAAGCTAACACAAAAAAATGCAAAGTTTCAGTGGACGGAGGAATGTGAGCAGATCTTTCAAAAACTCAAAACATGTTTGACAACTGCACCAATATTAACCTTACCATCAGGTTCCGGAGGATTTACAGTATTCTATGACGCTTCGAGGGTGGGATTAAGATGTGTTCTCGTGCAAAATAGTCGCATTATTGCTTATGCTTCGAGATAATTGAAAAAGCACGAGCAAAACTATCCTATACATAATTTGGAGATGGTTGCAGTGGTATTTGATCTAAAAATTTGGAGACATTAGCTCCTGCAAAGAGACTTTTGGCCAAAGATATTCAGAGACTAGAAGATATAGGTATCAGATTTAGTGCCAGAAATTCAGAGGCATTGTTGGCTTGTGCTCAGGCTAAGTCTTCATTAGTTGAGCGTATTAAGGCCACCCAATATGAGGATGAGCAATTATGCAAATATAGAGATGAGGCCTTAGCTGGTAAAAGCAAGGATATGATTGTTGAAAGTGATGGTGTGCTTCGAATGGGTGACAGGCTATGTGTAACAAACGTAGATGGGTTGAGACATGCTATTCTTGAAGAATCCCACAACTCTAAATACACTATACATCCTGGATCCACAAAAATGTACCATGACCTGAAGCAATTTTATTGGTGGAAAGGTATGAAGAAAGATGTTGCTAACTTTGTTTCTAGTTGTTTGACTTGTCAGCAGGTCAAGGTGGAGCATCAGCGATCCGTAGGATTTTTACAACAAATTGAGATTCCAGAGTGGAAATGAGAAAGAATTACTATGGATTTTGTCACTGGTCTACCACGAACCCTGAGAGGTTATGATTCGGTGTGGGTAATTGCAGATCGACTGACAAAATTAGCACACTTTTTGCCAGTGAATACTACATATGGTGGAGTGAGGTATGCACAGATATTTATGAATGAAATTATCCGACTTCACGGAGTTCCAGTATTGTCACGACCCTAAATCCGAACCCGATCGTGATGACACCTCTCGTGAATATAAGGCCAGCCGACACATTCCCAATTCATTTTTAAGTAGTTATGATAATGCAAGTTAGTCTTAAAATAACAAATATCCCAAATAGATAAGGTGAAACAGTACAGTTGCGGAAAATAACACCAACACAGCCCGACATCGGGTGTTCACTAGTCATGAGCATCTATCAATATACTACAAGTCTGAAGCGTCTACAAAGATATTACAGAATCACTAACAAGAGAAAGGAAATGAGATAAAGGGGGAGAAGCATGGGACTGCGGACGCCGAGCAGCTACCTCGTGAATTCCGAAATCTGTCGGGAGCTTTGAATCCTCGCAAGCAGGATCAACGGCGCCTGGATCTGCACACAAAGTGCAGGGAGTAAAGTGAGTACTCCAACTCAGTGAGTAATAATCATAAATAAAGATTGGGAAATATGAAATCACGTAAGGCACATTACAGGCTATAATGAAGCAGTAAAAGCCAGTAAAAACAATGAATCAATGAAGATATGTAAAGTCATTTTAGTTCAGTTTAAACTTCATGAAATGCCTTTTTTACAATTAAGCAGGTAAATGACAGGCAACTAGGAAAGATAAACACATAAAGGATCGCCCCTCGGGCAATATCGTAGAACAACACCAGCCCCTCGGGCTATATCTCACATCACAATGGGTACCCGCGCTCACTGGGGGTGTGCAGACTCCTGGAGGGCCCCCTTACGGCCCAAGCGTAATATCAAGTCATCTCGTAGCATCATCACTAGGCTCTCGGCCTCATATCAACAAACCACCTCGTGGCGTACAATCTCAGGCCCTCGACCTCATAATCATAATCAGTGTTTCCTCACAACATAGGCCCTCAGCCTCACTCAGTCAGAATCTCACAAGCCACTCGGGCAACAGTAAAACATGGTGCTCAGTCCAAAATATCATTTAAAATATTATTTAAGTGTTAAAGCAGAGTAAACATGACTGAGTTATGAAAATAGTAGAATATAGCATGAGTGAGTTCAAGTACAAAGTCAAATAGTGAGGAAATATTAGTAAAAATCCCCTAAGGGTTCAAATTGTTGGCACGAGACCCAAAATATGACATTCAACCCAAAACATGATGATAGCAAATAGTTTTTAATCAAATACGCGGTAAAACAGTCATTCGGGACGGACTAAGTCACAATCCCCAACAGTGCACGACCTCACGCTCGTCATCTAGTGTGTGCGTTACCTCAATATAGTACAATGATGTGCAATCCGGGGTTTCATACCCCCAGGACAACATTTACAATCATTACTCACCTCAATCCGGTCCAAACTCTAGCCCGCGACGCCTTTGCCCCTCGAATCGTCCTCCACTCGCATTGAATCTATCCAAAATCAGAATCACGACGTCAAAATATCCTAAGGGAACGAAGCCCAAGCGAAAATAATCAATTTACAACATAAATCTCAAAATTACCAAAACCCAACCCCGGGCCCACGTCTCGGAATTCGATAAATTTTACATCAATAGATTCCTTATCTCCCCACGAGTTCATACATATCAAAAGTACCAAAATTCGACCACAAATGGTCCCTCAAATCCTCAAGTCTAGGTCCCCAATATCAAGCCCTAGTTTCCCCAATTTTAACCCTTAAATTCCATTAATTACAGCTCTAATCCATGAAATAATACCATAGGAACGCGTTTTAGGTCCAAAATCCTTTCCTCAATGAAGTTCCCTTGAATTCCCTCTTCAAAATTGCCAAAAATGCTCCAAAACTGACTTAGAAATGGTGGAATAACTCAAAAATCATGAAGGACACAATTTATACCTTCTGGCCCAAGGATTTCGCATCTGCGGTACCGCATTTGCGGTCCTCACTTAAGTCGCTCAGCTCCGCATCTGCGATGCCTAGCCCGCACCTGCGCCATCGCAGGTGCGGTTCTTCTACCGCTTCTACGGTTCCTGCCAACTTCACCAGCTTCTGCGACTCTTTTCCGCATTTGCGGGGGGTCGCACCTGCGGCTTCCCAACCGCAGATGCGGTTATGACAGTAGATTTCCAACTTCAGTTGCCATTAAAACTTCCATTCCTTCCGTCAACCACCCGAAATCACCCTGAGGCCCCCGGGACCTCAACCAAAAACACAAACATATCCCATAACCTCATTCAAACTTATACCAATCTTCAAAACACCTCAAATAATATCGAATTAACCAAAACACATCGGGTTCAAGCCTAAGTTTCCAAAATATTCCGAATTCCGCTTTTGATCAAAAACCCAACCAAACCACGTCCGAATGACCTAAAATTTTGCACACCCATCCAAAATGACACAACGGAACTACTGCAACTCTCAGAATTCCATTCCGACTCCTAAATCAAAATCTTACCTATCAACAGGAAAACGCCAAAAATCCAATTTCACCAATTCAAGCCTAAATCTACTCCGGACTTCTAAAGCACATTCCGATCACGCTCCTAAGTCCTAAATCACCTACCAAAGCTATCTGAACCATCAAAATTCACATCCGAGTCTTCTAACACATAAGTCAACATCTAGTTGACTTTTCCAACTTAAGCTTCCTCAAAAAGAGACTAAATGTCTCAAACCTTCTCAAAACCTTTTCGAACCCGAGCCAACCAACCCGATCACATATAGAATTGATAAACAAAGCAATAAGAAGCAGAAATAGAAAAAACAGAGCGGTAACTCATGAAATGACTGGCCGAGTCATCACAAGTATCCATCATCTCTAATAGAGGATCACAGTTCACTTCACGCTTTTGGAAATCTTTTCAAGAAGCATTAGGTACACGAGTAGATCTTAGTACTACATTTCATCCACAAATAGACGACATTCTAAACGTAATATACAGATTTTGGACGATATGTTGAGAGCTTGCATTTTTGAGTTTGGAGGTAGCTGGGATACTTATCTACCTTTAGCTGAATTTTCTTACAACAATAGCTTCCAGTCCAGTATTCAAATGGCATCGTACGAAACATTATATGGTAGAAGATGTCGTTCTCCTATCGGATGGTTTGAAGCTGGTGAGACTAACTTATTGGGAACCGACTTAGTACAAGAAGCTATGGACAAAGTCCGATTGATCAGATAGAGATTGCTTATATCTCAAAGTAGACAAAAGTCTTATACTAATAAGAGAAGAAGAGATATAGTGTTCACAATTGGAGACAAAGTATTCTTATGAGTCTCTCCCATGAAAAGTGTGATGCGATTAGGGAAAAGCTTCAAGCTGAGCCCCAGGTTTATAGGACCATATGAGATACTAGACCGAGTGGGAGCTGTGGCTTATCGTTTGGCACTTACTCCTGAGTTGTCCTTTCTTCATCCAATTTTTCATATCTCAATGCTAAGGGAATGTATATCAGACTCATCTCAGTTGCTTGAAACACCGACTATACCGCTCGATGAGAAGTTATCCTATGAGGAGGAGCCGATGACTATTGTTAATAGACAAGTAAGAAAATTACGGTCAAAAGAAATATTGTTCGTAAAAATCTTATGAAGAAATCATTCAGTTGAAGAAGCTACTTGGGAAGTAGAAAAAGATATGCAAACGAAGTATCCCCATTTGTTTCAGTCTACAGGTATGAACTTGAGTTAAATTCGGGGACCGAATTTTATAAGGTGGGGAGGATGTAATACACTATGTTTTTAACAAGGGTGTATTGGTCATTAGCATAATAATAATAATAATAATTATAAGGAACTAACTACAAAAAAATAACAATGAAACTAAATAAACAAAAAAAGAAAGAAAGAATGCAAGTGGGCTTAGCCCATTAACGTGACATAAGTCACAAAGGTTAGGATAAAAGAAAAAAAAGGGAACAAACATCTGCCAAACAAAAAGGGGGAAAAAGGGAGGGGTTGCTGCTAGTCGAAGCAGAACTACAGAAATGCTAAAAAAAATAAAATTCAAAGAAGAAGTAGAAGAAGAAAAAGGTTGGTACCAAACCTTAATACGCACTGGTTCTTAAGGGTAATACTCGAATTTCTCATCTGGGTTCTTTTCTTCTGGTAATTCTTTTTATCTCAGTTCATATATTTGAAGGATTTCACAAGGTATAAGAAATTTAATACCAATAAGAGTTATTTTGGGCAAATTATGCAATTGAAAGTTGGTCAATGTTATTATAGGATAAATTACTTGGAAAAAGAAGGGTGTTGATGTATTTGTACTTAAACTAGCCTCATTATATATGATCTTTATTAGGTGTAAATTAAGTTAGGGTGCAAGGATTTAGTTTTGGTATTTAAATGTATTGCAATGACAATATCGAATTTGGATTTGAATGTTATGAGTCTAGTATTGGTACAAAAGATAGGTACTAATTAAGAAGAAATATTATGGATAGTAAAGTTATTTCAGTTTAAATTTATACCCACGATTAAGGAAATTGATCAGTAAAGGGAATAAAGCATATAAATACATTTTTATTTAAATGATTTTGGACTAATTTAAATTACTCATAACATGGTAAATATAATTCGGCGAATTGATGATAAAGTATAAAACTCGGAGAATTGAGGTATTCTAAAATAACTATGAATTATCCTAAATAAGGAAATTAACATGAGATCAATATTATGTAATTATAGATTGATTGGAGGAATTTGTATGAGTTGCTTGAGGTGAAGCAGTTGGTATTTCGGCACGAGTACTGTGAGTAGTAACCTTATCTCAATTTGTATTTCTACAACTAGCATGATTTACATACGATTTTAATATGAACATGTTACCGGCTGTTTTGAATTTGCATGTGGGACAAGTCCTTTACTCGATATGATACTACTATATTTATTTTAGACGATTACAGTCATTCTGAGTATTCTCATTGTTACTGAATATGTTATTCCGTTACTTGAGATAAGATTTGCCGTTATCGAAACAAATTTACATGATTTGATAAGAATCGAAATGTCCTAATTGTTTTAAAATATTTTCGTATGAGTATATACGAATTACAAAGATAAGTATAAATGGGAGTAGACTTCGAAGGATCCCGTAACTAATGGGGGGTTCGTTAGACCTGGTGCATCTTGTATTTACCGATTACAAAGTACAGTTATAGCCCTCGCTAGTGGGAAGGTAGAACTAGCATACCGTTACAGATTTCCCTCGAGTAGGGACTACCGTTATATTTGACTTCATGCGAAGAAGTCCACATTTATACCGATTACATGATTCGTTCATTGAAACCTCTCAAATGTGAATATTGATATTGTACAGTGGTTACCGAGCTTATTACTAAATTATTATTTGTATTATACTACAAGAAGAACATGATGAGACTGAAAATTAGTTATTGTTTCTGAATGGGCATTTTTATATTATCTTCTGTTTGAGATACTAGCATATTTTATGACTTGTCCCCAATAAAAATGGTTGTGATTAAGTGTTATTACTAACTGAGCTAGCGACTCATTCCCCGCTAATATTTTTTACAGAGACGACAGTTGATGCGGGCGAGAATTTCGTTAATTAGAGCGCACAAGTTGATAGTTCTTGGTGAGCCTCGCACTTGTTCGCGTGAGCGGAGATTTTATTTATTGTTATGGTCTTTTCTTTGAACTCTTAGATTCGCTCCATAGTCATTATTTTAGTGTCATGAGTATTCTTTTGTTATTATAGTCTTATGTTGAGTATCGTTCTCATTTATCAAAGATGAAGATAAATTAGTATTTCTAGTGGTTAGTTGGTGGTTTAGTTATGGTGGAGACTTGTTTTGGTTAATTGACAAGTTGTTAATTGTTTGGTATGTTATTAGTATGTTTTGGTTGTTGATTTGAGAAAAAGAATTTTTTTGGGATAGTCCAAAAACAGGGAAAACTCTTTCCGATTTTCTGTAAAATACCGATAATGCTTACTTGGGGCACTTGCTCCTAAGTGCCGGTCATGATCCTAAATTGGGTCGTGACAAAGTTGAATTTTTTGTTAAAATTTTAAAATTTTAAACTAATAGAAAATTAAATTAATATATCTCTTCTTTTTAAACTAACAAAAAGTTAAAAATTAGTTTCTTCAACTTTTCATTTTCTTATGGGGGTGATTTTGAAAGAGCAATATTTAATTAGTTGGAGGAAAATACTTCTACCACTCTCTCGTCCATGTTAAGTTAAATTTTTTGTTAAGTTTTTAACTCTCTGTTAGTTTAAAAAGAAGAACATATATTAATTTAATTTTCTATTAGTTTACAAATTTAAAAACTTAACAAAAAGTTTAACTTTATAAAATATTGTTAGTTTACATTTTTTTTAAAAATTAATTTGCTGGTCTAAAGGACTAAAATTACACGGTTATATTAATTAAAGGTTTAATATGCTTAGCCAAATAATACAGGGACCAAAACCACAATATTGCAATAACTGAGGGACTAAAAGTGCCAATTATTATTATTATTTATATTATTAATACTTAATTCATGTTAATAATATGTTAGCCATGTGTTTACAATACATTATTTTTGATTTTATTATTAAAAAACTAGAGTTACTACTATGAAGATTTGAATAGTTTACTTCAAACATAAAATATTTATGTTGTTAAAAAATAGATAATTTTTATTTTTTTTTCCTTTTATAAGGATTTTGTACTTTTTTTTACAAACTTCAATATTATCTCGAGCGGAAACATTATTATGCATTCCATTATTATTAATTTTGGGCCTCAAAATTTAAGGGTAATTACTATGGTATTAAGAGACAGTGAGTTTGATGAAGTAGTCAATGGAAGTATTATTAGATTTGACTAATTTGTAAAATAAGAATTACGACCTAGCTATTGTATTGTATTCGACAATTATAAATAGTACAATAATCACTTATTCTTCGATTTGATTCAGTCTATATTTGACTGAGTAAACATTTTAATATCTTATTAATTGTTGCATTAAATTAACTAGTTCTAACAGACATAGAAGCAATATAAATAGCAAGCAAAAGCTCAATATTTTTTTGTACCTTGAAGAAATAGCCTTTATGGAGTTTTCTGAGTTTTTTGGTTTTCTAACAATTCTCAAAGAATCCCTTCAACTACTTCCAAAAAATAAAAAGTTATTAGCACTAACAAGTTTTATTTATTTTCTTATTTCTTCAATCCTCTTCTCAATTTTGAATTTCAAACTTAAATTCTTGACCCATGATATTACTCTCAAGGTATCAATTTTGTCTATTTCAACTTCTAATTCCTTTAAAATCACCAAAATTCTTGCTGATATTAAAGAGGATTTCCAAATTCTTCTCACTTTATATGTTGCTCTTGTTATTATTCTATTTTTCATCTCTTTTCTATATGCAATTGCAACAGTTATACTATCCTTTATTTCATATAATAATACTAATATTTCTCTCAAAAACTTTGTCTTAAGAATTTTCAAGGCATTTAAATATGCAATTATAACTGGATTATATACGAAAATTTTCGGTATTGGTTACTTTTTTATTATTTTATTTTTGTTAAGTCCTCTTTTAATTTCCACTTCCAATATTTTCCTTTACTCCATAGGAATTTTTGTTGGAATACTTTCTTTCTTCTTCTTTCAATATTTATCGGTTGTTTGGATATTGGCTTTAATTATTTCTGTGGTTGAAGAAAATTATTATGGAATTAAGGCAATGGCAAAAGCTGGATCACTTATTAAGGGGAAGAGATTAAATGGATTTATTTTAAATGTTTTATTTTCTATAGTTTCATTATTATTGTATAAAAGTTATTTAAAGATGAACATAGGTGCTAAAGGTGTAATTAACCAGACACTTGTGTCTTTATTTCTGGTTATTTTTTCTTCATTGGTTAATTTCTTGTGTTTAGTGGCATATACTGTGCTCTATTTTCATTGCAAGAAGAATCATGGAGAAGAAGTTGAATTGCAGTGGGATTTTGAGTATAGCAAAGTATAAAAGAAGTGTTATTTTCTTTTTTATTCTTTGTTTGTCTTTACATTTTGATGGGAGATTAATATTGTAAAGTAATACGAGTTTATTCATCTAATATAATTTGTATATCATTTTGTTACTAGTGTTTTGATGCATTTGGACTTTTGAGGCCCCCTTTTTTTTTTTTTGGTTTGGCTATTATACAATGAGTTGGGGTAAATATTGTTGTTATTGTCTCTTAATCTTGACTTGGTCATTTCAAGTAGTATGAAAATCACATTCAATAATGCAGTGGTTTGGTCTTCTCCCTTTAAAAAGGCTAAAATGAAACAAGTCAAGCAAGATATTGATGGGCTTACTTGATGGAAAATTGGAAACAGTCCAGATCGTGCGCTAACGTTCCTAAGCAATCACATAGTGGAAAAGAAGTGATCGAGCACCCAATAACCGTGAAAATGAATGGTTTTCATTTTTTGACACGGGCTTACTTCATAAGGAAACCTTTAAGGTCAAAAGTTAAAAATGTTACCTACGAGGCAAGCGAGGGGCAACACTTGTCAAACTTGAAGTTCTGCTCATGGAGCAACTAGGATTAAAAAACCAAAATTACCCACTTCCAAGGCCATTCTTGCAAATAACCCCTTACATGACAGATGCTCCCTTTAGCCCAACAGAAAATTACACCTAATGACCTTGAAAACGGATGATATTGATTTTTTGATCCATACTTGTGCCATGGACATACTTTTAAGGTCAAAAAGTCAAGTGATGACCATAAGCTAAGCGAGAGGCAACACTTGTTAAACTTGAAGTTCTACTATGAGGCAAGCGGTGTCAAAAAATTAATAATGGCACCGATATATCCTATTTGTGTTAATCATCCTTAACCCAATGTGGTGAAATGATTAAAGATTTTTCACCCTTAATTAGAGGTTTTGACTAAAGCTCTTAATACATGACATTTTATTAGAGAGTGTTTTACTCCTTTGTGAGCTTACTTGCAGAGCCAAATCACCCCTTTGTGGGCTTATACAGCTAAAACCGAATTAATGTAATAAGTTTCCAATGCCTCATGCATTAAGAAAAAAAGAATAGAAAAAGAAAAAAAAATTCTTTTAGTGCACCGAACTGTCCTTAAAAAAAAATCTTTAAACTTCAACTGATAATTTTCAATCTTCAATTAAACGAATGAGATTTCCTGCTCTATTTTGAAACTATTTTCCTGCAAAATTAGTTACTACTACATTTCATTTGATAAAATGAAGATGGAGTATAGAGGTCAAACTCTCAATCTTTTAACAACTAAAGAAATGGCAAAAAAAGCTAAAAATTTAATATTGGCTTTATTAAGAACTTATCACAATCCTACTTGTTCACACCAATTGCTTCTCAAAGGAAACCAAATCTGTATATTTAATTCTGCAGTTTCGTCCAAATTTTAACATATTGTTGGAAAGAATAAATGAAGATTACAACAGAATATACATGATTGTAGGCAGTTGTAGACATATGTCAAACCAAATTTTGATGTCACTTTTTTTTTAAAAAAAAATTGCTTGAAAATTCTGGCAATGAAATTTCTTAAACCCATATCAGATTACCATTGTTAAACGATCTAATGAGATGAAAATACATGTTAATTAATCATGGTTAAGTGAAAAATTATATGTGCAAATACAGTCACACCTCTCTATAACAATCTTGTTTGTTCCGATATTTTTTGGCTGCTATAATGAAGTGTTGTTATAAGAGTCCATTACTCAAATGGTCACTCAACTATCCCAAATTATCTCCTAAAGTCACTTTACTTTCGTTTGTAACAACAAAGTCACTGAACTATGTCTATTGCACACAGAAGGTCACTCAACTAGATTTTCCAAATTTTGGATTGCCAAATATCTATTTTACCCTCTAAATTATAAACATTTATCTTCTTTTTTTTTTTAAAAAAAACCTTTTAATATTGTGATTTTCTCTTTTAATTTATATTATGGACTTACCTATAAAATAAATAAATATTATTTATAAATTAAAAAATAGAAAACATTTAAGCATATATAATGCTGGAATAACAAAATAATGAGCATAGTAAAAAAATAATTAGAATAATATGTTAGTGAAAGTAATTTTAGTATTAACAACAAAAATTCAAAATTTATTTACACAATTCAGAATGAATAAAAATAAAGGTTGTAAAATATATATTCCATGCACGTAATATAAAAAAAATTATTTAAATAAAGGTATTTTTATAATATACATTATATATTCTTAAAAATTATGCTCAATTATATTATTATATTTCTACCAACTTTCCGACAACACAAAGTTATATCACTGGAAAGCAGAGGAACTATCTGTATATGGTAAAATATGCTATGTTAAGTCGTGCATGGAATATATATAATATAATTGAGCATAATTTTCAAGAATATATAATGTATATTATAAAAATATTTTTATTTAATTATGGCTGTAAAATGCCAAAAAAATATAATTTGGTCATGGCGGTGCGGTGACAATGGTTGCTTAGGCTGTATTTGATATCTGAGACAAATATTAGGCGATTCTAGGACGGATCCATCCGGGCCCAAAGAAGAAGGCATGGGCTATGCACACAAAAATTTGTGACTCGCGCGGATTTCTAGTTTTATGGCTGTAAAATGCCAAAAGATATAATTTGGTCATGGCAGGACGGTGAAAATGGTTTTATTGTGTCGTATTTGATGTCCAAGACAAATATTAGACGATTCCAGTACGGAACCATCCGGGCCCAAGGCGGAAGACATGGGCTATAGCACACAAAAATTTGGGACTCGCGCGGATTTCTAGTTTTATGGCTGTAAAATGCCAAAAAATATAATTTGGTCATGGCGGTGCGGTGACAATGGTTGCTTAGGCTGAATTTGATGTCTGGGACAAATATTAGGCGATTCCAGGACGGATCCATCCGGGCCCAAAGCAGAAGGCATGGGCTATAGCACACAAAAATTTGGGACTCGCGCGGATTTCTAGTTTTATGGTTGTAAAATGCCAAAAATTATTTTTATATTACGTGCATGGAATATATATTTTACGATATTTATTTTCTTTCATTCTGAATTGTGCAAATAAATTTTTGAATTTTTGTTTTTAATACTAAAATTATTATTACTAACATATTATTCTAATTATTTTTTTACTATGTTCATTATTTTGTTATTCCAACACTATATATGCTTAAATACTTTCTATTTTTTTAATTTATAAATAATATTTATTTATTCTATAGGTAAGTCCATAATATAAATTAAAAGAGAAAATCATAATATTAAAAACTTTTTTTTAAAAAAGAAGATAAATATTTATAATTTAGAGGGTAAAATAAGTATTTGACAATTTAAAATTTGGAAAATCTAGTTGAGTGACCTTCTGAGTCCAATAAGCATAGTTTAGTTACTTTGTTGTTACAAACGAAAGTAAAGTGACTTTAGGAGATAATTTGAGATAGTTGAGTGACCATTTAAGTAATTGACTCGTTGTTATAGAGAACATATATCATAACATAACATAAAAATCGGTTCTGAGAAAACTTGACTTTTATAGTGAATTACTGTAATATAGAGAATGACGTTAAAGAGATGTCTGACTGTATGTGTTATGCATTTGTTTGTTTGGTGTAAACACTTGATGCGTATAAGCTTTTACCTGAGTATGCATTTATGCTTAATACAATGTGATTAGTGAAGCTACATTAATAAAATTCCTAAATAATCTAGAGTCCCAACCAAATTCTTATTAAATTATCCGATGTGATTTCATGCTCAACTTAGGAAAGATTTTCCTGCCAAATTTCATTTATTTAACAAAATCAAGAAGAGGCCAAACAGTACTGATGATCCTCTTAACAAGTAAAGGCAAAAAGGGTAAAATATCTAAAATTGATTTTACTGAGAATTAATTAATCCCTTTCATACTTGTTTACGCTATTGCTTCTAAAAGATATAAATCTAAATAATTAACTCTGATTTTTCATTCCTATTTTAGGCATATAAGGTTGGAAAGGTTATAGAAATTTAAAGTAGTATATAAATGATTACAAGACGTAATGGACATTATTTCAAATCAAAATTTTCCATAGCAATGGAAAACCTCCTCCATATTCATCTATTAACTTCAACTATTTTCTCAATTTTATTTGTAGTGTTGGGCAATGAAACATTTCTTTCACCCCTTAATTCCACTTATATTTAGCAAGCTAAAGAAAAATTTATGTCTCTTGATCCATCTAAAATTTCAGATCCTCCAATGTCATCCTATACTTTTGCTCTTTACAACCGCGATGTATTTGAAAAATCAAACTTCAAGGACTACGACTCATTATTTGAAAGTAGGCTTGCTCGATGTCATGCTAGAGCAAGTTATTTATCTACAATTTTTGAAGACAATAACGACGTTAAAGAAGGTGCAAATCTCTCGTGGCAACACGATGCACAAGGAGGTAAGATTCGCGAAAAGGTTCCAACGGGGATTGCATTCGACGGGGTTCAAGTTGCATGATTGAGGATCCAACTTTACACTGTGACCAAAATAGTCGTGAGTGTAGGTATGATTTTACATATACGGATGGATCAAGAACAAAAGGTTTTATAGCAGATGACGTGATAACTTTTGTTGTAGACCAAAGACCAATTAGGGTTACGTTTGGATGTGGCAAAGATCAAATCGGTGAAAGAAACTTCACTGGTACATATTCTGGGATTGCTGGCCTCGGACGTAGAGTAAACTCACTAAAAGTAGGTGGATATTCTTTACCATCACAATTTGGGGCTAGCCTATTTTCCATGTGTTTACCAAGTTTTTATTCAAGAAAGGGATCTACAATTAGTTTCCATAAAACTCCGTGGCCTAGATCAACATCAGCAAAATTATTACCAAATTATAGGTACCCTACACTTCATTTTGTAAACCTTTATAAAGTTTTTATTAATGATAAGGCAGTCCCGGTTAAGCCATCATGGTGGCGTTTCAAAAGAGATATGAGTGGTGGAGTCGTCTTGGATACAGGCACAACATTCACCCGTTTTCCAAATGGTTTTTATGTCATATTTCGCTACATATTTAGAGCTGAAGTACGAGATATTCCTATGGTCGAAGGTCCTATCGGACCTTTTGATACGTGCTATAAAGTGGATCCAAATGGTCGCAATCTATATTTTCCTGTTGTGAAGTTATATTTTGGTAGTGAAGATCCGCGGACAATGTTGTTGTTGTCATTCGACATAGATGCATGTGATTAAGGTATTTAAATTTCTAGTCTTATAATACAAGGTATATCCACGTTCACTACTATATGCCTTCTTCTTTTCTGTCTGTTTCTTTTCTTATGACTCCTATATACAAAAGTTATAGATATCAATATTTGCTAGAATCTTGCATTTGTAATTGTAAAGGAGATAATTGGATTGATTATTGTTGATTGATTAGACGATTAAATAATTAGAAGTCGTTAAGTCAGAAATGCCTGAACTGAGTTGGATTAAAGTAAACATAGAAGAGAGTAAATTAGCGGGGGGAAGAGCTGGAGCAGGAGGAATTGTGAGTGATCAAGTTGCAATATGCTTATGGCACTTGATTATCAACTAGACAGGGCGACAAAGTATTAGAATCAAAAAAATCAGGTGTCATGCGGAAGCTAACAAAATATATATTCAACGATGATAAATCAAACAATAAAGATAAATATATCAAAAGAGTTACAAATATTTAACGTAGTTCAATCAATTGACCTATATCCACATGCGGAAATGAGCAGTCCACTATAGAAAATAATCTCACAGAATTTACTTCTTAAAGAGGTTTATACAAGTGTCAAAATAACAACTGTATTACAAATTCTTCTCTTAAACAAGACTCTCAAATCCCTTAGGATGCGCTACATTGTGGATTCTACCAAGTGAGGAGGAATGAACCTTAATTTATAGGAGTTCAAAATATTTTCCTCCAAGGAAAAGATTGTTAGATGTAGACTTCAATGATGAAAAATAACATATTATTATGTGCAAGATCACTTGAGATGTAAAGAAGGATGCGGGCAAATCTATCAATGATGTACGGAGGAAGACAAGAAAGGAGGAGTAAAAGAAACAAGGCGAAATACCTGTCAACGGAAGCAAGAAAGGAAGGTCCAAGATTAAACCAATATGACAACAAGGATAATTGGTATAAAGAAGGAAGAACCAAGATTCACGGAGATCTGAACTAAAATTGCGCCTACCCTGATTGCTGAAGATATGTGTCGAAAATGAAAGCTATCAATCCCATGGATCAAGGAACAATTTATGGACCAATTATAGGGGATCTTCTTTTGATGAGGAAAAGACCGGCAGTCATGGACCATCTATGGAAGCTCTGCACTTATTCTTGGAATGAATCATAATAAATTCAATTCCAAGGATCAATTCCCTTGGAATCACAAGTCTCTCAATGGTCTGCCAAAGATACGTCAAGTTAAGCTCGAGTATATAATGCAGATTGTCAAGGAAAAATCATATACTTTGATCATACCAACTTCATACTCTTTGTTCTACTCTAAATAAGCACTGTAATCTTAGCAAAGTTTATTGTGTAATTAGTAGAGAGAAGAAAGAGAGAAAAATATTATTGAGGCATTGTATTGAAATATCATGAGCTTACATAGGTTCAAAAGTGAGTTGGTGTTCGAAGTTAATATCAACACAATTGTACTAAACTTTTAAGGAGCTTTGAACAGAGAACACCCTTGCAACTCAAGGGGTATAGAATATGATTCACATCGAATCCGAATCAGTATAAAAATCTGAGTATCTTTAATTCCTGCACTTTATTTCTGCTTTTAGTTATATTTCATCTTTATTTTTGGTTGACTAATTGGTAAAATAATCAACTACTTAGGATAGAAAAAGAAAAATTGGCAACCCCCCTCCCCGTTACTTTCAAAGATTCGCTGAATGTGGAAGATTCAATTTTTGTTTAAGTAAAAGGAAAAACCAATTACGATAAATATATTTCACCCCTTTCAAGAAAATATATAGTAAGAAAATTAGGGTAAACACCTAACGCAAATAACTGTACAACAACAAAATACATAGTGTAGTCCCACAAGTGGGGTCTGGACCTAATACAAAGAACTATGTAAAAGCAAAAATATTGATTGGTATTTAATAGCGCCATGCTAATGGTTTTAGCAAAATTATCTTTGAATTTTGCCTAATTCCCAAATTTTCACGACCATCTACAAAGGTCCGGGAGACCGGATCCGAATCACCTAAAATTTTGCCGCCCGATCAAAAATGACCTAAGGAATAGTAGTCATTGCCCAGCCATGGCCGTTCCTTTTTTATGGCGTTCTACGGCCATAAAACTAGATTACACCCATGGTGTGGACTATAATATACAAAAATCTAGGAATCAAGTGAAATTCTAGTTTTATGACCCTAAAACTCCGAAAAAGAGGAATGGTCATGTCGAGGTGATGACCAATATTCCTTAGGTCGTATTTGATGGGCCAACAAATCTTTACGCCATCTAGGTCCGGGCCAACCAATCCGATGGTATGGGCTATAGCATACGAAAATCTAAGAACTGGGCGGAATTTCAGTTTTATGGTCCTAAAATGCGAAAAAAGGAGGAACGTTCATTGTGAGGTGGTGACTAATGTTTCTTCGTTCATTTTTGATGGGCCGAAAAATTATTAGGCGATCCTCGTCCAAAAAACGAGAAAAGGTCATGGCGAGGCAATGCAGGTTGTTTTAAAGGGCCGACAAAATTTAAGAAGATCTGGGTCCAGGCGCCCGAGCCAATCCGGTGGCATGGGCTACAACACACGAAAATCTAGAAATTGGGCGAAATTCCAGTTTTATGGCCCTAAAATGCGAAAAAGCGAGGAACGGACATGGCGAGGCGATGACTAATGCTTCTTAGGTCATTTTGGATGGACCAGGAAAATTTAAGGCGATGCAGGTCTGGGCGCCCGGGCCCAGCCTAGTGGCGTGGGCTATAGAACACGAAAACTGAGAATCAGACAGAATTCCAGTTCTAAGGCCCTAAAATGCCAAAAAGGAGAAACGGTCATGGCAAGGCAATGACTAATGTTCTTTAGGTCATTTTCATGAACAGACAAAATATTAGGCTATTCGGGTCCGGGAGCACGGGCCCACGCCATACCACACTAAAATCTTGGAATAAGGTAAAATTCCAGTTTTATGGCCCTAAAATGCCAAAAAGAAAGAACTATCATGACGAGGTGATGACTAACGTTACTTAGGTAGTTTTTTATGGGCCAACAAAATTTTAGGCGATCTAGGTTTGAGAGTCTAGGCCGATGTCGATGACGTGGACTATAGTACATGAAAATATGAGAATCGAGCGGAGTTCCAATTTTATGGCGCATAAATGCCAATAAAGAGTATCGGTCTTGGTGAGGTGATGACTAATATTCCTTAGGTCGTTTTTCATGGGCCGAAAGTTTTTTAGACTATCCAGGTCCGAGCGGCCGGGCCCATGTCTGTGGCGTGGGCTATAAGCACACAAAAATTTGGGAATAAGATATAATACCAATTTATGGCCCTAAAACACCAAAAAAGGAGTAACGGTCATGAAGAGGCGATGACTAATATTTCTTAGGTCATTTTTGATGGCCGAGGCGATCCGTGTCCGAGTGCCCGGGCCCACGCCGGTGACATGGGCTATAGAACACAATATTTGGAATCAGGCGGAATTCTAGTTTTGTGGCCCTAATACTCCAAAAGGGAAGGAACGGTCATGGCGAGACGATGACTAATGTCCTTTTGTTGTTTTTAGTGGGTCGACAAACCTTTAGGGGATTCGAGTCCGGGTGCCTTGGCCTGGCATAACCTATAGCACACAAAAATCTAGGAATTAGGCGGAATTCAAGTTTAATGAACCTAAAACGTCAAAAAGGGAGGAATAATCATGAAGAAGAAATAACTAATGTTTCTTAGGTAGTTTTTGATGGGCCAACAAAATTTTAGGTGATCCAGTGCCCACCGGCGTAGGCTATAACACATGAAAATATGGGAATTAGGTGAAATTCCAGTTTTATGGCCCTAAAATGCCAAAAAAGGAGGAACGGTCATGGCAAGACGATGACTAATGTTCCTTAAATCGTTTTTTATGGGCCGAAAAACTTTTACTCGATCCAAGCTCGAGCTCCTTGGCCAACACCAGTGACGTGGGCTATAGCACAAGAAAATCTGAGAATCGATGGAATTCTAGTTTTATAACACTAAAACACAAAAACAAAAGGAGGAACGATTATAGTGAGGCGATGCCTAATGTTCCTTAGGTCGTTTTTTATGGGACGAAATAATTATAGGTGATCCGGGTCTGGGCACCCAGGGCCACGCCGGTAACATGGGCTATAGCACACGTTAATTTGGGAATCGGGAGGAATACCAATTTTATGGCCCTAAAATGCCAAAAAAGAAAGAACGCTCATGATGAGGCCATGGATAATGTTCCCAAGGGTTTTTTTATTGGCCAGAAATTTTTTTAATCAATCCGGGTCCGAGCGCTGGTGCCCATACTGGTGATATGGGCTATAGCACATGAAAATCTGAGAATAGGGCATAATTCCAGTTTTATGGTCCTAAAACACCAAAAAAGGAGGCACATACATGGTGAGGAAATGACTAATGTTCCTTAGGTCATTTTGTATGGGCCGGAAAAGTTTTAGGCAATCCGGGTCCGAGTGGCCAGGCACATGCCAGTGGTGGTGGCTATAACATACGAAAATTTAGGAATCGGGCGTAATACCAATTTTATGGCCGTAAAAAGCAATAATGGTGGAATTTTCATGGCGGCGCGATGTCTAATGTTCCCTAGGTTGTTTCTGATAGGCCGAAAAAGTTTTAGACGATCAGGATCTGAGCGCCCGGGACCATGCCGGTGGCCTAGGCTATAGCACACAACAATTTGGAAATTGGCTGGAATTCTAATTTTATGACCCTAAAATGCCTAAAAAGGAGGAACGGTCATGGCGAGGCAATGAATTATATTCCTTAAGTAATTTTTATGGTCAAAAGTAGTTTAGACGATACGGGTCCGAGTGCCCGGGCCCACGCCGGTGGCGTAGGCTAACATGAAAATCTAGGAATTGAGTAGAAATCCATTTTGATGATACTAAAACGCCAAAAAAAGAGGAATGATCATGGCGAGGCGATGACTAATGTTCCTTAGGTCATTTATTATGGTCCTACACAAATTTAGGTGATCCGGCTCCGGACGTTCACTGGCGTGGGTTATAGTACATGAAAATGTAGGAATCGGGCAAAATTCCAGCTTATTGCCCAAAAATGCCAAAAAAGGAGGAACGATCATAGCGAGGTGATGACTAATATTCCTTAAATAATTTTTTACGGGTCAAAATTTTTTTAGGCGATCCGGCTTTGGGTTCCCTAGCCCACACCGGTGGCGTGAGATACAACATACGAAAATCTGGGAATCGGTAAAATTCCAATTTTATTGTCCTAAAATGCAAAAAAAAAAAAATGGAGAAACGATCATGGCGAGACGATGCCTAATGTTCCTTAGGTCTTGTTTGAACGGCCAAATTATTTTTGGTGATCCGGGTCCGAGAGTCGGGGCCCATACTGGTGGCGTAGGCTATATCACATGAAAATTTGGGAATCACGCGAATTCCAGTTTTATTGCCCTAAAATGCAAAAAAAGGAGGAACGGTGGGTCCACGCGGGTGGAGTGGGCTATAAAACGCAAAATTTAGAAACTGGTTGGATTCTAATTTTATGGCTCTAAAATGCCAAAAAGGATGAACGGTCATGGGGAGGCGATGACTAATGTTCTATAGGTCATTTTTTACGAGATGATAAAATTTTAGGTGATACAGGTCCAGGTGCCAATGGCCCACATGGGTGTGTGTGCTATAGCACACAAAAATCATAAGAATCGGGTGGAATTCAAATTTGAATGCCCCTAAAAATGCCAAGAAAGAGGGAACGGGCATGGCGAGGGGATAACTAATGTTTCTTAGGTCAATTTTTATTGGACGAAAAAACTTTAGGCCATCCAAGTCCGGTCATCCGGGCCCACACCGATGGTGTGGACTAAAGTAAATGAAAATTTGAAAATCGGGCGAAATTCTAGTTTATGGCCCTTAAACGCCAAAAAAGGATGAAAAATCATGGGGAGGCAATGACTAATATTCCTTAGGTCGTTTGTGATCGGCCTGCAAAATTTTAGGCGATCCGAGATCGGATGCCCTGGCCCACTCCGATGGAGTGGGCTATAGCACAAGAATATCGGAAAATCGGGTAGAACTTCAGTTTTATGGCTCTAAAATGCCAAAAAGGAGGAATAGTCATGACAAGGCGATGAATAGCGTTCCTTAAGTTGTTTTATAGGCTGGTAAAATTTTAGGCGATCTAGAATAAGGGCGCCCGGGCCCACGTTGGTGGCATTGGATATAACATACGAAAATCTGGGAATCAGGCAAAATTCCATTTTATGACACTAAATCGTCAAAAAAGGAGAAGCGTTAATAGCGAGGCGATGACTAATGTTACTTATATCTTTTTTGATGAGCTGACAAAATTTTAGGCGATTTATGCTCGGGCGACCGAGCCAACGCCGGTGGCGTGGGCTATAGCACACAAATTTGGGAAACGGCTGAAATTCCAATTTTATGGCCCAAACACGCCAAAACAGGGGTTACGGTCATGACGAGGCTATAACTAATGTTTCTTAGTGGGCACATGGAAAACAAAAATATGGGAATGTGGTGGAATTGCAGTTTTATGGCCCTCGAACGCCAAAAAAGGAGGATCGATCATGATGAGTTGATGACTAATGTTCCTTAGGTCATTTTTGATGGGCCAGCAAAACTTTAGGCGATCCCGGTCGGGGTGCGCGGGCCAACGCCGATAGCGTGGGATGTAGTACACGAAAATCTGGGAATCAGACGGAATTCCAATTTTATGGCCTTAAAATACCAAAAAAGAAGGAATTGTCATAGGAGACGATGATTAACGTTCCTTAGGTTATTTTTTATGGGCTGCCAAATTTTAGGCGATTCGGGTTCGAGCGTCTAAGCCCATGAGGGTGGCATGCGCTATAGTATACGGAAATCTGAAAATTGGGTAGAATTCAGTTTTATGGCCTTAAAATGCCAAAAAGAAGGAGCAGTCATGGTGAAGTGGTGACTAATTTTCCTTAGGTCATTTTTGATGGACCGGTCAAATTTTAGGCGATTTGAGTCCAGGCGCCCGGGCCCACTCCGGTGGCGTGGACAATATAACACATGAATATATGGGAATCGAGCAGAATTCCAGTTTTATGGCCCTAAAACGCCAAAAAAGAGGAACGGTCATGGCAAAGCAATGACTATTGTTCCATAGGTCGTTTTCAATAGGCTGACAAAATTTTAGGAGATCCGAGTTCAGGCGTTGGGGCCTACGGCGGTGGTGTGGACTATAGGACATGAAAATATTGGAATCGAGCAGAATTTTAGTTTTATGGCCCAAAAATGCAAAAATGTGAGGAACAGTCATGGCGAGGCGATGACTAATATTCCTTAGGTCATTTTTGATAGGTCAAAAAAATTATAGAGATCCTGGTCCAGGCGCCCGACCCATGTCTCCGGCGTGGGTAATAGCACATAAACATTCTTCAATCAGGTGGAATTCTAGTTTTTTGTCCCTAAAATGCCAAGAAAGGAGGAATGATCATGGAGAGGCAATGAATAACGTTCCTTAGGTCGTTTATGATGGGTCAACAAAATTTTTGGCGATCCGGGTCCTGGAGCTTGCGCCAATGTCGGGGGCGTAGGCTGCAGCACATGAAAATCTGCGAATTGGACGAAAGTCGAATTTTATGGCCTTAAAATCCCAAAAAGGTGGTAAGGTCATGGCCGGCAAAATTTTAGGTGATCCGGGCTCACGTGGGTGGCGTGGGCTATATAACATGCGAAAATTTGGGAATGGGCCGAAATTTCAGTTTTTCGGCCCTAAAACTCCAAAAAAGGAGGAACGATCATGGTGAGGCGATGACTAATATGCCTTAGCTCGTTTTTGATGGACCGATAAAATTTTAGTCGATCCGAGTCCGAGCGCCCAGGCCCACGTCGCTGGCGTGAGTTATAGTATACGAAAATCTTGGAATCGGGCGAAATTTCAGTTTTATGGCCCTAAAATGTCAAAAAAGGAGGAACAATAATGGTGAGGTGATGGCTAATGTTCCTTAGGTCATTTGTGAGTTGGAAAAATTTAAGGCGATCTGGGCCCGAGAACTCGAGACCACGCCGACGGCGTGAGTTATAACGTACAAATATTTGGGAATCACGCGAAATTCTAATTTTATGACCCTAAAACACTAAAAGGGAGGAAGAGTCATGGAGAGGCAATGGCTAATATTACTTAGGTCATTTTTTATGGGCCGAAAATGTTTTAGGCGATCTAGGTCCGAGCGCCCGGAGCCGCGCCATATAGATCATGAAAATCTTGGAATCAGGCGAAATTTCAGTTTTATGGCCCGAAAATACCAAAAAGGAGGAACAGTCATGGCGAGGCAATGATTAATGTTCCTTAGGACACTTTTTATGGGCCGTCAAAATTTTAGGCGATATGGGTCGGGGCATCCAAGCCCACACCAGCGGCGTGGCCTATAAAATATGAAAATCTGGGAATCAAGCCTATTTCCAGTTTTATGGTCTTAAAACGCCACAAAAGGAGGAACTATCATGGCGAGGCGATGAATAATGTTCCTTAGGTTGTTTTTTATGGGGCCAGTAAAATTTTAGGCGATCGAGGGTTCGGGCGCCTAGGCCCATGCTGGTGACGTGGGCTATATCACCCAAAAATCTGGTAAATCGTTTAAAATTTCTGTTTTATGGCCGTAAAACTCCAAAAAGGAGAAACGGTCATGGCGAAGCGATGACTAATGCTCTTTAGGTCATTCTTTTATGTGCCGACAATATTTTAGGCATTTCGGGTTTGGGCGCTCGAGCTACGGCGGTGGCTTGCGCAATCGCAAACGAAATATGGAAATCGGGCGAAATTCTTGTTTAATAGCCCTAAAATGCCAGAAAAGGAGGAACGGTCATGGCGAGCCGCTGAATAATGTTCATTATGCCATTTTTATGGACCGGTAAAATTTTAGGCGATTCGGGTCCGGACGCCCGGGCTTATGCCCGTGGGCATATTTTCGGGTGCTATGTCCCACGCTATCTGTCCGGATCCGTATCACCTAAAAAATTTTGGCCCATAAAAAATAACCTAAGGTAGCGCTTTGCCTTGGCTGTTCCTCGATTTTTGGCGTTTTAGGCTATAAAACTGAAATTTCACATGTTCTCCAGATTTTCGTGCAATATAGCCCACACCATTTGCATGGGTGCGGGACCAGACCCGAACCATCTAAAAGTTTGTAGGTCCATTAAAAACGACACCAGGAACAATAGTCATTGCCTAACCATGATTGTTCCACGTTTTTCGGAATTTTAGGGCCATAAAACTAGAATTCTACCTGTTTTCCAGGTTTTCATGTGCTATAGTCCACGCCATCTGCATAGGTCCGGGCGACCGTACCCGAATCACCTAAATTTTTCCATTCCATCTAAAACGACCTAAGGAACAATAGTCATTGCCTCTCCATGACCGTTGCTCGATTTTTTGGCGTTTTAGGGCCATAAAACTGAAATTTCGCCCGATTCCCAGATTTTCATGTGCTTTAGCCCATATCATCTACATGGGCCCGAGCTAGCGGACCCTGTGAGCACATGATTTTTCCCTATATGAATTACTCCCACAAATTCAAAACAAAATAATTTTTCCATTGTTTGCAATTTCGTAGATTCTTTGTAGCATTTCTGTTAATTGTTTGCATTTGTTTGTGCATGTTAATTTTGAAAAAAATACAAAAATATGTTGCATTTTGCATTTAGGATTTAATTTTATATTTTTAGATTAATTAAAAAATTAGTTGTTTTATAAGAAATAGAAAAATCACAAAAAATAACTTATTTTTGCACTTTTTAATTTTAGTTTTTGCATTTTGGTAGTTTTTTATTTAATTTTAGTTTTTAATTAATTGTGGTAATTATTAGTTAGAGTTAAATAATTTAATGTGGTAGGATTAATTTGATTTAGGATTTAGTTTAGGTTTTTATTTTAATTTTGAAACAAAAAGAAGGAAAAGAATTAAGAAATAATTTTTAAAAGGGAAAAGCATTGAATCAGATTTTTGGGCAGTTTTTATTTCAATTCTGTCAAGCCCAATCCAATGCTCCCTTAAACCCGTTAAACCCGCCCAATCCAGACCCAGACCCGCCTCCAATACCCGGTCCGCCCCCACCAGTAACCAAACGACGCCGTTTCCTTTCTTTCCATCACAACCATTGATCTCATGTGATCCAACGGCTGTGAAATGGGCACCAGTAAATATATAAGTGTCCGAACCCTTCACCCCCCTTTTCGTCTCACCTCTCTCACCCAACCTTCAGAGATTCACCCAAAAAACCCTAAAGCGCCGCCTCCATTCCCCCACCTCAAGCCCGGTGGTGCCGGTCCCAAATGACCCCAAATTAACACCACATAGCCACCACGACCCCCTCATGCCAAATCCTCACTCTGTTTTACTCGAATTTTGCCGGAGTTTCTCGAATCTTAAATCTGAGTTTGAGCCCTGAAAGTTCAAAAATCATTTTTCTATCGGACCTGGAACATGCATGGTCTTAGGACACTGTTCCTTTGAGTTTTGAAGTTTGGATTCAACAAAACTGATGTCGTTCAGTTTGTCCTTGACAGATAACAAATGATCGACATTAGTTTTGTTAGGTCCTTTGTCTCCAATAGGTTTCGAGTTCTGAATTGGTAAGCTCCTTTCCCCTCTTGTCTTTTCTTTCTTTTACTATCTTATTCTCTTTCTCCTTCCCCTTTCTCTAGCTTAGTTTTCTTATACTAATTTGGCTGAAACTTAATTAATCTTCCGAGTTTAAATTTGTCTTCTATTCACTATTTTTTTCTTCGTGAAAGCCTGTTCTCTGATTTCTTTAGTCTGTTGTGTTAATATCATGACTAATTCTCTAATCTTGACTTTCTGTTTAAGTCACTCAAGTTAGTTTAATTAGGTTATTTCAACTTAGTTAATTCCCTACCTAGTTGTGTTAATTGATCAATAATTTAAGTCGGTTTGCTTTGAAATCATTTCATGTTATCATGGCTTGCAGATTTTCTCTTCAAATAGATAAGTGTTCGTTTGGGCTTTGGGTTGTCTCTGATCCATTTGGCAAAGAGCATCCCGTCCAAATTGGTTTGGGTTATTGGGTCAATTCTGACCCATTTTTGGGTCTGGTTTTCAGAAGTAATAACAGGGTGCCTAAGGGGTAATTTGGAAATCTGGTTTAGGGAATATATCTGTAACTGATTTAGGCAGCTTCTAGGAAGGTGCCTTTAGGACTGAGGTGAAAACCTGATTCTAAAATTAAGAGTATGAGCAAAAACGAGAATTCAAAAAGGTTTTAAGTGAAAAACTGATACTTTGAAGCTGCCCTAAACGCCTTGCCTATAAAGACTCTTTAACTTGGCATTCAAGACAGAAAATGAAGAAATAGAAAAATCAGAAAGAAATAAAAGAGGGCTGAACTTAAAAAAGGGCGGTTCCATTGCTTCTGGGTTTCGGATTGAGAAGTTTTCCATTGCAGAAGTAATTTCTAATTTTCTTTGAGTTGGAAAAATGGATTGAACTCGGTATTAGAAAAGTTGGTTTAAATCAGTTGATGGGATCACTGTTCTATTGTTTTTTTTGTGAGAGAATTTTATTGTTTCATTGGCTAAAGTAAGCTGGTATTTGGCTTGATCTATTCCTCCTGGGTGTCGATTGCTGGGCTGCCTATTACTTACTGCTTCCTTACCTCTTTCTTCTTTTTTCAATTTCCAGGTACACTTCTTCATTCTACCCCATATGAAGATTGATTCGAGGAATAGAAATGAAAATTCTAAAGTTCAAAACATGCTTTCAGTTTTCTATTACGATTTTAGCCTTATTACTTTGTATTTATGGTGTTTCATAGCTCAGTTCATTGTTTCTTTGTAGTTAATGCTAATCTAGGACAATAGTTTGTTGATTTTAGCCTCTATTTGGCCTCGTTTCTTTTAAGTTTGAGCTCTATGTGGCTAAGTAGGTGCCCTACGAGATATCTCTTATCTGTTTAGCTATGAAAGCATATCTGATGTCTCGTCTTCAGTTTTCTTTCCTTCCGTGTGTTCTTTCAAAACTGTAATTGATGTTTAATTATTTGTTGCTGTCATATAGATCAATTAGTGTTTTAATCTTAAGTTATGAATTAAATGTCAGCATGGAATTTAAGCTTCATGAGGTTTTGAGCATGCCCTTTCGTTTCCTTACTTGAGTTTGGCCTTCGTGAATTGGGAATGCAACTGTTTGAATGGATCAATTTTTCTAATTCAATAATACAAGGACAAGATGAAACATATTGGTAAAATCGAGTTAAATTAGGGCAGCATGCTTTCTTTGAAATCTGTCCGAACTTGATAATGTCGGGTTCGACTCTTGAAGATATGGTTTGTTAGAATGCATCTCAAATGTGGAGTGTTTTAGTAATACACATGAATTTGAGAGTTAACGAGGTAAAGATGAATAATGAATAAAGTTTCCTAGTTAATACATTTAGTTGTTGGCACTGATTACTTTAGGCTCTAAATTGTGTGTTTATTTTGAGCTATGATCCATCTTGGTATAAGAAATCTGTTTGTTGAAGGTTGGCTTTAACTCAGCACTAGCCATGCCTGTGTGGATTCGATCCTCGGCCCTAGCATAGTTTGATTTCATTGAGGCTTGGTTTTTCTTTATGGGCCTGGATTTGAAGTGATGTGCAAAATTGGAATGACATATTTTTGGGCCTGTTGGCATTTGTTCACTCAAATTAACTTATATTCTTCCTAATTAAAAATGGTTACAATTTCATTAGGCCTTATTTAATGGGTAATCCCTTTTAATTAATTTGAGGTGAGCTATTAATTAAGTCACAATTTATGGCCCTCAGACATCTAGTTTGAATTTCCTTTTAAATTGGGTTTGAGGTGCGCCGTGCCAAATAAAATATTGATTGCACGACCCCCGTTTTAATTAATTTTGTTTTGTCTTTAAAAAAATCAAGGCGCGCCATTTAGCAAATTTTCATGGCCCTCGCAAAGTTAAAAAGTGTGTAGCTGCTTTAGGCGCGCTATTTTAATAATTAATTTCCTTAAACTTAGGTGTGCATTTCATATGACCCAAATTCGAATCCTAACAATGTTAAATAAAATATGTCGCGGATCACGAGTGCATTTCATGTGGAGTGATCCAAAGACATGTTTTGTATAACGCTGAGTCTTCTTAATAATTAATTAAAGCGGTTATAAAGTTAAAATTGAACCATAGGTTAAAATATGTACTAAAATCAGATAATAGGCCAATTATAATAGTTGAGCGACCGTGCTAGAACCACAGAAATCGGGAGTGCCTAATACCTTCTCTCGGGTTAACAAAATTCCTTACCTGAATTTCTGGTTCGCAGACTGTAATACAGAGTCAATCTTTTCCTCGATTCGGGATTTAAAACCGGTGACTTGGGACACCATAAATTATCTCAAGTGGCGACTCTGAATCTTTAATAAAATAATCCCATTTCGATTGTCACTTAAATTGGAAAAACTCCTTTATACACCTCTTCCGGGAATGTAGGTTAAAAGGAGGTGTGACAGACCGGAATTGCCTAAAATTTTATCGACCCATAAAAAAAGACCTAAGGAACAATAGTCATGGCCTCGCCATGACCGTTCCTCCTTTTTAGCATTTTAGGACCATAAAACTAGAATTTCGTATACTATAACCCACACCATCTACATGGGTTCGGGCGACCAGATCTGAATCGCCTAAAATTTTTCCGGTCCATTAAAAATGTCCTAGGGAATAATATCTATCGCCTCTCCATGACGTTTCCTCCTTTTTGGTGTTTTAGGGCCATAAAACTAGAATTTCGCCCGATTCCAAGATTTTCGTGTGCTATATAACCCACGCCATCTGCATGGGCCCGGGCGACCGGATCTAAATCGCTTAAATTTTGCCTGCCCATAAAAAACGAACTAAGGAACAATAATCATCGCCTCTCCATGGCCTTTTCTCATTTTTTGGCATTTTACGGCTATAAAACTTGACTCAATGTTCTTCAGCGGAGTGGTATAGCACTCTACACTGTTTTAGGGAAGAAAATCAAATGGTTAACGTATTAGCAAAATGGGGATCTGATGAGTACGATGATTTTTTCGAATGCCCACACTAATTATAGACAATAGAATTATGAAGAACTCATTTACATGGCCTAATTGAGCTGAAGCTTTTAAAGAGGTCCAGGTTATTTGCCTAGACGGAGCCAGGGTGGTTGAAGGGGTTTATCCACATATATTTAGAGGATCCCTTTGATTTCTTTGTATATTTACTTCTTTTATTTTGTGAATCCCATCGGTAGAAATCCTACTTCCGCCACTGGTTATTTGTCTATTGCAGACAAGAATGCTGCTCCATACCGATGTACATAGATGATGTAAGAAGTGAAGGGAAGCAACCCATCCACAATTCGATTTTCAGGCTGCAACTAGCCTGCATAAAGCCTAAATTCCTAATAGTCGCTGGTCAGCCTTAGGGCGGCAAATTTTTTTCAGGGCGTTATATACACCATCCCGCTCCATTTTTAGCTGCAAAAATTGAACTCCTCTAAGAACAACTAAACTATTAGCCAGTGGTTATTACTTCCTTTTTAAAAAGCTTACATAAAAATTCATGCCTCAATTATCCAGTCAACGAACTTAAATGTACAACCAGCTTAAGGTATTAAGCATCCATCCACGGTATTGTCCCTTTATCAGTGGATGCTTAATACAATTTGAATAGTAGTTGAGCTACATTAATAAAGTTCCTAAATAATACATATCCCATACCTAATTCTTGTATATCTCATCAGATTTCGCACAAAATTAAAAATATTCTTTCATTTGATAAAAATCAGTAGGTGATCAAACTCTGATCCTCTTATCATTTATTATATCAAAGGAAAAAAGGTAAAACCTTTATTATTGTCTTTATTGAGAATTTAATTGTTTCATTCCTAGTTCTTTACACTATATATGGCTTGTCAAAGAGAATCAAATCTCTATAATTAGCTCTGGTTTTTCTTCCTATTTTGACGTAGAATTAAATATTTTACAATAAAATATAAAGATGATTTCAGGAAGTGGTGATCCTATTTCATACCGAATGAAAGAATTGATAAAATACCTTTGTTCTAAGTTCTATACAAATGGAAAACCTGTTCCATATTCACCTTTTGAGGTCAATTATTTTCTCAATTCTGATTGCTGTTTCGGCTAATGAGAAATATCTTTCACCCCTTAACTCCACTTATATTAACCTAGCTAAAGAAAGATTCATGTCTCTTGATCCAACTAAGCTTCCAGATCCTCCAATGCCGTCCTATACTTTTACTATTTACCATCGCGATGTATTTGAAAAATTAAACTTTAAGGACTACGACTCATTGCTTGAAAGTAGACTTGCTCGATCTCATGCTAGAGAAAGTTATTTGGCTTCGGTTCTTGATTTTGAAAATGGTAACGATGTTAAAAAAGGGATGGTTCCTCCAAATGACAATCCAAATGATGCAAATGCAACTGTGAAAAGGCAACACGACGTGCAAGGGAGCAAGATGCGCGAACTTGTACCAAAAACAACAGGTGCCTATTACTCAAATGGCGAGTATGTTGCATCTTTTTTGTTAGGCAGTGACGAAGTTAGAAGTTTTTTGGTAATTGACACTGGCAGTGATTTAGTTTGGTGGCAATGTGGACCATGCGAGGAAAATAAGTGCTACAAACAAAAGTTTCAAAATCCATTATATAATTCTACTGCATCGAAAACTTTTCGAAAAGTTGACTGCTTGCGATACGGTTCAAAATATTGCTTTTTTGAGGACTCAGCTTTCACTTGTGATCTAGATAGTTCTGAGTGTCACTATGAAATGACATATGGGAGTCGACAACGAACAAAAGGGTACATGGCCGATGATGTAATTACTTTTGTTTTAGACCAAAGACCAATTAGGGTTATGTTTGGATGTGGCAAAGATCAAACCAGTGGAACAAATTTCAGTGATTGGTTCTCTGGAATTGCTGGCCTTGGACGCAGAGTACGTCCACAAAAAAAAGGTGGATATTCTTTACCATCACAGTTTGGAGCGTCACTATTTTCCATGTGTCTACCAAGATTTCATTCAGGAAAGGGATCTACCATCAGTTTTCATAACAGCTCATATCCAAGAGCAAAATCAGCAAAATTACTACCAAACAGAAGGTACCGTTCATTTTTCTACGTTAACCTTTATAAAATTTTTATTAATGACAAAGAAGTTTTGGTCAATCCCTCATGGTGGAATTTCAAACCAAATATGCGTGGTGGAGTCATCGTGGATACAGGAACGACCTTTACCCCTTTTCCTAAGGATTTTTATGTCATATTCCGCTACGCGTTTAGAGCTGAAGTACGAGATATTCCTATGGTTAACAATCCAGTCGGACCTTTCGACACTTGCTATAAAGATAATCCAAATGGTCCTGGTTTAGTATTTCCTGTCGTGAAGTTGTATTTCGGCAGTGAAAATCCAGGTACAATGTTGTTTTTGGCACAAGAACGAGTTGTGGTTCACTTTCGTGGTCACTATTGCCTGGCTTTTGTAGGAACAGATCAAGACATCTCAATATTAGGTGTTAATCAACTCCAAGGTGTAGCATTAACTTTTGATACTTCAGCAAATTCTTTGTCCTTCGACCTAGATGCATGTGATTAAAATATATAAATTTCTAAGTTACACTATAAAGGTGTATCCAAGTTTACCATTATTAGCATTTCTTCTTTTCGGTTTGTTTTCGTAAATCCTACAAAAACTATTGCAATCTTTTTTGTTAGAATCATGCATTGTCAAGCGTAGGATTTGCAGGGAGTGATTGTAAGATTTTTTTTTCCTATCATAAATTTCTCATAGATCATAGGTTTAAAGATAATGTGGTCGGTACTTTGTTAAAACAGAAATTAGAAAACTGTTAGAAGAAACTGAAAAAACTGTAAACGATAAGAAATATTCCGAGTCCACAATTTCCTTGCGCGTCCTTAAGGAATTTTAACCCCCTCATAAGTTGCCAAGGTAATGGATTAAATCCTCCCAGGATGAAACGAAATAAACCTTCCGCAACAGTGGCAATACAAACTGCAGGATACCAACGAAATCAAAGAACGGAGCAAAATCACACTTACGAATTTAAAAGAGAAACTACGAAGTAGAATGCAGGATTTTCAGAAGGAAGTTCTGTAATTTTTCAGTATGTGAAAAGGAAGCCATGCCTCAGAATTTATAGGCAATTGTCGGAAGAGGTGTGACGTCTGTTCATAATGTGAACAGAAGGGAAAGCAACGTTCAGCGTTTTGGATTGTACATTCTAGTTAATTCTGTTAATGAACTGACTGACACTTAATTAATTCTTAAATAATTAATTAGATAAACTTTGTCCAAAAAATTAATCTCATCGGTCGATCATTTGACAAATCCAAATCCAAATCCGAAGCCGAAGCCGAAGCCGAGCCGAGCGATAACGACGACGCGAGGCTTCATTCTCTTCAACTTCTTTAAGAGCTCTAAGAAGTGATCCTATATTTATACACACATGTGTAGTTGTCCCTCACCAATGAGGGACAAAGTTCATTTGTCATAAATGAAAAAAGCTCCCTTGATTCAAATTTTTCAAAATTTTCATTTCCCTCCATTTTATTTCCCACCATTTCCCAATTCACACTTCTAATCTTTAAAGCCCAATGGCTTAAAGTCCAACAATCCCCCACATGAATGGGAATGAATGTAACAAGAATGAACATAGATGAAAGCTATGTAATTTGCAAGTAAGGATTAATTGCATCTGGATAAGTTGGTTTTCCTTTGAACTTTCCGTAGTGAGCATATGTCGGATATACTCGGTCAATCAGTAGATTTGATATCTTTGAACCGTCGAACTTTAGTGTATACCTAGACAATCATATGTCACACAACCAACCCTTAACCGTCTTTGATTCTCATTGTTGTGTTTGTTTCAGCCATGAACACCTCCTGGTTTCATAAGTGCGTAGAGAATTGGCCTTACAGAATTCTCATTGATGTGGCTTCCACTTCACACTTACATAGGTGATGTGTAATCCTTTAGATTGACACTATTTGATAAATACCACATCAAACTTAGGTTATCATTAAAGAACGTGTAAAGTTCTATCCTTGTTACTGATAATTGTCTTCATCACGAGAAGGGACCAAAGATTTTACTTTGACAATGTTGAACCGGTCAATCACAACTTTGTTTGAGCTACTTGAACCTAGAGCTCCTCGGCCATAGTCCCATTCCCTTAGATGATTTCTCAACTCCCTCTCTAGTTAGGCCTTTTGTAAGCGGATCCGCCACATTATCCTTTGATTTTACATAATCAATAGTGATAATTCCACTAGAGAGTAGTTGTCTAACGGTTTTATGTCTTCGTCGTATATGACGAGACTTTCCGTTATACATAACGCTCCCTGCCCATCCTATTGCAGCCTCACTATCGTAATGTATGCATATAGGAGCCAAAGGTTTTGGCCAGAACGGAATGCCTTCTAAGAAATTTCGAAGCCATTCAGCTTCTTCGCCGGCCTTATTCAAAGCTATAAACTCTGATTCCATTGTAGAGCGAGCGATGCACGACTGTTTGGAAAACTTCCAAAATATTGTTCCTCCGCCAACAGTAAAAACATATCCACTTGTGGACTTTATTTCTGTTGAGCCGGTTATCCAATTTGCATCACTATATCCTTCGATAACCGCATGTTATCTATTGTAGTGCAAAGCGTAGTCTTGGGTATATTCCAAATATCCCAGAACTCGTTTCATTGCCAACCAGTGACGTTTGTTGGGATTACTTGTTATTCAACTAAGTTTACTTATTGCACAAGCTATATCAGGATGTCTACAGTTTATGACATACATTAAGCTTCCCAACACACGAGCATAATTCAATTGAGACGTGCTTTCACCTTTATTCTTTACAAGATAATGGTTTAAGTCAATTGGAGTTCTTGCACTTCTGAATTCCAAGTGTTTGAATTTTCCAATACCATTTTCACGTAATGTGATTGAGACAAAGCCAGACCCTGAGGAGTCCTTTGGATTTTAATTCCTAGAATTACATCGGCAACTCCTAAGTCTTTCATATCAAACTTACTAGCAAGCATACGCTTAGTAGCTTGAATGTCGGCAATGTCTTTGCTCATTATTAGCATATCATCAACATATAAGTAAACAATGACTATATGATTTGGAACGTTCATAATATAAACACATTTATCATATTCATTAATCTTAAAGCCATTTGACAACATTGTTTGGTCAAATTTCGCACGCCATTGCTTGGGTACTTGTTTTAGTCCATAAAGGGACTTAACAAGTCGGCACACCTTCTTTTCTTTTCCCGGAACCACAAATCCTTTAGGTTGGTTCATGTAAATTTCTTCCTCTAGATCACCATTTAAGAAGGCTGTTTTTACATCCACTTGATGGATTTGAAGACCATACAAGGCGGCTAACGCTATTAGCATCCGAATGGATGTAATTCTTGTTACCAGCGAGTATGTGTCAAAATAGTCAAGACCTTCTCGTTGTCTAAATCCTTTGACAACAAGTCTTGCCTTGTATTTGTCAATAGTACCATGATCTTTTATTTTCTTCTTGAAAATCCATTTAGAACCCAAAGTTTTGTTACCTGGAGGAAGGTCAACCAATTCCCAAGTGTAGTTGCTCAATATGGATTCTATTTCACTATTGACAACCTCTTTCCAATATTGTGCTTCTGAGGAAGACATTGCTTCCTTGAATGTTCGAGGCTCATTTTCTAGCAGGAAAGTCCGAAAATCTAGATCGAATGAAGTAGATGTTCTTTGATGTTTACTTCTTCTCGGATTTTGCTCATTAGGCATACCATCTGTTTTTTCCTCCCTAGGTCATTTTGACTTTTGGTAGGACAATTCACTTTCCTTTTTATACGGATAAATAGTTTCAAAGAATTCAGCATTATCTGATTCTATTACTGTATTAACGTGGATCTCAGGATTTTCTGATTTATGAACCAGAAAACGATATGCCTTGCTATTGGTTACATATCCAATAAATACACAATCAACCGTTTTTGGACCTATCTTAACCGTTTTAGGTTTAGGAACTTGTACCTTAGATAAACACCCCCACACTTTAAAGTATTTCAAGCTGGGCTTCATTCCTTTCCATTTTTTATAAGGAATGGACTGTGTTTTACTCTGAGGTACATGGTTGATTATTCGGTTAGCTGTAAGTATATCTTCCCCCCATAAGTTTTGTGGTAAACCAAAACTTATCAACAACGCGTTCATCATCTCTTTCAACGTTCGATTCTTTCTCTCCGCAATTCCATTAGATTGTGGAGAGTAAGGGGCAGTTGTTTGGTGAATAATGCCATTTTCCAAACATATTTCTTCAAAAGGAGATTCATATTCGCTACCCCTATCACTTCGTATCATCTTGATCTTTTTGTTTAATTGTGTTTCAACTTCACTCTTGTATTGCTTGAAAGCATTAATTGCTCCGTATTTACTATTAAGTAAGTAAACATAGCAATATCTTGTACTATCATCAATAAAAGTAATGAAATACTTTTTCCCAACGCGAGATGATGTTGACTTCATCTCGCAAATATCTGTGTGAATTAAGTCTAAAGAACCTGAATTCCTTTCAACGGATTTATAAGGATGCTTAGCATACTTTGATTCCACATATATTTGACATTTGGAATTAATGCAATCAAATTTTGGAAATACTTCCAAATTTATCATTTTTTGCAATGTTTTGAAGTTGATGTGACCTAGGCGTGCATGCCATAAAGTATTTGGCTCAAGTAAGTAAGAAGAAACATTTACTTTATTGATAGGAACTGCTATTACATTTAGCTTAAAAAGTCCCTCATTCAGGTAACCTTTTCCTACATACACATAATTCTTACTTAGTACAAAACTATTAGAAACAAAAATACATTTGAATCCATTCTTGACAAGAAGTGAGGTAGACACAAGATTCTTGCGAATTTCTGGAACATGGAGAACTTGGTTTAGAGTCACAATTTTTCCTGATGTCATCTTCAACGCAATCTTGCCAATTCCTTCAATTTTGGATATAGACGAATTTCCCATGAAAATTGTCTCGTCGGGTCCTGCGGGGGCATAAGAAGAAAATAACTCCTTGTTAGCACAAACATGGCGGGTGGCTCCAGAATCAATCCACCATTCTTTAGGATTTCCTACCAAGTTGCATTCAAACAACATGGCACACAAGTCCTCCATTTCTTCAACATTTTCAACCATGTTAGCTTGATTCTTCTTATTCTTCTTCTTTTGTACATCAGTCTTTGGTGCACGACAGTCCACGACATTATGCCCAAACTTTCCACAGTTGTGGCAATTACCCTTGAATTTTTTCTTGCTTGGGTAATTCTTTGGTCCAAAAGCCTTCTTTCTCTTCTTATTTTGTGGTGCCTCCTTAACAATGTTAGCCCTTATTATTGTCGAGTTGCCACGTGACTTCTTTTCAACATTTTTGTTGTCTTCTTCTATCCTCAAACGAACAATCAAATTTTCAAGTGTCATTTCCTTACGCTTGTGTTTTAGATAGTTCTTAAAGTCTTTCCACAACGGAGGTAACTTCTCAATGAAAGCGGCAACTTGAAAGGCCTCATTTATGACCATACCTTCAGCAAGGAGGTCATGCACAATGACTTGTAATTCTTGGACTTGAGTTATGACCGACCTAGTGTCAACCATCTTGAAATCCAAAAATCTTGCAGCCACGAACTTCTTAAGTCCGACATCCTCAGTCTTGTAATTCTTCTCAAGCGCATTCCATAACGCTTTTGAAGTTTCCATGACACTATAGACATTGTACAAGCTATCTTCTAAACAACTCAAAATGTAGTTTTTGCACAAGAAATCATAATGTTTCCATGCTTCAGTTAAAACAAATCGTTCGTCATCCAGAGTGCCTTCAGCCACGACCGGAGGATCCTCCTTGAGGAATCACTGCAAACTCAACGTAGTAAGATAGAAGAGCATCTTCATTTGCCAACATTTGAAGTCAATACCGAAAAACTTTCCAAGTTTTTCTGCTGGTGCCATAGCATGAGTAGGAGTTGAACGGCTCGACGAGGCAGCAACACTCGTAACAATAGCATCCATTCCATTAACATTAGTTTGGTCCTCATTTGCTATTTTTCTGTAAAGTTGGCAATAAACAGAACTTTTCAAAATCAGTGAAGGTTTTATATCTTCAAACTGAATACCAAACCAAACATTCAAAACATAAACGGTGAAGTTTATTATATTCTTAAAACCATATTCAAATTTAATACCCAGTAAAGTTTTTATATTCTTTAAACATGAGTAAAAAATATATCGGAGTAGAAAGCACCAAGGCTTTAGTCCCCAAACCAGTATACAAAATATATATCACAAATCAATATAGATTTCAACACATAAACATTAATATAAAATTCCTTAAGCTTGTAGTCGCTACTGTGTTAAAACAGAAATTAGAAAACTGTTAGAAGAAACTGAAAAAACTGTAAACGATAAGAAATATTCCGAGTCGACAATTTCCTTGTGCGTCCTTAAGAAATTTTAACCCCCTCACAAGTTGCCAAGGTAATGGATTAAATCCTCTCAGGATGAAACAGAATAAACCTTCCTGCAACCGTGGCAATACAAACTGAAGGATACCAACGAACTCAAAGAACGGAGCAAAATCACACTTACGAATTTAAAAGAGAAACTGTGAAGTATAATGCAGGATTTTTAGAAGGAAGTTCTGTAATTTTTTAGTATGTGAAAAGGAAGCCATGCCTCGGAATTTATAGGCAATTGTCGAAAGAGGTGTGATGTCTGTTCATAATGTGAACAGAAGGGAAAGCAGTGTTCAACGTTTTGGATTATACATTCCAGTTAATTCCGTTAATGAACTGACTGGCACTTAATTAATTCTTAAATAATTAACTACATAAAATTTATCCAAAAAATTAATCTCATCGGTCGATCATTTGACAAATCCACATCCAAATCCTATTCCAAAGCCAAAGCCGAAGCCGAGCCGAGCGACAACGACGGTGCGAGGCTTCATTCTCTTCAACTCCTTTAAGAGCTCTAAGAAGTAATCCTATATTTATACATACAAGTGTAGTTGTCCCTCACCAATAAGGGACAAAGTTCATTTGTCATAAATGAAAAAGCTCACTTGATTCAAATTTTCCAAATTTTTCATTTCCCTCCATTTTATTTTCCACCATTTCCCAATTCACACTTCTAGTCTTTAAAGCCCAATGGCTTAAGGTCCAACAATCCCCCACATGAATGGGAATGACTGTAACAAGAATGAACATAGATGAAAGTTGTGTGATTTGCAAGTAAGGATTAATTGCATCTGGATAAGTAGGTTTCCCTTTAAACTTTTCGTAGTAAGCATATGTTGGATATACTCGGTCAATCGGTAGATTTGATATCTTTGAACCGTCGAACTTTAGTGTATATCTAGACAACCATATGTCACACAACCAACCCTTAACCATCTTTTGGTTCTCATTGTTGTGTTCGTTTCAGCCATGAACATCGCCTGGTTTCATAAGTGCGTAGAGAATTGGCCGTACAGTATTCTCATTGAAGCATCTTCCACTTCACTCTTACATAGGTGATTCCTAAACGTATAATCCTTTAGATTGACACTATTTGATAAATACCACATCAAACTTAGGTAATCATTAAAGTATGTGTAAAGTTCTATCCTTGTTACTGAACATTGTCTTCATCACGAGAAGGGACCAAAGATTTTGCTTTGACAATGTTGAACCGGTCAATCACAACTTTGTTTGAGCTCCTTGAATCTATATCTCGGTATATCCAAAATTCTAGGTAGAGTTACCGCCATGATGACTTGTCCTCGGCCATAGTCCCATTCCCTTAGATAATTTCTCAACTCCCTCTCTAGCTAGGCCTTTTGTAAGCGGATCCGCCATATTATCCTTTGATCTTATATAATCAATAGTGATAACTCCACTAGAGAATAGTTGTCTAACGGTTTTATGTCTTTGTCATATATGACGAGACTTTCCATTATACATAACGCTCCCTGCCCGTCTTATTACAGCCTCAATATCGCAATGTATGCATATAGGAGCCAAAGGTTTTGGCCAGAACGGAATGTCTTCTAAGAAATTTTGAAGCCATTCAGCTTCTTCACCGGCCTTATCCAAAGCTATAAACTCTGATTCTATTGTAGAGCGAGCGATGCACGTCTGTTTGGAAGACTTCCAAGATACTGCTCTTCCGCCAACAGTAAAAACATATCCACTTGTGGACTTTGTTTCTGTTGAGCTGGTTATCCAATTTGCATCACTATATCCTTCGATAACCGTAAGATATCTATTGTAGTGCAAATCATAGTCTTGGGTATATTCCAAATATCCTAGAACTCATTTTATTGCCAACCAATGATGTTTGTTGGGATTACTTGTGAATCGACTAAGTTTACTTATTGCATAAGCTATATCAGGACGTGTACAGTTCATGATATACATTAAGCTTCCCAACACACAAGCATAATCCAATTGAGACGTGCTTTCACCTTTATTCTTTACAAGATAATGGTTTAAGTCAATTGGAGTTCTTGCACTTCTAAATTCCAAGTGTTTGAATTTTTCCAGTACCATTTTCACGTAATGTGATTGAGACAAAGCCAGACCCTGAGGAGTCCTCTAGATTTTAATTCCTAGAATTACATCGGCAACTCCTAAGTCTTTCATATCAAACTTACTAGCAAGCATACGCTTAGCAGCTTGAATGTCGGCAATGTTTTTGCTCATTATTAGCATATCATCAACATATAAGCAAATAATGAATATATGATTTGGAACGTTCTTAATATAAACACATTTATCACATTCATTAATCTTAAAGCCATTTGACAACATTGTTTGATTAAATTTCGCATGCCAATGCTTGGGTGCTTGTTTTAGTCCATAAAGGGACTTAACAAGTCGGCACACCTTCTTTTCTTTTCCCGGAACCACAAATCCTTCAGGTTGGTTCATGTAAATTTCTTCCTCTAGATCACCATTTAAGAAGGCTGTTTTTACATCCATTTGATAAATTTGAAGACCATACAAGGCAGCTAACGCTATTAGCATCCGAATGGATGTAATTCTTGTTACCGGCGAGTATGTGTCAAAATAGCCAAGACCTTCTCGCTGTCTAAATCCTTTGACAACAAGTCTTGCCTTGTATTTTTCAATAGTACCATCATCTTTTATTTTCTTCTTGAAAATCCATTTAGAACCCAAAGTTTTGTTACCTGGAGGAAGATCAACCAATTCCCAAGTGTGGTTGTTCAATATGGATTCTATTTCACTATTGACAGCCTCTTTCCAATATTGTGCTTCTGATGAAGACATTTCTTCCTTGAAGGTTCGAGGCTCATTTTCTAGCAGGAAAGTCAGAAAATCTGGACCGAATGAAGTAGATGTTCTTTGATGTTTACTTCTTCTCGGATTTTCCTCATTAGGCATACCATCTGTTGTTTCCTCCCGAGGTCGTTTTGACTTTTGGTAGGACAATTCACTTTCCTTTTTATACGGATAAATAGTTTTAAAGAATTCAGCATTATCTGATTCTATTACCGTTTAACGTGGATCTCAGGATTTTCTGATTTATGAACCAGAAAACGATATGCCTTGCTATTGGTTACATATCCAATAAATACACAATCTACCGTTTTGGACCTATATTAACCCTTTTAGGTTTAAGAACTTGTACCTTAGCTAAACACTCCCACACTTTGAAGTATTTCAAGCTGGACTTCCTTCCTTTCCATTTTTCATAAGGAATGGACTATGTTTCACTATGAGGTACACGGTTGATTATTCGGTTAGCTGTAAGTATAACTTCTTCCCACAAGTTCTGTGGTAACTTATCAACAATGCATTCATCATCTCTTTCAGCGTTCGATTCTTTCTCTCTGCAATTCCATTAAATTGTGGAGAGTAAGGGGCAGTTGTTTGGTGAATAATGCCATTTTCTAAATATATTTCTTCAAAAGGAGATTCATATTCACATCCCTATCACTTCTTATCATCTTGATCTTTTTGTTTAGTTGTTTTTCAACTTCACTCTTGTATTGCTTGAAAGCATACAAGTGTAAACATAGCAATATCCTAATCCTAAGCCGAAGCCGAGCCGAGCAACGACAACAGCACGAGACTTCATTCTTTTCAACTCCTTTAAGAGCTCTAAGAAGTGATCCTATATTTATACACACAAGTGTATTTGTCCCTCACCAATGAGGGACAAAGTTCATTTGTCATAAATGAAAAGGTTCACTTGATTCAAATTTTCCAAATTTTTCATTTCCCTCCATTTTATTTCCCACCATTTCCCAATTCACACTTCTAATCTTTAAAGCCCAATGGCTTAAAGTCCAATAGATAAGACTTCATTTACACTTGCCAAATCTAAATATCTAATATATTTCTGAGAATGTTTCATAAAGAACCATCTTTTAGGTCTAATTAGCCATTTATAGATATCTTTTGTTATATTACGTGTTATAGATACCTTTTATGTTTTTATACAATGTATTTCATGTATTAAAGATGTTGTATTCATTAATACAACAAAAAATAGGCGTAAAAACTGGAATTCCAGCTAAGTCTGATATGTATTTAGCTGTATTTAAGCGTCATTAACGTGAAATACAGTAACATATCTGCGCAAAATCAGGAAGGTTAAACTGGTTAAAAAAGGAAGGAAATCAAATCACATGATATTCTCCTAAATTAACTCAACGAACTAAAACTAGTACACATTAATCTGTATTTTGCTCAAAGAAAGCAACTCAGAAACGTGAATATAACGAAAAAATAGAGCAACATCTGATCGAACTTTTTCCATTCTCTTCTCCTTTTTTTTCGATTGATACAAATCATATATAAAATAAGGTATTCATCCTCTATACATATGGCAAGTTTAACAGTTTTGTTGCGTCATTTTGGCAAGTGGAACGATGAGGGAAATTACATCGATTTTTCAATTGAGGGGATACTTAAAGGAGTATGCCTCCTTTAATGATCTGGTTGCTTCAATTTCTAATCAACTGGGTATAGATTTGAGCTCAAAGACCATTAAAATACAATACAAAGTAGAAGGAAATTGCGCGCCAATGGAAATACACAATGATATGGGTTACAGAGTGTATGTAGAATTGAAAAAAGAGAACAAAGAATTTGGGATGTATCCTTTGTGCATAACAACTATCGAAAAAGATCTTATATCCGGAGGTAGTTTAAATCAAGGCGACATTGTGCAAATAGACGAAGGAGTTCAAAGGTACGATTCTGATACAGATGATACACCGGCTCTAGATTTTATCAATTCAGGAGAAGCGATTGGAGTGTTCGAACTCCACAAGGATTTGATAATTTCAGAACTAATCAAAAGGAGGTTATGGCTGGACAAGTTTATAAGGATAAGGCTACATTGAAAGAGGTGATAGAGAATTATGCTATAGCTCAAAGGTTTCAATTCCGAGTTGATAGGTCTAATGCTGTCAGGTTTGCATGTATTTAATTTTTTTTCCGTTGTATTTTCGATTATTGGTTCGAGCTGTAAGCTTAACGTTGTTTTATTTATGCATATTTGTGTATTTCCTCTTGATGATCACAGATGAAGTAAACATATGTTTGTTTAGGGTCCTTAAATACATGTATTTATATGTATTTTACTAATATAAATACACAACAGTGGCTCTAATTATTTTCTTATTATGTCTACTGTGGTATTAAGTATATGCATATACAAACAAGTGTATTCAGTTGTATTCAAACGCATATAACTATAATGGAATTCAGTAGTATAAAAATTTATATATATAGATGTCAGGATGTATCTATGTCAGATTGTATTTGTCTGTATATGAGCTGCATTTTTTGTAAACACTTATGCTAATCAAATGTAAAATAATTAATTTTTTACAGCTATGCATTATTATGTATTTCAGAAGATTGTGAATGGAGGTTTAAGGCTTCAGGCATTAACAAATCAGAACTATTTAAAGTGAGAGAATTCAATGATAACCATACATGTCCGCCGAAGGACAAGGTGTATGAGCAGCGGCAGGCTAGTAGCAGCCTTATAGGTGGTATGATAAGGCCTAAGCTTGCAAACTTTAAGTGGAAATACACTCCAAGGGATATTATTGATGATGTGAAATCAGATTTAGGTGTAGATGTTAGCTACATGTTGGCGTGGAGAGATAAAGAAAAGGCAATGAATTTTCTGAGAGGTGAACCAACTGATTCATACAAAAAATTACCAGGATACTTATATACAATGGATATGACATATCCAGGTTCCCACATCAGAATGGTAAAATCGCCAAAAAATGAATTCATGTGCGTGTATATATCCTTGTATGCCTTTATAAGGGGGTTTGATCATTGTAGACCCATTGTTGTTGTGGATGGAACTCACCTAAGATCTTACTACACCGAGACATTCGTTTCGGCAAGCACGTTGGATGGTGCAGGTGAGTATCTGAATTATAATACAATCTGTTAATATTTTGAAATATTGAAATACATGTTTTAAAAATAATTATATTCAATTGTATTTACAGGTCATATATTGCCACTAACATATGGTATTATTGATTCAGAGAACGATGCTGCTTGGACGTGGTTCTTTGAGCAATTCAAGATAGCATACGGTGAAAGGGAAAACATGTGCGTCGTTTCAGATAGAAATGAGAGTATCATTAAATCTGTATCGAGAGTGTATCCAGATGTACCGCATTTTGCTTGTATATGGCATCTATGGAACAACGTATATAAGAAATTCAAAAAGAATCATGCCAAGTTGAGCGAGATATACTTCTCGATGGCAAAAGCATACACACAAGCTGAATTTGACAGTCTGATAGAGAAGGTGGAGAAGGTAGATATTAGGGTGAAAGAATACTTAGAGTTAGCTGGTTACGAAAAGTGGGCTAGGTTGTATGCACCTGTTAACAGGGGATGGACAATGACGTCAAATATCGCTGAGTCAATCAATGCCGCACTAGTTTCAACAAGGGAATTGCCAATAAACGACTTTCTCGAAGAAGTTAGGAAGATGTTTGGACGTTGGAATTGTAGTAATCGCAAAGAAGCTACACAGACATACACGACGCTTGGAAAAAAATACCAGGAGATGCTGACTTTGAATGAGGCAATGTCTACACGTATGACTGTAAGTTATATTTTAATGTCATTGCTGTATATAGCTTAATGTTTACTGAATTAATGGCATGAATACAATAATTTTTTAAGTAAAACTACCATTAATACATATGAATACAACTATATTCAAACTCATAAAAGATATATTTTTCCGTAGATCTAATATGAATACAATTTAATATAACTAAAAACATGCTGCAAAAACTATTGGAATACATCAGAATATAACTAACAAAGCTGTATTATATGTAATTTTAATATGTATTGTCAATACGTATGATTCTAATGCTTTTATTAGCATCCTGTTGCCTAAAGTACATCAGAAATTTGATAAGTTCTGCACTAATTATAGTCGATATTCTGCTGGTCAAAATATTTAAAGTATTCATCTATATGCAAAAATTTCAGTTGTATGTAACTTATTAATTCAGCATTATACATTTGGTAATTCAGGTATATGTGTTCAAAATTTATATTTCTATTTTTAAATGTAGGTGGTACCATCAACTGAATACTTACATACGGTTAATGATGGTGGGAGGAATTACACAGTCTGCCTATTAGAGAGAAAATGTGTTTGTGGGAGGTTCCAAGTTGATGAATTGCCATGCCCACATGCTTGGGCTGTATTGAAGAGCAAGTTCCTAATGCTAGAAGAATATTGCTCTAACTATTACAAACCAAATACAATTGTAATGACATACGATGTTCCAATGTACCCGCTACCGGACAGAAATGACTGGAATATACCAAAACATGTTACAGAGAAGGTTGTACTACCATCTAAATGGAAAAGACCTCTTGGAAGGCCAAAAAAGAAGCGCGATAAAACTTTAAGTGAATTGTTGCAGCCGAAAAATCAACATTCATGTAGCATATGTGGACAGGGAGGACATAACAAGCGAACATGTAGAAATGCTCCACGTAACAAATAGTTAACACTTTGACATGTATTGGTGCTTCAACGATTTATCAATATTTATGATGACATTGTCAAGTAATAAATTCTCATTGTCAAGTAATATATTCTGAAATGACTTTCGTGAATAGTTTCTGAATACATATAGTTGAAGTATTTTTATACAGATAAATACATATGCACTATACAGTTAAGTATAACTGAGTATAGATGAATACTAAAAAATACAACTGGATACAGCTGAAGTATTTTTATGAATAATACAGTTGAGTAGCACTGAATGTAAATGAATATACCAAAATACAACTAAATACAACTGAATAATACACTTAAATACAACTAACTACTGCTGAATAAAATAAGCTAAATACAACTGAGTACATCTGAATACAACTGATTACGTACAACCTGTTTAATACATCTGAAATTGTGTTCTTTAATATGTATTATCTGAACTTGAAAGATACATCTGAATGGATACTGCTGAATACAACTGAGTACAACTGAATTTGATAGCTAAATACAACTGAATACAACTGAATCCAGAAAAAAATACATCTGAATTCTTTTATATAACCTACCATCAGCATACATAAAGTTTCTGACTTTGACATTAAGATGTTCATTAACTAAAACATGTTCAAGCAAAGTTCCTTGGTATTAACACATACTTGAATCCTGTAAGATAAATATGTATTCAAACTGAAGAATAAGCATGAATACTTATGAACAAACCAGTGAAACAGTGATTGAAAAGTTGCAATTGTCATACACGAACACTGTTGATAAAGTGATAAGTTTTTCAAACTAAATACCATCTACACCAAAAACTACTCAAAATAGTATTCATCTTGAAACTACACTCTAAAACTACAATAACCTAAAGCTACTCTAACACTATCTGCATCTTTGAATATAACTCCGTGATTTGCCTAGCAATCTTTAAAGGTGCTTCATTCTCGCTTATGGCATCGGCGTCTATCTTCCGCATAGCATAGTCCCAGAGGAGAGCACCATATCTTTGATGGAGTAGAGTGGAATCAAATATTGTTTGTGGAATCTCTCCAAGAGTGCTCAAAAACTCTGCGTATGCTGCAACATGCACCCCACAATCCCTAAAAAATAATTGATTGAAACAATTAAAAATAATTCATACAATTAGATTTGTGTATAACATACAATAATGATGCTTGAATACTTACATGCTACAAGCTTTCTGTTGAGGCAGATCTGAAAGGAAAAAAACTTCAAAGGGATCATTATGTGACTTGTCAGTTCATGCTGAGTAAGCAGACCAATCTATGCCTTGACTATCTCTGTAAAAGCCACTGATTGATAGATACAAAGGTACAAGCTTAGCTAGCTTATCAATCTCAGAAACTACATAAGCATCATGACCTACAGATCTGTACGAGTCATACACTTTGATACATCTCTCCTTGAATGAGACAACAACCAATACCCAGTGTAGTTTGTCCTTCAAATTGACTGGTATCATGACATTATCCACAGTATGCCAAGGTACATTAGCATGCAATCTGTAGCCTCTTATGTACTCACATACCACATCCTCTTCTTTGGCTACATTAACATTACTATCTGTATCAGCATACCTGTCGAATATTTCAGCGATTCTTGTCTTGAATATACAATCAACAGTTGTATACTTGAAGTTGCTTGTTTGATTGTACTTTCCCTTCTTTCTCAAATAGTATAATATGACGTCAATATGCTATACACAAAGTTAAGTACATGGTGTGAGTCCAATTAATCAAATTATTAAAGAATATAGCTGAATACAGAGAAATACATATGAAAAATATAGTTGAATACAACAGATTGTATGTGAATAAAACTGTTGACTACAACTGAATACAACTTACTACATCTGATTAAAACAATTGAAAACAACTGAATATAGCTGAATACAGCTGAATAATATTGAATAATACAATTGACTACTTATGATTTAAACACTTGAATATGACTGTCTACAGCTGAGTACATCTGAATATAGAGAAATGCAGTTGAATACAGCTGACTACAGCTGATTAAAACATTTGAATTCAACTGAATATAGTTAAATACATCTAAATACATGAGTTGAATAAAGCTGAATACAAATGCAGTTGAATATATCTGACTACAGCTGATTAAAACAGTTGAATTTAATTGAAATTAGCTGAATACAGCTGAATATAGATGTTGAATAAAGCTGAATATAGCAATTGAATACAGCTGACTATAGCTGATTAATACAGTTCAATTTAACTGACTATAACTGAATACAACTGAATACACCAAAATACATCTGAATACAGTTGAATGCAGATGTTGAATAAAACTGAATATAGCAATTGAATTCAGCTGACTATAGCTGATTAATACAGTTCAATTCAACTGACTATAGCGGAATACAGTTGAATACAGTTGAATACAGCTGAATGTAGATGAATAATACAACTGAATACAGCTGAATAAAACAACATGTTGTTATTCAAAGAAAATTAGTCAGTTAGGGGAAAAAACTTACGTTGTCATCCCATAGCTTCCCGTCAAACGATAGAAGGTAAAACCAATTTTTTGAATTAACTTAGTCAACTCCAAAATCCCATGGTATATGAAGTGTTGACTTGTTCTTCTTGTAATGGTCTTCCAAATTACTTCTACAAGTATGATATAAAAAATATTATATACATTTTTAAAAATATAAATACTTAATACATATACCGGGGGAAAACTCACCTCTGATCATGTCTAGCGAGAAGACCATCACGAACCTATTTGTCATATTCCTCAATGATTAACGTAGGATGTGGCCCCGTTATTGAATCATCCTCAAAGGGGCGTCTTATTTCAAAAATGGGGGTCAACTTTACTGAGGTACTTGTTCATTGAATTCGTGATTAGAAACTTTTAAATTTAAAAACCATGAGGAAAGCTGAATCTTTAGTTTATAAAAACACTAACCTGCAGAGTCGAAGTTAGACACGTAAGGCGAAGAGTACCATCTACTTGGTCGCCGATTCCTATGAGATGGTATTGGGGTTGATTCAGCTTTTTTTGCACTGTTGTGAATCACAATTCTAGTTTCTGGAATTTTACTGGGAAGAAACTTGTCGTCCTGCTCAAATTGAGATACATAGAATTCTGTAGATACACCCTCTTGACCTGTAGATGGTATGTTGGACGACACCTCTGATGTAGTTTTCCCCTCCCCTCTTGACTCCAAACATTGATCATTAAGCACTTATTTCTGTTAGTTGTATGTATCATTGTTAGTGTATTAACTTAATGTTACAATACAATTAAATACATATAAGTGTAGTAAGAAAATAGATTTTGGTAATGGAAATGGGAGTTTGAAATACATCACACATATTCAAGAAATACAAATCAGAATACATCAAAATACAGCTGAATATGTTTAAATACAGTAGTTAATTCTATTTACATATTAAGGTTAACACAGATTTGAATACAGCTAAATACATGTGTTGGTCGATGCCTTTATCAGTTTAATGAGGCAGTTAAATGCTAGTCGAATACATACAACTTTTATAATACAATTATTTAATTATAACAGCAAGCAGGAGATATAAACAAATGCTCAATATGTTAAGAATGTTAAACCTCAACATTATCTCCGACATCTGTGTCAATGCCATCATCACATCTCCCTATGGGTTCCTTTCTCTGGTGTAAACTTTCAGTTTGCTGATTTTGTTGAAGATGGTCAGAAAGCTTCTTGAAGTTATCATTGATCAATGTTCTTAGAGACTTGAACTCTCCCACAACCTTAACAATACAAAAATAATTAGAAGATTGCGCCAAAAATATATGAATGTTATTCATTAAACTGTAATGTTTAATTTGTGGTTAAATACTCACGTATTCTTTGAATGAATTTATGTCTTTCCTCAAAGAAGATACTTCGTCATATTGGGAATCTGGCAGCTGATTGTCATGCAAAACTTTATGTCCAAATTCGGATACACAAACAGGAGGAATCTTGGGTTGATATTCTGTTTCATTAGGATGCCTTTCGTGTTCCTTTGCGCTTTTTATGGGGCGGTGATGAAGATGGACCAACACTTGCAACATGTTTCTTCTTACATTGAAGATCGGGTGTAGGAGAAAAGTCATCCGAATCCTCTCCCGATTTGTCTGAATGAGCAGGAGTAGGTCTCCTCTCAACATCGACGCCTACAGGAGGAATCTGAATAACGGCAAACTCTATATCGCTTGGACTGATGTCCTTGTAAACAATCTGAAAATTGAAATACAATCAAAGCATCACTAGAAACATACAGATGCAGATCTGGAATACAAACTGAAATTTGTATTGAATATAAGGCAACACTAATGATTTGGAAATAATATGCAATTGTATGAAAAATTAATAATGAAGGCTACAACAGCTATATATTGCTGTATGCATATGAATGCAATTGTATGCATTAGATGTATTCAAATGTATGCCGTTTCTGTATCCATTTGTATACAAGTGTATGCAGCTGTTTATTAGTCCTTATGCATTTGTATACATGTATCTTGAATCTGTATGCAAGTATTTATATCTGTAAGCATATGTATACAAATGTATATTGCTGTATGCATCCCCTGAAAATGTATGCAGCTGATTATAGAAGTAGTATGCAACTGTATCTTGTATCTGTATGCAACTGATTATACAAATATTTCTATCTGTATGTATTTGTATACAAATGTATTATGTTGTATGCATCCCCTAAAAATGAATGCAGTCTCTTGTATGCAAATGTATGAGTAATCTGGATGCATTTGTATGCAATTGTATGCAGCAGATTTGTGAGAATATGACAGCTAAAACTACAGCAGGTATTACATCACCAAAAATGTATCTGAATGCAACTGCATACTTCTATATGCAAATGTATGCCTATTAATTATTAATAAAATATAAACTAGCAATGATATAATTTGTATATTACCATGTTTTCGGTGTTAGTGAACATGCCGTTCATCAGATAAGCAAAGGTTGGCTGATATCCGGTGGTTCTCTAATTGAGTATTCTGGGGACCACGTCATCAACTCGGCGTGCAATTTTGGAATCAACATCTGTACAACACTCATAAAACCACACTTGCATAGCCAGTGGCATCCCAACTATCTTGTAAGACTTCTTCTCAGCATCCATCTTCATGCTAATCGATTTTGTCAGCATTTCAAATGCTTTTAAACCCAAATGATATTCAGAATAGCGCCCACTCTCTACCAAGTCAAAATGTAGCCTTGGTATAGTTGTACTATTCTTCTCGGATGAAAAAATGAAGGTGTGTATGAAATACAACAAAGATATCTTCAAGGCATCACCATTATTGTCGGGACCCCAGTTCTTGTCAGCAAAATATTTCATCAATTGTTCCTTCTTGACAAGATTAGCACCTCCAAAGCAAGTCTCAATAAGCCAGTTAGGAACCTTTTCACTAAACTCAAAATCTTCATCATTACCAATACATTTGAGGACAGCCACAAGCGCAAACTCCCTTAATGTGAAATGTTAGAAGTATCATTAACGTGTACTGCAAATACATTGTTAGCAGTGCCTTCTAACTGGAGAGCCATGAAGCATCCGAAGAGTTGATGTTGAACTTCACAGCGCTTCATTTGAAGAAATAAGCCAAAGCAAGTATTGCCAAGTTGTTGGTACTGATCAGGAGTAAGGTTCTCTTTTAGCTGGGAGACTACATCAGTGTTGGTATAAACACTGATATGGGGTGCAAATTTTGGCCGGTGTTTCACAAAAAATTAATTCCCTGCATTTAACAAGAATAAATACATGTAAATACAATTGAATAATTATGAATACATATAAGTTTCTTTGAATGCATATTGATACAATAGCAATTACCTTTTCATGTCGTGTATCTGATATTTTTTTTTGCAGCGACTTCCTTTACATTGACACATGAAGAATCATTCATAGGGGTTTTCCTCTTTGAAACAACTGGATTTTTTTGTTTCTTTTGAAGATTTCTCAACTTGGACTTCTTTCGACTTGTCATTGTGTAATTTAGTTCTTCTCTCTGAAACTGTAGTTGCTGATAAACCTGCAAAATCCGACTCCCCTTAAGTTATTTGCAACGAGAAAGAGGGCCCATCAAAATTGAGAATTTTGGTGGGTATACCTCTGGTTATCATCTTGTGTGGCGTTGAATCCGCCGTTGGAATTCCTATGATTGAAATTCAATCGGACCTTTTACCACTTGCTATGAAGAGGATCCAAATGGTCAGGAACTATACTTTCATGTTGTGAAGTTGTACTTTGGTAGTTTAAGCACGAGTACGAAGTTGAATCTAGAATAGAACGTGTAATTGTAAAACATCGTGGGTTCTATTGTTTGGCTTTTATTGGATGAAGAAAACTTCTCAATATTATAAGTTAATCAACTCCAAAGGGATAGGATTAATGTTTGATACTTCGGCAAGTACTTTGTCCTTTGACATTGATGAATGTCATTGAGGTATATATAAAGTTTCTGTGTCTTGCAATCTCAAGGTGCATCAAATAAATTCACAAGGATTACAGCTAGTACTTCTTCTTCTTGCAAAAATTCACGAATATCACATGAATATCACGGACAAAAAATAAGAGCTGCAAATAAATTCACGGACAAAGAATAAGAGCTGCAAATAAATTCACAGACAAAAAATAAAAGCTGCAAAAATTTCAGAAAACATGAATATCACCACCTCTCAACAATTACTTCTGAACCATTGCTGCTAGCGCATGCTTCATGAAACAAACAGTTTTTACAATGTCACCATTTAGATGAAGATTTTCTCTGATATTTTTTGATAATAATATCTAATTGTAATACTATTGAACTTTATATTGGTTACTTTTCAAATAAAGAGAAAGTATACATAATCAGATGCTGAGAAAATAAATATTTAGTTATCCAATATTCAGATTTAAAGACAACATCTTATAATTTGGGCATCTTAATCTTTAATGAAAACAAATGGTGTTTGATCAGCCAATATACTTAGTCCATGGATGTTTAAGTATAATATAAATACAATCAAACCTTTCTATAATTTCTTTTGTTTGGATCTTATTTGCCATTATAGCGATTAGTTGTTATACTCCTATAATAACATTTTGTCATTTAGATCTTATTTGAATGTTATAGACAAGAATTACTCAAAAAATCTTTTTTTTCCCCATATTTTTAAGGTATGTAAGATAATAAAATTCATTTAAATTTAAAATCTCAAAAGATATTCAAGTTTATAAGAGGTTTTGCATTTCATATTCCTCATTAGAACTTAAAAAATTTAGTTATGGTATGTCTCCAGTAAAATAGATTAGTGGATTATTTTTTGCTATTATAAAATAATAAACATAACGAAGAGATATTTGAGTTAGGCTGTTACAGAGAAGTAATAATTCAAAAAGTATACAACAATAATGATGATTATTACTCCTATAAGTAAAATGTTGTTATAGAGATAAAATATGATAGAGAAAATCTGATCCAAAGAAAACTTGATAGTTATGATGAAACGTTACATTGTTATAAACAAGGGCGCAGATACATCTTTGAAAAATCAGGTTCATCTGAATTGGGTACTTTAGGCGCGAAATATATATTTATTTGTAAATTTTATTAAAATTATAATAAATAGTATATATAAATCTATAACTTTAAAATTATAATGAACGGTCGCTACACAAAGGTCTGTAATGGGGGAATCCACATTAACAAAGTTCCTTAAATTATCTCATGAGATTTCATGCTCTCTATTTAGGAAAGATGTTCGTGAAAAATGAAAAAAAAAATTTCATTTACCATGTGAGCACGTGATTTTTGCCCTATAAAAATTATCCCCATAAAATCTAAGAAAATAATTTTTTCCCATTATTTGCAATTTTATAGATTTTTCGTAGGATTTTTGTTAATTATTTGCATTTTTCTGTGCATGTTTATTTTATTTAAATCATGAAAAAGGTACAAAAATATCATGCATTGCATTTAGGTTTTATGTTACAGTCTAGGATTAATTAGTTAGTTATTTGTTTTGTTAAAAAATAAAAACTACAAAATTGGCTCATTTTTACAATTATTGTCTTTAATTCTTAAATTGTTGATTTTTCTCTTTTAGTTTAAATTTATAGTTAGATAATTAGTGTAACTTTAAAATTTAGATAATTTAGGAATTTTATAAAAGAAAAAAAAAGAAAAAGGAAAAAGAGAAAAAAGGGAAAAAATGAAAAGAAAAACAAAACAAAAGAGAAGGCTATTATTAATTGGGCAAATTAGCTGAGGCCCAAATCCCTTACCCATGTTCCGCCCCAGCTCACTCCCTATAACCCGGTCCAGCTCCCCCCAAGCCAAAACGATGGCGTATTGTCCAAACAAATCTCATCCGTTGATCTCTTTTGATCGAACAGATGGAACTGGGCTATGACATAGTATAAAAATGTCCAAAATTAGCCCCCCCCCCTCAATTTCATTCCCCCTCATTCCTGTCTCTCAATTCAGAGAACGAAACCCTAGCCGCCGCCCTAAGATTCCCCGCCGCCTCCGCCGTCAGCCACCCACCGGAATTCACCTCACGACGGTTCCGATGGTCCAAACCTCCCCAAACTAACACCACACAACCCTCGTTCCCTCCTCTTTCCAAACACCCTAACCGTTTTCCCAAATCCTCATCAAGCCTTTCGAATCTTAGATTGAAGATCAGAGTCCCAAACCCTAATCCCTTCAAACACTCCAAAATTGATACAAGGCGACCCCTGTCCCCCCCTCTTCCCAAATCCATCAGCAAAATCCCCCAAAACACTTTCAAGCGCCCCTAATTTTTGATCTGAAAATTAAAAAGAAAAAAAAACCTAGTTTTGCTGAGACTGTTTCTTCGCCTTTCAAAGTTCAAATACAGCTCAAGACTCGTGTTAACCAAGAGTTCTTGTCCAGAGCCCTTGATTGACACGAGTTTTGGTTCGATTTTGAGAGCCAACTACATTGGTCAATCACTGCTTCTCCGCCTTCTTGGCCATTGCTTGGATTCAATTACCAAGCCACTTCCCGGTTAGCCCATATCTCCTCATTTTCTCATTAGCTTTGCTTTATTTGCCTCCTGATTCTGGTTTCATTTCAACCAATTACTTGATTATTTGTTTCTGCTATGTGTTTTTTTAAGTCAGTAGGTTAATTCTTTTTTGTTTCTTTGATTAAATTAGATCTCTGTTGGGCTAGTTTAAACGTTACCAATCTGTCCAGTTTTACTGTTCTATTAGGTTCCATGTTCTTCTCTTTTCCTTCTCTCTTTAACCAATGCTAGCTTAAATTAATAAGCGTTTCTAAGTTCATTGCTTTTGGGTTTTAATTGGTTAAGTTCATGTTTACTGTTAATTTGAGTTCCTTTTGGTTTTGGTTAACTTGTTCATTTCTTTACTGGTTTGAGGTCGTCTCTTGGGCTTATGGTAAGCCAGACCTGGGCATTAGAAGCCTACTCGTTTGGGAATCAGATGACCTGTATTGGTTTAGGCTAGGAGGGTAAATACAGGGGTGTCAGAGGTTAATTTTGGTATTTTAAAGCTTAGGGAATATTTTTCTATTAGTATAGAAGTTTTTAGAGGATAAGGTTGGACTGGTTTGTTGAGAGAGAAGGGAGGTTTCAGATATTTTAGAGGGGTTAAGGGGTAAACTGACCAAGAAAATAAGGGGTAAAGTGGGAATTAGTTAACTAGGTTAGGGCTGCCTTAGGAGTGTTTATATAAGAGCCCTCTTCTTTCATTCTTGAGCAACCATTCATACCTTGAAAAACAGAAAAAATTTCTGCATCCTTTTGGTCGAAAATTGCTGGGACTTGTTCTTTGGTTTCATTGTTGTCAATAGTTTAAGAGTTTCAGGATTTCTGAGCTATTTGGGTAAAAAAATTGGTTTAAGAAAGCTGAACATGGCTTGTTGATTTGCTGAACTACTGCTATTGCTGAAATCCTCATTTTTTTGCTTTATCTTTACCTCCAGGTACTCTCATGAATCCCTGAACAAAAATGAAGCATGAATTGCTGCCTTGAAGTTGAAACCACAAGATTTATTTTAGTTTGATGTATGCTTGTTTTCTCTCTTATGTTTATAGTTCTTTGTAATTTGTTAAGTTGTTTAAAAATGATGTCTAGTGCTCAGTTCAGTCATACTGTTATGGAGCTGTTTGATTGCTTCACATGGGTTTGGACACGTTTTACCATATTCAGGGCTTGTAATATTTGGGGACTTTGTTTTTTAGAATTGGTAAATTAAATGTTATTTGTATAGGTTTTAGCTGAAGTTTACTGTTATTTAGGGTCAAAGCAATACATGATTATCTCATATTAGTATGTAATCGATGGCTTGCATGTGTAAGCTGGACAATTTTTTTTAAAAAAAGGGAAGAACCATGTTCTTATTGTTCTCATCAAAAGCAGGTCGTATGACTTAGGTAATTATGTGTTTGATGCTCAAAAAGAAAATTGCTGTGTGTCAATAGGCTTTAAAGTTGAAGAGATTTTTTTAAGGATTATTGGGCCTAATGTAGGCCGAAGGAAGTCAGTCCTTGGCCATATGGTTTTGCTATATCGTGGGCTCGATTTGGAGCCCAATAGCCTTCAACATTTTCTTGTTTCTTAAGTATTGATTGATTCAATAAGAAAAGGATTGCGACAGAGAATTCAATTCGAATGTTTAATTCAATTTTTGATTTCGATAAACATGTTGTTAATCTGCTTAAATACGAGTTTGAATGGCTCAATGCTGGCCCAATTGAAATGGTTAAGTCGATTGGGATGTTTCCTTTCATCTTCCTGTTCCCCTGTATTAAATTTCAGCCCAGCCCTTTCTTATATTCGACACTGGGCCTACCACTAGACCAGGTCTCTCTCAAGTGATTAAAAACCTGGTTTTGTCTGACGTGCGCTTATAACTAATAAGGGTATATTGAACCTTAATTTAGAGTAGACTTAACATCTTGGACCTTTTTTTTAAGTATTGTCCCTTACAAATAGATCGAGGTGTGCCATCTAATTAAATCTCCTATGGCCCTCACAAATACTTTAATTATATATTAGAACGAATATTCGTATAAAAGCCTTTAGGCACGTTTAAAATGCAATTGCGATTGTGTACACGATTGCGTGAGATAATTATGATTCTAAAAAAACAATTCGGAGTATGCATTCGCGCAACTTCGATCAACCTTTCTTAATAATAGATTGTTATTAACAGGCCACTAATTAAATTTAGTTCACATAGTCCGAGGTGTGCCATCCACAATTTAATCATACATGGCCCTCGTATTAATTTCTTAACTTAGATATAAAAATGACACATATTCGTAGTTTGTTTTAGGCACGTTTAATGTACTATCATGGTCGTGGACATGTTCGCGTGACATGATTACGATTTCTAAAAAACAAAACCGGAGTATGCGTTTGCACAACTTTGGCCAAATTTTCTTAATAATAACAAAGCATTACTAATTGTGGACACATTAGTGTGACATGATTTTTGACGCGCAAAACAAATGGGTACACGCACACATGACCCGTTTCAAGGTAATTTTCTTAATTAAAAAGCGGTAAAAGGTAAATGCGCATAGGTTCTAAAATGAGTAATTAGGCAATTTTTATCAAGCCAAGTATGATCAAAGAGACCATGCTAGAACCACGGAACTCGGGAGTGCCTAACACCTTCTCCCGGGTTAACAGAATTCCTTACCCGAATTTCTATGTTCGCAGACATAAACAGAGTCAAATCTTCCTCGATTTGGGATTTTAAACCGGTGACTTGGAACACCATAAATCATCCCAAGTGGAGACTCTAAATTTTAAATAAATAATCTCGTTCCGGTTGTCACTTAAATTGAAAAAACTCCTTTATACCCTTTCGAGGGTAGGAGAAAGGAGGTGTGATAGCTCTGGCGACTCTGCTGGGGACAACAACCCAGAACTTCTGGTTCATGGTTCAGAATTCGAGCTTGTTAATATGATTTTACTTGGTTTTATTTATTATTGTATTCTGTGAACCTTTTGTGCTAACTGCTGTATGTTTACCGCTTTGATATTATTTGGATTGTATATAGCTGTCTTCTTACGCCACCCCTCTGAGTCTTCTGAAAATGGTGCACACGTTCGCGTGGACCGATTTTTTTTTGTAGAAGTTATACCAAATAGAACGAGGTTCGGCCAACAACAAGTCCGGGTAGACTTCAGTGCTCCCGATATGTTGCCCCCTCTTTGGCTCGAATCGTCCGCTCGGGTAAGCCAGGTCTAGGACACAACCCCAAGTTTAAACTTAGAATAACATAGCCCCATGCTAGATCCCTAGTAGGAATGTTTGTTTGCATCATGTACATTTGACTTAGGAGACTCAATGTAGGGGTTGGGTCCATCTAGGACATGTGTACCCAAAATAACAGACCATCTTGATGCATCCTATGTGCTATGTGAACATTTATTTGATTCGGCCTGCATGCTAACCTGTTAGGGAAAAATAAATCAAAAAACAAAAACCAAGAGCGATGTAGGGAAGGAAGTAAAACCCGGTTCTACAAAAATCCTTGGTATTTGGAAATGTCTCAAAACTCTGCCGAAATTTTTTCAAAAAGAGAGGAAAAAAAGAGTCATTTCAAAAGGGTCAATACTGTGTCCTTTTCAAGTGTGTCAAAACTGACCGAATTACGCAGGTCTGATTCTCATCGGATGTAGGATACATAGGCAACCTACATAAGGTTTGGCCTTATTTTTGCAAAGAAAAAAGAGAAAAAGAGTAAATGTTCAAATAAATATAGTTTGGGGTTTTGGTCAAAATTTAAGCCGATCCAGCTTCGGTAATGTCTTAAGCCATTCTTGCCGAGATAGCCTTAGAGTATCTTAAGTTGTCGAAGGGCTATTTTCGTAAAAGAACGGACGAGTCTATCAGTAAAGTGTCAATTTTTCATAATGTAGTTCTCCCCGGCCTCAAAATTTATTTGGAATTGGGAAGGAGCCACATTTGCAAAAACGACCATTTTTGCTAAAATTAGCATATAAGCGAAGTAATCATGGTACGTTGATTTTCTTTTAGAAATTGAAAAAAAAAAACATGTTTACAAAAAGGATCCACTAGAGTCAAACCTAACCTTAATCTCCCACAGGTATAAATGAATACTGTCCAGGACCCGTCACAAATGAACACCGCCCAGAACCCGTCAGAGTTGGTCATAGAATAGGTTCAGCTGCAGTTGCGTATGTGGTGGAATGATCTAGATGAATATGGTTGGAAGTGGGTGAAAAAATAGTTGGGTGCCCTTATAAACATTTTGAAAATCAAACCACGGGAAGATCTAATCAAGGCTTTGGTAACTTATTGGGACCCTATCCACAATGTTTTTCAATTCTTGAACTTTGAAATCACCCCTAATTTGGAGGAAATAGCTGGGTATATTGAGTTTGGCCGGGATTAGAGGAAACAACAACTTATATTTCCATGGGCTCCTTCGGTGCACAAATTCTTTGACCTCCTAAATATCAATAAACAGATGAAAAAGGACCATGTAAGCAAAGGATATTGTTATTTCTACTTCTTGTACTTCAAGTTCGGGTACTCAGTCGGGTTCGAAATGCATGAAAAGGGTTTGAGCAATAAACAAGATAAGGGCCTTTGGCAAACTCATCATTGGTTCGCTTTTATTGTGGCGGTTTTGGGGATCATGGTCTTTCCAAATGCGGAAGGGACAATGGACAGAATTGCACAAATCCTCACTACCAAGAAGATCATACATTTGTCCCGTTAGTGCTGGCAGACATTTGTCGAGCATTGAAATTATGTAAAACTGGGGCTCAATACTTTGAAGGTTGCAATATTCTTCTACAAATATGGTTGATCGAGCATCTCCACCATCACCCCAAATTCATGAGATATGGTTCGAGCACGGATAACTTCATCGAGAGTTATGAGGAAAGGGTGAAAGACTACAATGCTCCAGAAGGGTTTGAAGCCTGGGTCTCCTACTTGAAAGCTCTCAAAGCAAGTCAGGTCGAGTGGACTATAGGATGGCTCCCGATGACAGAAGCCATATACATGACAGCTACCAAGGGTTACCTATGGTTGATGGGTGTGAGGAGTATCCAACCATATGCACCGCAGAGGGTCTTAAGGCAGTTAGGAAGATATCAGGTGGTGCCCGAAGATGAATATCTAACTACTCAGGTCATTGAGCTACATCTAAAAGCTGCATTGCCCGAGACTTTAGTTCAACCGGATTGGAATGGTTACCGTTATCTGAAAAATGGCACCCAGGTAGCAGATGTTGCAAAGGGGGAAGTGGATCCAAATTATGCCATATGGTTTGAGAAATGTCTTGTGTAAACAATGAAACAGAGCTTGAGCCCGAGCCCGAGAGGCTTGCCAAAAGACCTCATGTTCAAGATTTTGATGAGAAAATCCAAGAAAGGTTGGCCTGGGGAGAAAAAGAGAAAAAATATCAAGATGCAATTCACACTTTGGAAGCGAAGCTGAGAAACATGGAATTAAATAATGATCTCCAGGCACAAGAAACGGAAGGTGAAATAACAAGGTTGGCCCAAGAGAATGAAACTCTCCGAGCCCAAGTCCGAAAAATGAGAATAGCAGCTGAGAACCCGGGCAGGAGCAGAAAAGATGAAAAGCTCATCTACAGACTTACGCAAAAAGTACGTGACTATGAGGATGATTCACAAAAGACTGAAGCGGAGCTAGCAAATGCCCGAGCTAAGTTAGCTAAGAATGCGGAGGGACGGGCCAGTTTCGTTTGGCAATTGAAGGAGAAGTATGACAAGGGAATGGTGAGTATAAAGAAAAAGGTCAACGCCCATGAGAATGAAATGGCCAAGCAGGAAAGAGACTTAAAGCAGAAAGGGAGCACTGCTATGCCCTGATGGCACAGTTAGAGAAGGACCTGCAGCAGCTTCAAGAGCAAAATCATACAGCTGAACAAGGTTTGGATGCCATATCTCAGCAGATCGGATGGTTGCTACATGAGAAGGGTATTGTCAAGGAAAAGGTTAGGAGAATTACGGACCACATTGTGATGAAGTGCAACGAGTGTGAAGACATGACCAGATCCATGTTCTTTGCTTCAGTTATGATTTTTGTCCGACAGATCATGGATGATTTGTTTCTCCTCCAAGAAGATATGGCGCAAAGGCCCGCAGCAAGGCCAACTGGAGCAACAGTTGAGGCACTTATGTATTCTTGACTTTGTTCGAGTCTGTATTTTGTTAGTTTATTTTCGAGTCTGTATTGTTAGTTTGTTAGTTCATTTTCGAGTCTGTATTTTCAGTTTTCTTTTGAAGTTGTTGGTCCACTCATCGAGTCTGTCAGTCTTTATGTTTAACTCTATAGGGGAAGTTGTCGTAATCAAGATGTTTTATTTTATTTCATTTTATGAAAATTTGAAAACCCCAAAAAATGTTTTTTTATTATTTTATTTCACACATATCCCAGAACTATGCTTGGTCTGATTCATGTGGCGTCATGATATGTAGGCAATCCCCATAGGATTCGATCATAACCATGAAATGAAAAGAAAAAGAGGAGAGAAAAACAAGAAAAACTGTGGGAAAGAAATAGTGGCAAAACAAGAGAGGAAAAATGAGAGAGTAAAAGGATAAAAACAAGAATCAAGCAAAGAAAAACAGGAATGAAAAAAAGAAAGAAATTGCAAAATGAAAATTAGTGAAAACCGGGATGACGCGAGCAACCGTTCAAATGCCTAATAGAAATGATTAACTGCTTAGGTGCATTGCATCCCCAACGTGCAGTTGCCTATCTATTAAACTCTAATCGCTAACAAGTTTGCTTGTTGTCATCAAGTACGTGCAGGTGGTTAGTTTGTTTGGCATTCTAGCAACTCACCCATACAACACCAGGTCCAAAAATAAGTTGATCATGGCCGGCCAAGAACTGGATGCAAGTATTATTGATCCGTCAAGGGAGAGAGAAGAGTCTGATGTTAATCTAAAAGAGGAGTTACATAAGTTGAAACACCAAATGGCAGAGATGTACCAGACATGGATGAAAGGGCATCCACCACCTTCATACCCCGCTAACCTGGCTTTCGTCCCGCCATTGGCTCAATCCCAAGAACCTCCCACTATTGATTCATCTCCAGGCTTTCCCCATTACCACTACTATCAGGGCACTACTTCCCAAACCACACAAGCACTACCAGCTAAACCAATCCCATACCCCCTCCACCAACCACCCTTGTTTTCGTGGAACCCCCTCCCGCTACACTTCATCGATCCTCCAGTGAGCCCTTATTCCAGACCCAATATAACCAATACTATCCCCCGGAGCCTACTTTCAAGGCCCCGGATCATTACTCTTACACTTCTCGTTTCGACCTCCCAGTTGAGATTAAGAAACCACCTAAAAACCCAGAGCAGGAGGAGATGTTTAGGAAGGTAAGAAGCCTGGAACAATCGTTCAGAAACATGCAGGGATTGGGAGGCCAGGTGAGTGTAGCCTACAAAGATTTGTGTTTATTTCCCGATGTTCAGTTTCCTGTGGGGTTTAAGATGCCGAAGTTTGATTTGTTTGACGGGCACAGAGACCCGATGGCCCATTTGAGGGGATTCTGAAGTAAAATGAGAGGAGCTGGTGGGAAAGATGAGCTGTTGATGGCGTACTTTAGCTAGAGTCTGAGTGCCGTAGCATTGGAGTGGTACACTCGTCAAGATCACAACAGATGGTATACCTGGGATGATTTGACCCAAGCATTCGCTCGTCATTTCGAATACAACATCGAGATTGTTCCAGATCCTTTGTCTCTAACTAAGATTGAGAAGAAGCCTAGTGAAAGTTTCAGGGAATATGGTTTTCGCTGGAGAGAACAAGCGGCAAGAGTTAACCCCCGATGGAGGAGAGAAAAATGGTGGAGTACTTTATGCAGGCTCTAGAGCCTACTTACTTTGGTCATCTGATATCGGTCATAGACAAGTATTTCAACGAGGTAGTAAAGATGGGTGGCATGGTGGAAGAAGGGCTTAAATCAAGAAAAATCATGAGCTACTCGGCCATCAAGGCAACTACCCAAGCCATTCAGAATGGTACTGGAGGAGTGATCGGAAAGAAGAATAAAGAAGATGTGGCAACAGTTGATTCAGGATCGTGGTTTGGACCGAGGGGCCCGTCACACCATTATACCCAGCCTCGACCTAATCACCGAACCCACACCCAAACCCCATATAATCCACCCCAACATTACTTCCCATCACTAGACCCTCAAATTTCTATCCACCATGCCCATACATATACTCAACCTCCTGCCTACTCACAATGGCATGCCCTAGCCCCACAAAACACTACCCAGCTCCACAAAATGCTTACCCACCCCCACGAGCCTACCAAAACACTGCTGGCCCAGGTTTTCGACCCAATCCAGCATTCAAAAATGAGAGGTTGCAACGAAAGAAAACCTTCACCCCGTTGGGGGAGTCTTATACCAGTTTATTCCATAGATTGAGGCAGTTGGATATGTTAAGGCCAATTGAGTCAAAATTACCGAATCCTCCTCCAAAGAATCTTGATTACTCCGTGAGCTGTGAATATTGTTCTGGTACTCCAGGGCAAGATATGGAGAAGTACTGGCACCTAAAAATTGCAATCCAGGAGCTCATTAACACAAACCAAATTGAAGTCCAAACCCAAGAGGCACCCAATATCAACCAGAACCCATTGCCAACCTATTAGGAAATGAATATGATCGAGATAGTACACAAGGTAGGGGGGGAGCCCAAGAAACCTTCACAGTCCGTCATAATAATTCGGTCTAATGAGGTCAAGCCAGTCAAAAAACCAACGGTTGAAGGATTAGTAAACAAGTTGAGCATGACAAATGGCGATCCATCTGTGGTAGTTAAGAAAAGATCCCCAAATGATGCTGTAGCAAAGCAAGATAAGTCAAAAGTGGTTGTGCCAGGGTTGCGAGTAAGCCTATCATAATTGTAGAGGGTGCCTGTACGGACCCTGTCATCATCAAGCCTGTAACCCAATTGCCGGTAGTCAACACCAAGGCTATCCCATGGAACTACAAACGGGTGATAGTGACCTATAAGGGAAAGGAAGTGAAAGAAGAAGTCAATGAGACCCAGGGATTAACTTGTTTGGGGAGATGCTTTGCCCCGGAAGAGTTAAGAAAAGCTAAAGCATCCAGAGATAATCTAGTTCTAGTAAAGAAGGCAGTCACTGAGGAAGAAGCGAAGGAGTTTTTGAGGAAAATGAAGGTACAAGATTACTCCATCATGGAGCAGCTGAGAAAGATGCCCGCTCAGATTTCATTGCTATCATTGTTGATCCATTCAGATGAGCATCGTCGGGCCCTGATGAAAATTTTGAACGAGGCTCATGTCCCCGACAAAATTTCAGTGAACCATCTGGAGAAGATCGCCAACAAAATATTTGAGGTGAATAATGTCACCTTCTCTGATGAAGAATTGCCTGTGGAAGGTACTGAACACAACAAAGCTCTCTATCTTACGGTAAAATGTGAAGATTCTGTAGTCACCAGGGTGTTAGTCAACAATGGTTCTAGTGTAAACATTTTCCCTCTCTCTACTCTGAACAAGTTGAAAGTTGATAATGAGAGGATTCACAAGAAAAACATATGCGTCCGAGGTTTTGACGGTGGAGGAAAAGGCTCGATTGGTGATATAGTGCTTGAATTGACAATAGGATCGGTGGAGTTCACCATGGAGTTCCAGGTATTGAACATAGCCGTCTCTTACAATTTGCTGTTAGGTTGGCCTTGAATACATGTCACCAAAGCAGTCCTGTCCACTTTGCACCAGATGGTCAAGTTCGAGTGGGATAGACAGGAGATCGTCGTGCATGGTGAGGAGAATTTGTGTGCTCATAGTGATGCCTCCGTCCCGTTCATTGAGGCTGAAGATGACAAAGGACCCTGGGTCTATCAAGTTTTTAAAACAGTGCCGATCAAGATGGTTCCATAAGGGAAATGTGTTCCAACTCCAAAGATAGCCTCTGCGTCCGTCATGGTGACCTTTGAAATGCTAAAAAATGGCTTCGTGCCAAGTAAAGGTCTGGGTGCATCCTTGTAGGGTATCATACAGCCAATGTCCCTTCCTGAAAAATTGGTTACATTCGGTCTTGGATTCAAACCTACAGTGACAGATGTGAAAAGGGCTAAAAGGTTGAAACAGAAGGCGTGGGCACTTCCGAAGCCTATCCCGCGCCTCTCCAGGTCTTTTATCAAGCCCGGTGTCAGGAAGCACCCCGTGACGACAGTCCCAAGTTTTGTGGTTGACATTGATGAAGAGTTAATTGAAAGGTTCCAGAGATTATTTGATGATGCGAACATGGTAGAAGTTGGAGAAGGTTCTAGCAAAGCAGACGTGCAGTTCGTCGGGCCGAATGTAAAGCTTAACAATTGGAAGGCTACTCTTCTCCCTACTTGTAAGGAGTCTTGGTAGTTTATTTTGTTTTCCTTTCTATCTGGGTCATTCAAGGGTTGTGACCCAGATTTTTATTTTTTCGCTTGTTTTATGTACAAACCTTGTTATCCTTTATTTCAATGAAATGAAATTTCCCTTTTCCATCATTCCCGATAGCTCTTATTATTTTTTTATTTTTCTTCTTTATACAGTTCTTTTTATGCTGGTTTCAATGACATGACATGCATAAGGAATCTTCGGCCAAGTCTTACAAGTCAATCTACTTCTGAAATAATAATCCAAGAAATAGATTGTGATGATGAATCGGAATATGATGAAGATGAGGCCTTTGAAGAGATTAGTAAGGAAATAAATCATTTTGAAGAAAAACCCAAGCCTTATCTGAATGATACGGAGGCAATCAATCTAGGGGACCTAGATGATATCACAGAAACTAAGATAAGTGTCCATCTTGAACCGCAAATCAGGGAAGAAATAATTAAAGCATTGCTTGAGTATAAGGATATTTTTGCATGGTCGTATGATGACATGCCATGCTTGAGAACCGATTTGGTGGTCCATAAATTGCCAATTGATCCAGCATTCCCTCCCGTCAAGCAAAAGTTAAGAAAGTTCAAAACTGATATGAGTGTGAAGATTAAAGAAGAAATCACGAAGCAGCTTGATGCAAAGGTCATTCGAGTCACGCGGTATCCCACTTGGTTAGCCAATGTTGTGCCTGTGCCAAAGAAAGATGGTAAGACCATAGTGTGTGTTTATTACCGCGACCTCAACAAAGCAAGCCCAAATGACAACTTTCCACTGCCAAATATCCATATTTTGATTGATAATTGTGCCAAGCATGAGATTGGGTCTTTTATAGACTGCTAAGCAGGGTATCATCAGATCTTAATGGATGAAGAAGACACGGAAATGACAGCATTCATTACGCCATGGGGAACATATTGCTACCGGGCCATGCCTTTTGGTTTGAAAAAGGCTGGGGCAACTTACATGAGGCAATGACTACCATATTCCATGACATAATACACAAAGAGATTGAGGTTTACGTGGATAATGTGATCATAAAGTCCAGGAAGCAGTCTGACCATGTCAAAGATTTGAGAAAGTTTTTCCAGAGGCTCCGCAGGTACAATCTTAAGCTGAACCCTGCAAAGTGTTCCATTTGGGAAATTGTTGGGGTTCATAGTCAGTCGTCAGGACATTGAGTTGGATCCGTCAAAAGTCAAGGCTATCCAGGAGTTATCACCACCAAAGAACAAGACTAAGGTGATGAGTCTGCTAGGGAGACTAAACTACATCAGCAGGTTTATTGCTCAACTCACGACAACTTGTGAGCCCATTTTTAAGTTGCTAAAGAAGGATGCTGCAGTCAAATGGACTAATGAGTGCCACAAGCATTCGATAAGATCAAAGAGTATTTGTATAACCCCCTATGTTGGTCCCGCCAGAACTCGAGAGACCTTTGATTCTTTATTTGATAGTCTTGGATAATTTATTTGGTTGTGTGTTAGGTCAGCATGGCATCACTGGCAGGAAAGAGAAAGCCATCTATTATCTCAGCAAGAAGTTCACAAGGTTAAGTATACTCCCCTTGAGAGGACATGTTGCGCCCTGACTTGGGTAGCACAGAAGTTGAAGCATTATTTGTCGTCCTACACTACTTACCTCATTTCTTTCCTGGATCCGTTAAAGTACATCTTCCAGAAGCCCATGCCCACAGGAAGGCTCGCAAAATGGCAAATCTTGCTCACAGAGTTTGACATCGTATATGTGACTCGGATAACGATGAAAGCCCAAGCTTTGGCCAATCACTTGGCCGAGAACCCAGTGGATGAAGAATATGAACCTTTACAGACTTACTTTCCTGATGAAGAAGTAATTTCTATTGACGAGGTCGAGAAAGATGAAAAGCCTGATTGGAAACTCTTCTTTGATGGGGCCGCTAACATGAAAAGCATTAGACTAAGAGCTATACTTATTTCCAAAACAGGGCATCACCACCCTGTCACTGCTCAACTTTGTTTCTATTGTACCAACAATATGGCCGAGTACAAAGTGTGCATTCTTTGTTTAAGGTTAGCTGTGGACATGGGAGTCCAGGAAGTGTTGGTTTTGGGAGACTCAGATCTGTTAGTGCACCAGATTCGGGGAGAATAGGAGACTCGATATTTAAAACTCATACCGTATCGACAATGTCTGCAGGATCTCTGTCAGTGGTTCATATCAGTGGAGTTCAGGCATATCCCTAGGATCCACAATGAGGTTGCTGATGCTTTAGCTACTCTAGCATCGATGTTACATCATCCAAATAAGGCTTATGTTGACCCTTTGCATATTCAGGTCTGCGATCAACATGCTTACTGTAACATGGTGGAAGAAGAACTTGACGGTGAAACTTGGTTCTACGATATCAGGGAATAATCAGGTCGAGGGTATATCCAGTACAAGCCATAGGGGATCAAAAGAGAACAATTCGACGTTTGGCAAGTGGATTTTTCTTCAGTTGGGGAGTTTTGTACAAAAGAACTCCAGATCTTGGATTGTTGAGGTGCATCGATGCTAGACAAGCCACGACTATCATGACCGAAGTGCATTCCGGAGTTTGCGGGACGCATATGAGTGGGTATGTTCTAGCAAAGAAAATTCTTTGAGTAGGTTATTATTGGCTCACCATGGAGCGAGATTGTATTAGTTTTGTGCGCAAGTGTCATCATTGCCAAGTACACGACGATTTGATTCATTCTTCACCATCTGAACTGCACACAATATCTGCACGATGGCCCTTTGTTTCTTGGGGAATGGATGTCATCAGACCAATTGAGCCAACAACATCCAATGGGCACAGGTTCATTCTGGTGGCCATTGATTATTTCACTAAGTGGTTTGAAGCTAAAATATTCAAATCTGTGACCAAAAAGGCAGTGGTCGATTTTGTGCATGCAAATATCATTTGTCAGCTTGGAATCCCAAAGGTGATCATCACAGATAACGATGCTAATCTTAACAGTCATCTGATGAAAGAGGTATGTCAACAGTTTAAGATTATGCATCGCAATTCCACCCCATACTGCCCCAAGGCGAATGGAGCAGTCAAGGCAGCCAACAAGAACATAAAGAAGATACTTCGAAAAATGGTGCAAGGTTCCAGGCAGTGGCATGAAAAGTTTCCCTTTGCGTTGTTGGGTTATCGCAGTATTGTTCACACTTCAGTAGGTGCAACTCCTTATTTATTGGTATAGGGCATTGAAGTAGTGATACCAGCGAAGGTTGAAATTCCATCCCTTCGGATTGTTGCCGAAGCCGAAATTAATGATGATTGAGTGGGTCAAAACCCGTCTAGAGCAATTGAGTTTGATTGATGAGAAGAGACTAGTAGTAGTGTGTCATGGCCAGTTGTATCAAAAGAGAATGGCAAGAGCATACAAGTGCGTACGTAGAAATTTGAAAGTGGTCAGCAAGTATTGAAACGCATCATTCCCCATCAGGCTGAAGCGAAAAGTAAGTTCGCCGCAAATTGGCAAAGGTCGTTCACTGTAAAAAGAGTGTTGTCCAATGATGCTTTATATTTAATAGACATAGAAGGCAAATGTGTAGACATCGCTATCAATTTTAACGTAGTCAAAAGATATTATGTATGATTTCTTTGGTTTGTCTAATTGCTGTTTGTACTTGGCATATTTTGAAGATTGGAATGACGAAGATATTTTATTCTTCTATATAAACACTTTATCCTTTGTTACCCCTTTGAGCCTTATTTATTTCCTTTCATACCGCTGTTTTAGAATCAGTAGCAATATTCAAAAACACGAACGCAAAGGTAAGTAAAGAAGAAGAAGAGAAAAAGAGAAGAGAAAAGAGAAAGAAAAGAATGGAAAATAGTGAAAAAAGAGAGAAAAAGAAAAAAAACAGAGAAAGAAAAAGAAAAAGAAAAAGAAAAGTAAAAAAAACAAAGCAATTCCTATGACATGAACTGCGTTCGACCTGATTCCTTTTAAGGATACGTAGGTAGCCTCACGGTTCGGTCCCATCAAAATAAAAATTCAAAAGTCCCCAAGCAAAGAAACCGGGGCAGAAAGTTGTGGTTGTTGTAAGAGATCTGATTCCAAAAGTTGTAATTTTGAAACCATTCAAGCTGTTTCTGAGCCTTTGTGATATCCTTTCTTTCTAACTCTATCCAAAAGCCCACATTACGGTCCAAAGAAAGACCTTTCGATCAATATTCGAGAGATGCCAAGTCGAGCAAGTAGAGGTGTGATTCATATCAGGGGCAACACTCTGGTCTAAGCAGAAAAAATGAAAAATGAGAGAGTCTTATTGGTGAAAACTCTCACGGGCACCGTAAGGCGATGGAAAGCTGAGAGAAATTAAAAATGAGAGTCTTATTGGTGAAAACCCTCAGGAGCATCGTAAGGCGATGGTGAGTTTAGAGATGAATAAATGAGAGAGGTTTGTTGGTGAAAACCCTTCAAGGAACCGCAAGCCGAATAAGGTTGTTGACTTTGTAAAGGAATCAGGATTATGGGAACCCTATGCATAAAATGTTTAGACTGAAAGAGGATTGACTGAATGGAATAGGCTGATTAATCCAAAGTGCATTGATCGTAGCCTACTCCACACTACTAATTATGTAGCGAGAGAGGGTCGGAGCGGTTTTTACCCGATTTTGGGTGGGGATCGATATCCACAGAGAGCTAGAATTGGAATTGAATGTCTATTTAGCTTAGGATTAATGTAAGTGTTCCAAATTACACTTCTAATCATTTTTGGGGGTTTTCTATATAATTCTACTTTTATCAAATTACAAATTATAATTGCAACTAGATTAAGCTAAGAGATAAGCTAAAAGGGTAATTCAAATAGTTTAAAAGGAACTAGGGTAGTGACATCTGCCTAGGTGGTCAATTGACGGGTACTTGAGTCTAAGGCGCAATTGACATGATTGGGGAGTATGATATAACCGTTGCACAACTTTACCCACTCTACACCTCTCAGTGGTTCAAGTGATTTTACCCAATTGACTTTCTCAAGACCAACTGGGTATGCAAATTTACACAAGCAACTTAGGGTTCAAGTTGGGTATTACTCTCTCGAGGTTTAACCGTTTAATTGGGACTATCAATCTCTTGAGTACTCCCCAATTTCTTGTTGGATCAATTTCAGAGACTTAGGCTCTCTTTCTCAAGAAGAGCCCTAGTCAACTAAACATAAACTAGTGTTTGCAACCAATAATTCACCAATTAACCATGAAATTGACCCAAATATCAAACACCCATAGTCAATTTAGCCATAAAATACAAGACCCATCAATTACCCACACTAGGGTTAAGCCACAACCCTAGCTATGGGGTCTAGCTACTCATATTCAAAGAAGAAAAACAAAAAAAGATGAAGATAAGCTCAAATTACTAAGATAAAAATAAAGATTCAGTGTTGCAAAGTAGATAAAAGTGCCCAAAAATGGCTACAAGAGTCGTTCCCACGAGCACAGTTGCTTCTAAAGACTATCTGATACCCTAAAAATGGAAAAAGAATCTATTTATACTAAACTGAAAAATCTGGACAAAAATGCCCCTGCGGGGTTAGTGCGGACCGCACAAAATGATGTGTGGCCGCACTAGGGATCTGAACTTGAAGATCTGATTCTTTGAACTAGGGCTCCGTGGATCACATAGAATGGACTGTGGTTGTGGAAGCTTCTAGTGCGGTCCGCACAAAATGGACTGCGGACCGTATTGGCTTGAAATCTCCAACTTAACACTTCTCTGATTCTTAGCTCTACGGACCTCACAAAATGGTAGTGAGGCCGCATTGCCTTCAGTGCGGACCGCACAAAACCTAGTGCGGCCGCACTGCCTTTTAGCCTGGAAATCGTGCTATCTGAATCTCCTAGTGCGGACCGCACAAAGTGGTGTGCGGCCGGACTGGGGCCTGTTTTGCCTGAGCTTGTCTTGTCTTTGGCACTTGTGCAAGCTTCACTCCTTTTGAGATGATCTTTGACATTTTATCAATTTATTGAGCAAACCTACAATCAAGCACAACTTGTGAGCCTTTCAGGACTATTTTGTGTGAATTTCTAATCAAAGCATAAGCAAGAAGGGGTATAAAATGCATCAAAATCCCTAGTTATCAACTTCCCCAATCTTAAGCTTTTGCTTGCCCTCAAGCAAACAAAATAAGACACACCCCTTAAGGGAAAATCCAAGAAGTTTTCAGCTGTCCTAAAGCAACCTCAACTAGCATCAATTGGGACTAACAATTGCCCTCAATACAAATGAATCATTAATAACATTTACTCATTGAAACACCATGGGTTAAGTGCGACACAAGAGCATCAAGGGTTGACTCAACACATCAAAGAACTCTTTCAATTACTTTGGTCATTGTGGAACCCAAACTCACACATCCTCAACTCTCCCTAAGAAAACCTCACCTTTAGAATAGTGTCACGCAAAAGGAGGTTAATGGAAATTCACTCATCTCTCTCAAGAAAAAGTCACAAGTCTGGCTCTAAGTACCATATGATTGCCCCTTATCTGAGTATCTACTAATGTAAGTTTCATTCAACTCAAGATCATATAGGGCTTTTGTGGAAAAATTGTGAAGGCTTTTGGTTTAAGGTAGGGAATGTTTTGGTCTAAGTAGGTTCCATCTTCCCTTAAGCACTTCTTTTGATTCATTCGGCACTCATTCACTTGACTCTTTGAGTCATTTCACTTATTTCTAAGGGGTTAGAGAGGCACACTGTTACTTTTTTTATGCATTTGAAACCTTGTCTCCTTTTTCAACTTTCCACATATTTCATTCTTTGCTTTTCTTGAATCCCTTTTTATTCTTTTTCACATTGGACATTCTTTTTGTATTTTTGCTTTTCTTTCTTTTTTTTCATTGCCTTTCCTTTTCTTCATGTTTGTACCGTTTTACCACTTTGTTGCAATCCTCGTCTCTCCCCCTAAACTTATACTTTTTCCATGTGCTAAAGGAAAGATCGGGTTCCAAGAGAGGCTATCTTTTAGAATGGGTATAGGCTTGTATCATGGTTCTTGAAAGAAAAAAAAAAGGTCCAAAGCTCAAGAGGGTTGACTAGGGATCTTATCATTGGGAGGCTATGGAATTGTTCAAACTATTATTTGGATCAAGGAGAGCCTATAATCATGTCTCAAGTCAAAATTCACTTAGGATTTTGCCTCAACAAACATTCAGGATAAGTTCTAGACCAATGGCTCGGGACTTGGACTTGCAATTCAATTACTCACCGCACAAGCTAAGGGATTTCTAAAGATATATTGTCGGGGGCCCACAACAACCTTAGATACGATTTGAGCACAGAATGGTCCCGAAATACCACTTTATGATTATCGATCAACACAAGAGTCTCAAGGTCATGACTTTCACCATCCTAAACACAATAATTTGTTTTTGAACATGAGATCAAAGGCAAATGTGTTAGGCCCAAGTGAAGTTTTGCTTGAGGTACCCTTAACTACCAACTACTAAAAACAAAAAGAAAAATGGACTCAAACCTTTAAGAAGGTTGTCACTCCATCCATCATTGGGAAGAGCCACCCGGTTCACACAACACTCCACCTTTGTAAAGAATCGTGGCATTAAGAAAACCAAAGGCTTATTGCAAACTTTAAAAACAAGAAGCTACGAATCACAAATAAGAAGCTAAGAACGAAACATTTACGGAAAATAGAATGAATATATACAAGAGGGGATTTGAATAAGCAATAGATGGAATACATATGTACAATGAAACATTAATTTTTATACAGACCCAAAGTAAAATAAAAATACGATAAATGTAACGAAATGTCAAAATTATATACAAACCAAAGATGAAAAATCAAGATTGCATAAAAATGTATCAAATATATATACAATCATCCGAATGAATAACAGGTAGGGCCTACCCCCTCAAATGAAAGCTGGCATTGTCCCCAATGCCAACTAGTCTAAATAAAGCACCAAAAAGATAAGAGGAAAAAGGATATAAGAAACTCCCTATGGCATGTCTGTCTGCATAGGGTCATGTGTGGTCCCTAAGTCCATTCAGTGCTCGGGGACCTCAAACTGGTCCCCTGTGACCTGCTGCTCTGCTACTGGGACCTGGGCCTGGACCTGGATAGGCTTTGTAGGTAGTGCACCATGTGGATGACTAGAAGAGGTCTCCAGTGGGCCAGCCAGCTGGATGACTGCATCATCAGCTCGAGGGATCATCCTCTTCCTCTTGGGAGGCCTCTGTGACTGCTCCGGCTCTGGATGAACTACTGGTGCTGGGTCCTAGAGCAATAAATCTAAAGACAGGTGGTATGCCTTCAGTCTGTCTACATATACTCTCAGCTCCTTCATGGGCTCTTTAGAGGCCCGTGTCTTCCTCAGCTTCTTGTGCTCCTGAGAAAGCTCCTTGAGAGCCTTGCTATGTGAATCAACTGCCTTTGAGAGCATTGCCTGAGTGTCGAGGATTTACTTCTAGTTGTCTAAAATCTCTTTAAGAGCATCCTCAATCGACTAGGGAACCTGTGGAGCTGGAGGTGCCGACTGAGCCTCTACCACGGTAGTGAGGGTGGACAACTTGGATGAGGCAGTCTGCATCCAGTTATTGATACTAAGGAGCACCTGGCTCAGTCGGTGGGCAGTAATAGGATGGGCCCGGGAAGATGGAATCTCAATGCTCCCATCCAACTCTCGTCCTAAACTGTCTCCACGTGTTGGGGTTGTGAGGTAGAAAGTCTCTATCTATGAAGCTCTTCTCTGGGATCAATTTTCTCACCGACCACCACTCCCGAAATTTATGGTATGCCACCTCACTCATAAATTTGTCCTCCCATTCCTCAGGCTTTCTAGTTCTAGCAACACCTCCCACCTGAGGCTCACCTCTTTCTACTACTCCCTCATCTCTCTCTACTTCCTTGTCATCTCTTACGGTACCCTCAAGATAATGAAGCTGTGGGAGAGGTGGAGTATTCAATCCCACTACCTGCTGCTGAGCCTTCAGACGACCCAGAAGAAATGTTCACTTATGCTTGGGTAGCGGGGTAAGTGGGAGGAGTGTCTCTCAGTCTGTGCCTCTCCGGATAAGGGATGTATTCTGGTATTGAGTCCAAAGAGATCTCTCGGGAGGGCTCGTACTTACTCCCCAACATGTCAATGGCTCTGTCAGCAACTTTTATGGCCTTCCTCATGTTTTTGATGTTTTGCCTAGCTTAGGGAGTGAGTTTAACCATTTTCTGTTTCCCTCCCTGGGAAGATTCACCTCTGCCAGGTTGTTTAGATCCTTTGCCTCGTTGTTTAACCATTGTCTACAAACAAAATCAAGTGAACTTCTTAGTATCAGTAGCCTCAGTTAAAAACATTGTTGCAGAACAGAATTAAAATGTTGTAGACATGTTGCAGAAAACAGCCCAGTGCTAGTGCGACCGCACAGGGGTTAGTGCGGACCGCACAAAATGGCCATGTGGTCCGCATAGAGATAAGGATTAGACTACCCATCCTCTGTATCTAGGTAGTGCGGACCACACAAAATAGTAGTGCGGTCGCACATAGGCCAGTGCGGTCTGCACAAAATGTAATGGGGCCGCACTGCCCAAAGATCAGCTTCCTAGAAGTTCATCAGTGCGGTCCGCACAAAATGGTAGTGCGGACCGCACAGGGGCACCGCGGACCGCACAGAATTGACTGCGGTCCGCACTGAGTGCCTAGAAGCAACACTCACTTAGGGTTCCAAAAACTTTGAAATTAAGTCTAATCTAACACCTAAGTCATGCTCCTACGTGTTTACCCAGAGTATTCAACTAACTAATTCTACTTTAATCAAAAGATTAACTACTTTAACCTCAACAATATGAAGAAATTACGGGAAGAACGAAAAAAAATAAAGAAAATAAAAAGTAAATGGAAATAACGAAATTAAAGCAATTCAAAGAGGAAGAGTTACCAGTGGTGAGATTTACAAATGATAAAGAGAACTTTAGCAGCTATTTACGAGCAGAAATTATGATGAACAGTGCTTTTTAGATGTCTGAGAATTAGAGGATTGAAAAGTTTGAAAAGGAGGGCCTTAGGGTCTATTTATAGAAAGGCCCTGCGGCCCATTCTCACCAACCAGTGCAGACCACACGAAGTTGACCACGGTCCGCATTACACTATTTTGTTCAAGTTTGCTCAGGCACCCCACTGCGGTCCGCACAAAATGACTGCGGCTGCAGTGGCCCACCGCGGACCGCATAAAATGTAGTGCGGCCTCAGTGGCAGCTTTAGAGAGGTGGTCATTTTACCCTTCACCAGTGTGGTCCGCACAGAATGTAGTACGACCGTACTGGTAACTTCAGAGACTTATGCATTTTTCCACTATGTCTTGCACTGTATCAACATAAACCTGTAATATCTCACAACCAGTCAGCTCAAAAATCAATCCTATACTACGAAGAAAATCAAAGAAACAAGAAGAAGAACACATGGGTTGCCTCCCAAAAAGTGCCTGATTTAACATCGCGACACGACGTAGGTTACCATCACATCATTTGAAATGAAGAAGTGCCACCACGTGGCTGTTATCAATTTTTCCAAGATAATGCTTGACCCGATGCGCATTAATTCTGAAAACTTTACCATTTTTGCTCTTTAAAATCAAGAGCACCAAACGGGGTCACACATACCACTTCAAAAGGTCCACTCCATTTTGCTTTGAACTTTCCCAAAAACAGACGTAACCGGGAGTTGAACAAGAGAACCAAATCACCTATTTTGAACTCCTTTCCACGAGCATATTTATCATGAAGGTACTTCATCTTGTCCTTATATAAGGATGAACTGGCATAGGCATGGAATCTGAATTCATCAAGTTCATTGAGCTGCTCCACACGAAGATTGGTTGCAACATCCCACTCAAGATTAAGCTTCCTCAAAGCCCACATGGCCTTGTGCTCTAACTCAACCGGTAGATGGAAAGCTTTCTCAAATACCAACCGATACAGAGACATACCAATCGGAGTTTTGTAAGCAGTTCTATAAGCCCATAGAGCGTCATCCAACTTCTTCTACCAATTGGTCCTATTTGCATTGACCATCTTAGACAATATACTTTTGATTTTCCTATTGGAGACTTCAACTTGACCACTTGCTTGAGGATGATAGGGGGTAGAAACTTTGTGATTGACACCATACTTTGAAAGCAAAGTGTCGAAAGCTCAATTGCAAAAATGAGACCCCCATCACTTATGATTGCACGAAGAGAACCAAACCTTGTAAAAATGCTCTCTTTGAGAAATGCAACAACACTCCAGGCCTCATTGTTGGGCAAAGCCACAGCTTCAACCCACTTTGAAACATAGTCCACCGCCATACGAATGTAAGTGTTCCCACAAGAGTTAACAAATGGGACCATGAAATCAATGCCCCATACATCAAAATTATCAACCTCAAGGATGGTATTGAGAGGCATCTCATTTTTCTTCAAAATTCCACCCGCTTTTTGGCATTCGTCGCATCTCTTCACCAAATCACCCACATCTTTGAACAAAGTTGGCCAATAAAACCCCCAACTAAGAACTTTAGAAGCCGTCCTCGCCCCGCCATGATGGCCACCATAGGGAGAGGAATGACAAGCCTCCAAGATACTCAATTGCTCCTTCTCCGGGACACACCTTTGGATCACCATCCATGCAATCTTGAAAAAGTACGACTCATCCCAATAGAAGTCCAAACTATCCCGCCTGAGATTCTTCCTTTGGTTAGAAGAGAGCTCATACGAGATTATACCAGTCACAAGGAAATTAGCAACATTGGCAAACCATGGCATATCATTCATCGACACCGAAAGGAGTTGTTCATCAGGAAATGAATCATTGATCTCTAGGCCATCACGAGGCCTCCCCTCCTACTCCAAGCGGGACAAGTGGTCCGCCATTTGGTCCTCATTGCCTTTCCGGTCCAAAATCTCCAAATCAAACTCTTGAAGTGACAAGACCCATCGCATCAGTCTAGCTTTGGAGTCCTTCTTCGTCATCAAGTACCAGAGAGCGGCATGGTCGGTATGAACAAAAACCTTAGCACCCATAAGATATGGCCGGAATTTTTCCATAGCACATACAATAGCCAAAAGTTCCTTCTCGGTCACCATGTAGTTCACTTGAGCATCATTCATTGTCTTGCTCGCATAGTATACCGGATGAAACATTTTGTTCACTCGTTGACCCAAAACTACCCCAACCGCAACATCACTAGCATTACATGAGCTCAAAAGGCAAGCTCCAATTAGGCACGGTAATGATAGGAGTGGTGGTCAACTTAAGCTTGAGAAGTTAAAAGGCTTGCATACACTTGTCATCAAACACGAACTTATCATCTTTTTCCAACAACTTGCATAAGGGGTTCACTACCTTCGAAAAATCTTTGATGAATCTCCGGTAGAATCCCCCATGCCCAAGAAAACTTCGGACTCCCTTGACGGATCTAGGGGGAGGAGCCTTGAAATCACATCTATCTTTGCTTTATCCACCTCAATGCCATGCTTCAAAATTTTATGCATGAGAACGATTCCTTCTTCCACCATAAAGTGACATTCCTCCCAATTGAGGACAAGATTGGTTTCTTCACAATGGGCCAACACCCTATCAAGATTCTTCAAGCATTAATCAAATGAGTCCCCCACAACACTAAAATCGTCCATGAACACCTCCAAAATGTCTTCCACCATATCGGTGAAAATGGCCATCATACACCACTGAAACGTAGCCGATTCATTACACAACCCAAAAGCCATCCTAGAGAAAGCAAATGTGCCATATGAACAAGTGAATGTGGTCTTTTCTTGATCTTCCAGAGCAATCAAGATTTGGTTGTACCCAGAATACCCATCCAAGAAGCAATAGAAGGCACGCCCAGCAAGTCGGTCTAGCATCTGATCCAGAAATGGCAAAGGAAAGTGATCCTTGTGGGTCACTTTATTCAACTTGCGGTAGTCCATGCATACCTTTCAACCAAAGACGCTTCTTGTTGGAATCAACTCATTTTTGAAATTTGTCACCACAATCATGCCACCTTTCTTTGGTACACATTGCACCGGCGAAGTCCAAGAGCTATCAGAGCTAGGGTACACAACCCCGGCATCCAACCACTTGATCACCTCCTTTTTCACAACCTCTTGCATTTCCTCGTTTATTATGGCATTGATGTCATCAATTATCACTGCTGTGACGAGGTCTACAAAAGAGCACACCTCGGTACTATTGGGCCACTTCATAGAATTGCACACATGAAAGACACCTTTTCATTACCCACCCGGAAGGTGAGTTCCCCTACTTCCACATCTACCAATGCATCCCCATAGCTAGGAAAGGTCTTCCCAGTATGATAGGAACTTCGTAGTCCACCTCGCAGTCCAAGATTACAAAATCAACTAACAAGATAAATTTGTCCACTCGGACAAGCACATTATTAATAATACCTAAGGGTCTCTTTATCAATCTATCTGCCATTTGTAACCTCATGGAAGTTGGCCTAGGTTGCCCAATACCTAAAGTTTTGAAAATTGAGTAGGGCATCAAATTAATACTAGCTCCCAAATCACATAGAGCCTTGCCAAAATTCGCACTCCCTATGGTGCAAGGAATGGTGAAAGCACCGGGATCTTCAAGCTTCGGGGCCATTGAATGCACTATAACACTAACTTGGTGAGTCATATTTATAGTTTTACAATCCATAGAATGCTTCTTTGTGACCAAGTCATTCATGAATTTTGCATAGCCCGGCATTTGTTTAAGTACTATTGGGCTGCTTCATAGAATTTAATTGACATGACAATGAACTTTTTAAACTGATTATCATTATTTTGCTTTGAGAGCCTTTGAGTATATGGTGGAGGTGGCCTTGGCAAAGGAGCCTTGGCTTTTGGCACAACCGACTCCGGCATGTCAATTATGTGTTCCCTAGACGGGTTCACATCATTTTGAGTTTCTACCTCGACTTCTTGAATATCAATCCTCACTTCATTGTTCATATTTTCCTTAACCACATCTTCAACTACTAAGGGGACTTCGTCATCTTGCAACTCAACTTCATCATCCACGACTTGCTTTTGCTTAGAGGCATTCACATTATCGCCTCTCCCACTTCTTGTTATAACTGCCATAACATGATTATTCCCACCCTTCGGGTTCACTACCGTATCACTTGGTAGGGCACACTTCGGGCGAGTATTCAATGACTGAGAGATTTGGCCTAATTGCACCTCCAAGATTCGGATAGAGGTATTGTGAGAAGCTAACTGTGCATCAGAATCCACATTCTTCTTCATCATCTGCTCGAACATCATTTCAATTCTACACATATCACTACTCGAAGAACTAGGACCTTGAGATGGAAATGGGGGTGGATTGTTCGGTTGTTGGTACATTGGGGGACTTTGAAAGCCTTGCCCCCGATTCCCTTGGTTTTCATTGTTCCATCCTCCTAGATTATTGTTGCCACCCCAATTGTTGTTATTACCATTCCAATTCCCTTGGTTGTCTTGATTGTTGTTCTGATTGCCCCAGTTGTTGTTTTGGTTGTTGTTTCCCCAATTACCACTATTTTGATGTCGATTGCCCTAATTGCCACTATTTTGTTGTTGACTGCCCCAATTGCCTTGAGGTCTCCACTGTTGTTTGTTGGAAGAGTTGCCCTGTTGGCCTTGATAGTTCTTTACATATTGAACCTCTTCACTTTGGTCATCATAACCATCATTTTGAAACCCATCACATCCATCATCAAATTGCTCAGGATTCCCTTGGTTTTGTTGCCTTCTCTTGCTGACAAGCATATTAACACCCTCCATGGCATTCACTTGGCGAGGATTTTGAACTTGTTGCAACTGTGCCTTAGCCAATTGATTCATAGTAGTTGTCAACCCGCTATAGCTTGCCCATGGTCATGTAATTCCTTGTGCAAATGAATAACCGTAGGATCACCTTGAGGCATATTGGCTCTACTTTGCCATGCAGAAGAAGTGTCAGCCATCTCATCAAGTACATCACATGCCTCATCATACGACAGCTTCATAAAGTTGCCCCCGACAAGTTGGTTCACTATGCATTGATTTGTTTTATTGATGCCCTGGTAGAAAGTTTGTTGGATCATAGCCTCAGTCATATCATTGTTGGGGCATTCTTTCACCATCGTTCTATACCGCTCCCAAATCTCATGCGAAGGTTCCGTGGGCTCTTGCTTGAAATCCAATATCTCATCACGCAATGCCGCCATATTCCCCGGCGAGAAAAATTTAGCAATGAACCTATCTGCCAACTCATCCCAAGTTGTGATGGAATGGTTTGGGGAGTCTCTCTAGCCAATCCAATGCCTTCCCCGGAAGTGAGAATGGGAAAAGCCTCAACCTAAGAGCATCCTCAGACACATTCGTCTGCTTGCTCCCCCAACATGTATCCACGAACCCCTTGAGATGTTTGTAGGGATTTTGATCCGTAGCACCCGTGAAATACCCACGCTACTCAAGTAAGGTCAACATCACGTTGGTTATTTAAAAATTGCCCGACGGGATTCAGGGTGGGATGATAACACTTGCATAGCCCTGGTTCGGAAGCACTCTGGGAACCACTCTTGGAGGTGGCAGAGGCAGTCTGTAATATCACCATTCGGATTAGCATTGGCATTGCGGCCTCTACGTTGTCCGTGAGGTATAAGAGGCACCTCATCTTCCCCGACATCATCTACCTCCTCCCCTACAATCACGTTTCCAAGAGGGTCATTAGCGTTATTCCCTGCCATTTTAGTACCTGATTAGTGACACAAACAAGTAAGTAACAAAGAAGGAAAGAAGAACAATACACAAAACTAATTAAATAGATAGCCAAAACCGTTAACTGCCCAGCAACGGCGCCAAAAAGTGATCGCAACCTACTCCACACTACTAATTATGTAGCGAGAGAGGGTCGGAGCATCATTTACCCGATTTTGGGTAGGGATCGATATCCACAAAGAGCTAGAATTGGAATTGAGAGTCTATTTAGCTTAGGATTGCGTAAGTGTTCCAAATTACACTTCTAATCATTTTTGGGGGTTTCTATATAATTCTACTTTTATCAAACTACAAATTATAATTGCAACTAGATTAAGCTAAGAGATAAGCTAACAGGATAATTCAAATAGTTTAAAGGGAACTAGGGTAGTGACATCCACTTAGGTGGTCAATTGACGGGTACTTGAGTCTATGGAACAATTGACATGATTGAGGAGTATGATATAACCGTTGCACTACTTTACCCACTCTACACCTCTCGTTGGTTCAAGTGATTTTGCCCAATTGACTTTCTCAAGACCAACTGGGTATGCAAATTTACACAAGCAACTTAGGGTTCAAGTCGGGTATTACTCTCTCAAGGTTTAACCCTTTAATTAGGGCTATCAATCTCTTGAGTACTCCCCAATTCCTTGTTGGATCAATTTCAGAGACTTAGACTCTCTTTCTCAAGAAGAGCCCTAGTCAACTAAATACAAACTAGTGTTTGCAACCACTAATTCACCAATTAACCATGAAATTGACCCAAATATCAAACACCCATAGTCAATTTAGCCCTAAAATACAAGACCCATCAATTACCCACACTAGGGTTAAGCCACAACCCTAGCTATGGGGTCTAGCTACTCATATTCAAAGAAGCAAAACAAGAAATAGATGAAGATAAACTCAAATTACTAAGATAAAAATAAAGATTCAATATTGCAAAGTAGATTAAATTGCCCAAAAATGGCTACAAGAGTCGTTCCCATGAGCGCAGCTGCTTCTAAAAACTATCTGATACCCTAAAAATGGAAAAAGAATCTATTTATACTAAACTGAAAAATCTGGATAAAAATGCCCCTGTGGGGTTAGTGCGGACCGTACAAAATGGTGTGCGGCCGCACTAGGGATCTGAACTTAAAGATATGGTTCTTTGAACTAGGGCTCCGCGAACCGCAGAGAATGAACTGCGGCCGCGGAGGCTTCTAGTGCGGTCTGCACAAAATGGACTGCGGACCGCATTTGTTTGAAAGCTCCAACTTGACACTTCTCTGATTCTCAGCTTTGCGGACCACACAAAATGGTAGTGCGTCCGCATTGCCCTCAGTGCAGAGCGCACAAAACCTAGTGTAGCTGCACTGCCTCTTAGCCTGGAAATCGTGCTCTCTAAATCTCCTAGTGCGGACTGCACAAAGTGGTGTGCGGCCACACTGGACCTGTTTTGCCTGAGCTTGTCTTGTCTTTGGCACTTGTTCAAGTTTCACTCCTTTTGAGCTGATCTTTGATATTTTGTCAACTTGTTGAGCAAAACTGCAATCAAGCACAACTTGTGAGCCTTTCGGGACTATTTTGTGTGAATTTCTAATCAAAGCATAAGCAAGAAGGAGTATAAAATACGTCAAAATCCCTAGTTATCATGCATGTCGTGACCATTAATACCAGCAGCTTCACTCAGATAAGTCCCTTTTCCTTTACTTCCTCAAACAATCCTTCTATTTTGATTTTTGGGCAATTCATAACTCTCGAAGTCATTGCATTTCATTTCCTTTTGGGTCTATTCCACTAAAACTGTTTCAATGTTAGACTTGATAAGCAAAAGAAAGGATTGCAAAGCTTATTACCAACTTCCAAATTGCACAAAGCAAAGTGCGGCCACGACATGCCAGAAATAACATGATACAAAATGAAGAATAAGGTGTTAGTCGGTGTTCAAGTGACTAAGTGGTTTCGTAAATTGTGGGGAGGAATACAGAGGTTCAGATGGGAAAGATAGATATGTTAAAATAGCAGGTTGACTATAAAGCACTCGGGTCATTCAGGGTCCTGTGGTTGAAATTCAGTCAGAAAGACAAACAACTCTTAGCCAGTTCAAGGTATCCAGTCAAAGCAAAGCACGGAAGTGAAAGGGCCACCATCAGCAAGAATGCCGCAAACTAAACACCATATTTTCAAACTGATAAGATTTGTCTTTGATTGAAACAGGGGCAGGAAATTTCGTTTGTTTCGGAGAAACCCTCCATGAAGAAAGCAGGTGCCAGACAGGCTCGACACTAAGTTCCAGTACCCTCTTGGATAACAGGATTTAGTAAAGTTTTGAGACCCTCGCAAATGACAAGGTCTGACGAAGGATCTACTTTGGGAAGAATAATTTGGCATTTGAGTTTTTCACTTTTGAGATGAGGCTTGGTATGAAATTGGCAGGATAAAGGAATTTAGTTTAGAATTTATTTTGATAACAAGAATCAATTAACACTCACAGATGTTCCCAATATCAAACTGGGGTAGAAATATTTCTTTTGTTTTGTCTGTTTTGTTGAAATCAGACGCCTACTTGGAGAACAAGGGAAGACAACATGAGTTTCAAGAATAGAAAGTAGTTCATGTTCAAGTAGTTAGGTACCCACCCAGAGAAACAAGGGAAGGCAATTCAAAAGGAAAGCAGTTTCAAGAAGAGAACAATTCAGGTTCAGCAGTCAGGCACCCACCTGGAAAATAAGGGAAGACAGTTCAAGGAAAAGCAGTTTTAAGAGGAGTCAGTTCGAGTTCAGTAGTCAGGCACCTACCTGAAAAACAAGGGAAGACGACACAAGTTCAAAGGAAAGCGTGTCAGGCTCAGCAATCAGGCGCCTACCTGGAGAGCAAGGGAAAACGATTCAAGTTTCACAGGAAAGGAATACAATACAAATGTTGGTAATCAGGAACCCACCTGGAGAACAAAGGGAAAGCAGAAACGTTCAAAGGAAGACGGTTCAAGTTCAGCAATCAGGAGCCCACCTAGAGAACAAGGGAAAACAAGTCAAGTTTTAAGGAAAAAGCAGTGCAGGTGTTGGAAATCAGACACCCACCTGGAAGAACAAGGGAAAACAACTCAAGTTTCAAGGAAAAACGGTTTAAAGTTTTGGCAATCAGGTGCCCACCTGGAGAGCAAGGGAATATAGTTGAAGTTTTGGCAGTCAGGCGCCCAACTAGAGAGCAAGGGAATACAGTTGAAGTTTTGGCAATCAGACACCCACCTGGAGAGCAAGGGAATACAGTTAAAGTTTTGGTAATCATGCGCCCACCTGGAGAGCAAAGGAATACAGTTGCAGTTTTGGTAATCAGGCACCCACCTGGAGAGCAAGGGAATACAATTAAAGTTTTGGCAGTCAGGCACCCACCTGGAGAGTAAGGGAATACAGTTGAAGTTTTGGCAATCAGGCGCCTACCTGGAGAGCAAGGGAATACAGTTCAAATTTTGGCAATCAGGCAACCACCTAGAGAACAAGGAAAGCAGTTCAAGTTTCAAAGGAAAGCAGTCCAAGTTTCGAAGGAGGACAGTTCGAGTATTGGCAATCAGGCGCCTACCTGGAGAATAAGGGAATTCACTTCAGAATGCAATTCAAGTCAGCAATAAAGGAAGCTCGCATGGAGAGTACAAGTCAACAGAGCAGCAGAAACTGCGAGATCAAGTTTGAAAAGATGTAGATATGATTTTTGTAATTCATAGATCATAGTTTAGTCTAGTTTTTTATTTTGTTTTGGTGTAATAAGGAGTTCAGCAAGCAGTAGCAGCAACAACAATAGTGAAATCACAGCTTCTTGGTAGTCCCAGCTATTGAAACTTTCCAAACAACACTGACCTGATTTCTTTATAGCCAAGGATATGTAGGGAACCTCGGAAGTAGGGTGCGTTCAAATCTTACAAAAATGCTTCCCATGGAGTATTCAAACGGATAAAAATTGATCGTATCCGCTCACTTTATCTTTGCACGAAAACTCTTCGTGTTTCCGAGCAAAGAGGGACAGCTGTGAGCACGTGGTTTTTTTCCTATAGGAATTACCCCCATAAAATCTAAGAAAATAATTTTTTTCCTATTATTTGCAATTTTGTAGATTTTTTGTCGGATTTTTTGTTAATTATTTGCATTTTTCTGTGCCTGTTTATTTTATTTAAATCATGAAAAAAGTACAAAAATATCATGCATTGTATTTAGATTTTATTTTACAGTCCCAAGATTAATTAGTTAGTTATTTGTTTTGTTAAAAAATGAAAATCACAAAATTGACTCATTTTTACAATTATTGTCTTTAATTCTTAAATTGTTGATTTTTCTTTTTTAGTTTAAATTTATAGTTAGATAATTAGTGTAACTTTACCATTTAGATAATTTAGGAATTTAGTTTGAAATTTTGTTAATTAAAGAAAAGAAAAAAGAAAAAAAGAAGAAGAAGGAAAAGGAGAAAACAGGGAAAAAAATGAAAAGAAAAACAAAACAAAAGAGAAGGTTGTTATTAATTGGACAAATTAGCTGAGACCCAAATCCCTTACCCATGTTCCGCCCCATCCCACTCCCTATAACCCGATCCAGCTCCCCCCCCCAAGCCAAAACGACGGCGTATTGTCCAAACAAATCCCATCCGTTGATCTTTTTTGATCGAACGGATGGGAACTGGGCTATAACATAGTATAAGAATGTCCAAAATTAGCCCCCCCCCCCCCAATTCCATTCCCCCTCATTCATGTCTCTCAATTAAGAGAACGAAACCCTAGCCGCCACCCTAAGATTCCCCGCCACCTCCGCCATCAGCCACCCACCGGAATTTGCCTCACGGCGGTTCCGGTGGTCCAAACCTCCCCAAATTAACACCACACAACCCACGTTCCCACCTCTTTCCAAACACCCCAACCGTTTTCCCCAAATCCTCATCAAGCCTTTCGAATCTTAGATTGAAGATCGGAGTCCCAAACCCTAATCCCTTCAAACTCCCCCAAATTTATACGAGGCGACCCATGTCCCCTCCTCTTCCCAAATCCATCAACAAAATTCCCCAAAACACTTTCAAGCGCCACCAATTTTGGTTCTGAAAATCAAAAAGAAAAAAAACCTAGTTCTGCTAAGACTTTTTCTTCGCCTTTCAAAGTTTAAATACGGCTCAAGACTCGTGTTAACCAAGAGTTATCGTCTGGAGCCCTTGATTAACACGAGTTTTGGTTCGATTTTGAGAGCCAACTACGTTGGTCAATCACAGCTTCTCTGCCTTCTTGGCCATTGCTTGGATTCAATTACCAAGCCACTTCCCGGTTAGCCCATATCTCATCATTTCCTCTTTAGCTTTGCTTTATTTGCCTCCTGATTCTGGTTTCATTTCAACCATTTGCTTGATTATTTGTTTCTTCTATGTGTTTGTTCAAGTCAGTAGGTTAATTTTTTTTATTTCTTTGATTAAATTAAATCTCTGTTGGGCTAGTTTAAACATTACCAATCTGTCCAGTTTTATTGTTCTATTAGGTTCCCTATTCTTCTCTTTTCCTTCTTTCTTTAACCAATCCTAGCTTAAATTAATAAGTGTTTCTAAGTTCATTGCTTTTGGGTTTTAATTGGTTAAGTTCATATTTACTGTTAATTTGAATTCCTTTTGGTTTTGGTTAACTTGTTCATTTTTTTACTGGTTTGAGGTCATCTCTTGGGCTTATGGTAAGCCAGACCTGGGCATTAGAAGCCTACTCATTTGGTCCCAAGTTTGGGAATCAGATGGCCTACATTATTTTAGGCTAGGAGGGTAAATATAGGGGTGTCAGGGGTTAATTTGGGCATTTTAAAGCTTAGGGAATATTTTTCTGTTAGTATAGAAGTTTCTATAGGATAAGGTTGGACTGGTTTGTTGAGAGAGAAGGGAGGTTTCAGATATTTTAGAGGGGTTAAGGGGTAAAATGACTAAGAAAATAAGGAGTAAAAGGGGAATTAGTTAACTAGGTTAGGGCTGCCTTAGGAGTGCCTATATAAGAGCCCTCTTCTTTCATTCTTGAGCAGCCATTCATACCTTGAAAAATAGAAAAATGTCTGCATCCTTTTGGTCGAAAATTGCTGGGACTTGTTCTTTGGTTTCATTGTTATCAATAGTTTAAGAGTTTCAAAGGATTTCTGAGCTATTTGGGTAAAAAAATGGTTTAAGGAAGCTGAACATGGCTTGTTGATTTGCTGAACTACTGCTATTGCTGAAATCCTCATTTTTTTGCTTTATCTTTACCTCAAGGTACTCTCATGAATCCCTGAACAAAAATAAAGCATGAATTGCTGCCTTGAAGTTGAAACCACAAGATTTATTTTAGTTTGATGTATGCTTGTTTTCTCTCTTATGTTTATAGTTCTTTGTCATTTGTTAAGTTGTTTAAAAATGATGTCTAGTACTCAGTTCAGTCATACTGTTATGGAGCTGTTTGATTGCTTCACATGGGTTTGGACACGTTTTACCATATTCAGGGCTTGTAATATTTGGGGACTTTGTTTTTTAGAATTGGTAAATTAAATGTTATTTGTATAGGTTTTAGCTGAAGTTTACTGTTATTTAGGGTCAAAGCAGTACATGATTATCTCATATTAGTATGTAATCGATGGCTTGCATGTGTAAGTTGGATAATTTTTTTTTTTAAAAAAAGGGAAGAACCATATTCTTATTGTTCTCATCAAAAGCAGGTCATATGACTTAGGTGATTATGTGTTTGATGCTAAAAGAAAATTGTTGTGTGTCAATAGGCTTTAAAGTTGAAGAGTTTTTTAAGGATTATTGGGCCTAACGTAGGCCGAAGGAAGTCAGTCCTTGGCCATATGGTTTTGCTCTATCGTGGGCTCGATTTGGAGCCCAATAGCCTTCAACATTTTCTTGTTTCTTAAGTATTGATTGATTCAATAAGAAAAGGATTGCGACAGAGAATTCAATTCGAATGTTTAATTCAATTTTTGATTTCGATAAACATGTTGTTAATCTGCTTAAATACGAGTTTGAATGGCTCAATGCTGGCCCAGTTGAAATGGTTAAGTCGATTGGGTTGTTTCCTTTTATCTGCCCGTTCCGCTGGATTAAATTTCAGCCCAGCCCTTTCTTATATTCGATACTGGGCCTACCGCTGGACCAGGTCTCTCTCAAGTGATTAAGAACCTGGTTTTGTGTGACGTGGGCTTATAACTAATACGGGTAAATTGAAACTTAATTTGGAGTAGACTTAACATCTTGGACCTTTTTTTAAGTATTGTCCCTTACAAATAGATCGAGGTGTGCCATCTAATTAAATCGCCTATGGCCCTCACAAATACTTTAATTAGATTTAGAACGAATATTCGTAGAAAAGTCTTTAAGCCCGTTTAAAATGCAATTGCGATTGTGTACACGTTCGCGTGACATAATTACAATTCTAAAAAAAAAATTCGGAGTATGAGTTCGCGTAACTTCGATCAACTTTTCTTAATAATAGATTGTTATTAATAGACCACTAATTAAATTTAGTTCACATAGTCCGAGGAGTGCCATACACAATTTAATCATACATGGCCCTTGTATTAATTTCCTAACTTAGATATAAAAATGACACATATTCGTAGTTTGCTTTAGGCACGTTTAATGTAATATCGTGGTCGTGGACACGTTCGCGTGACATGATTACGATTTCTAAAAAAATAAATGCGTTCGCGCAACTTCGGCCAAATTTTCTTAATAATAACAAAGTGTTACTAATTGTGGACACGTTCGCGTGACATGATTTTTGACGCGCCAAACAAATGGGTACACGCACGTGTGACCCGTTTCAAGATAATTTTCTTAATTAAAAAGAGGTAAAAGATAAATGTGCATTGGTTCTAAAATGAGTAATTAGGCAATTTTTATCGAGCCAAGTATGATCAAAGCGACCGTGCTAGAACCACGGAACTTGGGATGCCTAACACCTTCTCCCGGGTTAACAGAATTCCTTACCCGGATTTTTGTGTTTGCAGACATAAACAGAGTCAAATCTTCCTCGATTCGGTTTTTAAGCCGGTGACTTGGGACACCATAAATCATCCCAAGTGGCGACTCTGAATTTTAAATAAATAATTCCGTTCCGATTGTCACTTAAATTAGAAAAAACTTCCTTATACCCTTTCAGGGGTAGGAAAAAGGAGGTGTGACATACCAAAAAATAAATAAATGTCAAAATCTGGTCCTTTTTGCAATTATGGAAAAAGGAGAAAAAAAGGCAAAAAATCTAATATCAGCTTTATTGAGAACTAATTCCTTCCTTAACTGTTCACACTATTGCTTTACAAAGAGAATGGAATATCTACAATTAACTCAGTTTTTTCTTCCTATTTTGACATGAAATTGATGATTGTAAGCAGTGTTAGACATATAAATTTCGCACCAAATCAAACAATTAGAAAAATAATTTCCTACACTAAGTTCTATACCAATGGAGAACTTTCTCTATATTCACCTTTTGATGTCAATTATTTTCTCAATTCTTCTTGTTGTTTTAGGCAATGAAAAATCTTTTTCACCCCTTAACTCTACTTATATTAACCAAGCTAAAGAAAGATTTATGTCTCTTGATCTAACTAAGCTTCCAGATCCACCAATGCCATCCTATACTTTTACTATTTACCATCACGATGTATTTGAAAAATCAAAGTTCAAGGACTACGATTCATTGCTTGAAAATAGGCTTGCGCGATGTCATGCTAGAGCTAATTCTTTAGCATCGATTTTTTAAAATGTTTAGATGACTGGACCTAAATTATAAGTGTATTAGTGATCATAGTTGTACCTGTTGTTCCTCTGTACTTGTAAATAATGATTCTGGAAATTAGAACGTTAGCTTATAAACGTAAATATAAATTAAAAACAGAAATTAATTCGAGCCCACTGAATTCACAGTGTTTCCTTAAGGAATTTAATCCCCTCCTAGTACCCAAGGTTATAGATTATTTCCTCCCAGGATAGAACGAATTACACACTGGTGTAGCGGTACTTCAAACCCCAGTGTTTCAACGAACACAAAGTTCGGCAACAAATCACACTTATGGATGCTTTGTTTGTAGTTAAAAACAATGCAGAATAAGGAGGACAACTCAGAAGTCGAATGGAAATTCTGAGAGGAAGGAATGCAAAGTATAGCCAATGTTGAATTCTTACTGAAGAGAATATCAAATTGCAATTCGTTTTTCCAGTGTATACGCAGTGTATACAGAGTGTATATCCAGTATATGCAGAGTGTATATCCAGTGTATACAGAGTGTATATTAAGTGTATACAGAGTGTTTCAAGTATTTTTTCCGATGTGTTCTTCTTTCTCTCCAACTTATGCTCTATTTATAGCAGTTATTTGAGAGAAATCCGCCCCTTCCATGATGCAACAAGCACTAGATCATGGAGAAAGCACTTACATGGTGGTATATACACTTGCTTGGTGGGAGGAGCACTTGCACCATTGTGGGAGGTGCACTAGGCTGCATTGTTGCTTAGTGTTGCAACACAATACACGGATTGGAAAACATCCGTTACAAACACGGATTATATCACGTTAATATTCACTATTAACAAATAAATTTGGTCCAAAAAATTAATCAATCGATCGATCATTTGACCAAATCCGAATCCAAATCCCATTTCCCATTCACTCTAATTTTAAGACTATTTCATCTTAAACAAAAACTCAACAATCCCCCACATGAATGGGGAATGGCTATATCACGGAAGTATGCATGAAAAACTTGTGTGATTTGCAAACAAGAATTAATTGCATCTGGATAAGTAGGTTTCCCTTTGAACTTTCCGTAGTGAACTTATGTCGGATATACTCGGTCAATCGGTAGATTTGATATCTTTGAACCGTCGAACTTTAGTGTATACCTAGACAACCATAAGTCACACAATCAATCCCTTAACCGTCTTTGGTTCTCATTGTTGTGTTCGTTTCAGCCATGAACACTGCCTGGTTTCATAAGTGCGTAGAGAATTGGCCTTGCAAAATTCTCCTTGAAGCGGCTAACACTTCACACTTACATAGGTGATTCCTAAACGTGTCATCCCGTAGATACACTATTTGATATACCCTGTATCAAATTTAGAAATCATTAAAAAGCCTTAATGCTTTATCCTTGGTACTGAACATTGTCTCATCACGAGAATGGACTAAAACAAATTTTGTTGACAATGTTGAACCGTCATTAATGACTTTGTTTGATCTCCTTGAACCTAGATCTTGGGATCTCCAGTCTTCTAGGTAGAGTTACCGCCACAATGACTTGTTCTCGGCCATAGTCCCATTCCCCTCGATGATTTCTCAACTACCTCTCTAGTTAGGCCTTTTGTAAGTGGATCTGACACATTATCACTTGACTTTACATAGTCAATCGTGATAATTCCTCTAGAGAGAAGTTGCCTAACGGTTTTATGTCTTCGTCGTATATGACGAGATTTACCGTTATACATAACGCTCCCAGCCCTTCCAATTGCCGCTTGGCTATCACAGTGTATGCATATTGGTGCCAACGGTTTGGGCCAAAATGGAATATCTTCCAAGAAATTCCGGAGCCATTCAGCTTCTTCACCGGCTTTATCTAAGGCTATGAACTCAGCCTCCATTGTAGAGCGGGCAATACATGTTTGTTTGGACGACTTCCAAGATACCGCTCCTCCACCAATAGTGAATACATATCCACTTGTGGACTTCGAATCAGTTGAACCGGTGATCCAATTTGCATCACAATATCCTTCAATCACCGCAGGATATTTACTGTAGTGCAAATCAAAGTTTTGGGTATGTTCTAAGTATCCCAAAACTCGTTTCATTGCCATCCAGTGAGATTGGCCTGGATTGCTCGTGTATCGACTTAGTTTACTTATAGCACAAGCTATATCTGGTCGTGTACAATTCATGATGTACATTAAGCATCCCAACACACGAGCATAATCCAATTGTGATATGCTTTGGCCTTTGTTCTTTGCTAGTGCAAGATTCACGTCAATTGGAGTCTTTGCAACTTTAAAGCCCAAGTGCTTGAATTTTTCAAGTACTGTCTTAATATAATGAGATTGTGACAATGCCAGACCTTGAGGAGTCTTTTGGATCTTAATCCCCAGAATTAAATCCGCAATTCCCAAGTCCTTCATATCAAACTTGCTAGTTAGCATACGCTTAGTAGCATTTATGTTGGCAATGTTATTACTCATTATCAGCATATCATCCACATATAGGCAAACAATGACTATGTGATTTGGAACATTTTTAATGTACACACATTTATCACATTCATTTATCTTAAAACCATTTGACAACATTGTTTGGTCAAATTTCGCATGCCATTGTTTGGGTGCTTGTTTTAGTCCGTAAAGGGACTTAACAAGTCTACATACCTTATTTTCTTTACCTGGAACCACAAACCCTTCAGGTTGTTCCATGTAAATTTCTTCCTCCAACTCTCCATTTAAGAAGGCCGTTTTAACATCCATTTGATGAATTTCAAGACCATACACTGCAGCTAATGCTACTAACATCCGTATGGACGTAATCCTTGTAACTGGGGAGTATGTATCAAAGTAGTCAAGACCTTCTCGTTGTCTATACCCTTTGACAACAAGTCTTGCCTTGAATTTATCAATAGTGCCATCATCTTTCATTTTTCTCTTAAAAATCCATTTAGAACCCAAAGGTTTATTTCCAGGAGGAAGATCAACCAATTCCCATGTATGGTTGTTCAATATGGATTCTATTTCACTATTGACTGCCTCTTTCCAGAACAATGATTCCGAAGAAGACATAGCTTCTTTAAATGTTCGAGGCTCATTTTCCAATAAGAAAGTCACAAAATCTGGTCCAAACGAAGTAGACGTTCTTTGACGTTTACTACGTCTTGGATCCCCCTGATTAAATGTACTTTCTTTTGTTTCTTCCCGAGGTCGTTTAGATACTTCACCAATCGACTCGCATTCCTTTTTATACGGATATATATTTTCAAAGAACTCAGCATTATCTGATTCTATAACCGTATTATTATGAATGTCGGGATTTTCTGATTTATGAACCAGAAATCGATATGCTTTACTATTAGTTGCATATCCTATGAAAACACAATCAACTGTTTTCGGTCCTATTTTTACCCTTTTGGGTTTAGGAACTTGCACCTTTGCCAAACACCCCCACACTTTAAAATAATTCAAGTTGGGCTTCCTTCCTTTCCATTTTTCATATGGAATGGATTGTGTTTTACTATGGGGTACTCAATTTAGTATTCGGCTGGCCGTAAGAATGACTTCCCCCCACAAGTTCTGTGGTAAACCAGAACTTATCAACAATGCGTTCATCATCTCCTTTAATGAACGATTCTTTCTTTCCGCAATCCCATTGGATTGGGGCGTGTAAGGGGCTGTTGTTTGATGAATAATTCCATATTCTAAACATATTTGTTCAAAAGGAGATTCATATTCACCACCCCTATCACTTCTTATCATTTTGATTTTCTTGTTAAGTTGCGTTTCAACTTCATTTTTGTATTGCTTGAATGCGTCTATTGCTTCATCTTTACTATTAAGTAAGTAAACATAGCAATATCGAGTACTATCGTCAATAAAAGTTATGAAATACTTCTTTCCACCGCGAGATGGTATTGACTTCATGTCACAAATATCTGTGTGAATTAAGTCTAAAGGATTTGAATTCCTTTCAACCGACTTATAAGGATGTTTAACATACTTAGATTCCACACATATTTGACATTTTGATTTTTCGCATTCAAACTTAGGCAATACTTCCAAGTTTATCATTTTTCGCAAGGTTTTATAATTGACATGACCTAAACGTACATGCCATAAATCATTTGACTCAAGTAAGTAAGAAGAAGCTGAAGTTTTATTATTAGTTTCAACAACTATTACATTCAGCTTGAAAAGGCCCTCAGTAAGGTAACCTTTTCCTACAAACATTTCATTCTTACTAATCACTACCTTGTCAGATACAAAAACGCACTTGAAACCGTGCTTTACAAGAAGTCCAGTAGAGACTAAGTTCTTCCTAATCTCGGGAACATGAAGGACGTTGTTCAAAGTCATGACCTTGCCAGAAGTCATCTTGAGAAATATCTTACCGTATCCTTCAATTTTTGTTGTAGCAGCATTTCCCATAGAGAGCGTCTCTTCGGGTCCAGCAGAAGCATATGTAGAAAATGCTTCCCTCACAGCACAAACATGGCGAGTGGCTCCAGAATCAATCCACCACTCCTTTGGGTTTCCTACCAGGTTGCATTCAGAAAGCATGGCGCACAAGTCATCAACATCATCATGCTTTTCTACCATGTTTGCTTGACCCCTTTGCTTGTCTTTCTTCCGAGCACGACACTCCGTAGATTTGTGTCCGGTTTTCCCACAGTTGTAGCAGTTTCCACTGAACCGCTTCTTGCTTGGGTTGTATTTCGTACCAGAAGCCTTCTTTCTCTTTTTGTTATCTTCAACAATATTTGCTCCCATTATTGTTGAATTTCCACGGCCTCTTCTCTCAGCAGCTTTGTTGTCCTCTTCGATTCTCAATCGAACAATGAGATCTTCAAGGGACATCTCCTTTCGTTTGTGTTTCAAATAATTTTTGAAGTCCTTCCACAATGGAGGCAACTTCTCAATTATTGCTGCTACTTGGAATGCTTCATTGATGACAAGACCTTCAATGAAAATTCCGTTAGTAAAATTACTAAAAATTTTACTTTCAATATCAGTATTTATTTGAAACATACCTTCAGCAAGTAGATCATGAATAATCACTTGCAATTCCTGGACTTGGGTAATAACAGACTTGCTATCTACCATTTTGTAGTCCAAAAATTTTGCGGCGACGAATTTCTTCATCCCGGCATCTTCAGTTTTGTACTTCTTTTCAAGTGCATTCCACAATTCTTTTGACGTCTCCACGCCACTGTATACATTATACAGATTATCCTTCCAGTCCGCTAAGAATATAATTCCTACACAAGAAGTCAGAATGCTTCCACGCCTCAATCACGAGAAAGTTATCATTCTCTGGAGTTTCATCTGGAAGATCAGGAACATCTTCCTTGATGAACTTCTGTAGACATAACGTAGTCAGGTAGAAGAACATCTTTTGCTGTCAGCGCTTGAAATCCATCCCGAAAAATTTTTCGGGTTTTTCTGCCGGTGCCAACGCCGGAGTTCGACTTGTCGATGCGTTGGCAGTCATCATCGGAACAGCTTGATTTCTGTCATTCGCCATTTTTACTATAAAAATGACACAATCAAACGTTTAATAAACGTTTAAAACTGGAGTGAAAAATCACGTAGATTTTAATCTCCAACAAAATGCCACGAAGGCTTTAAAATTGGAGTAAAAATCACGTAGATTTTAATCTCCAACAAACCGCCACGAAGGTTTTACTCTCCAAACGGGAGTACACAAAAAACCACAAAGGTTATAGTTTCCAGAATAATAAAAGTAACACAAATACAGAAATTAAATTATTAAATTATTAAATTCCTTAAGATTGTTGTTCCTCTGTACTTGTAAATAATGATTCTGGAAATTAGAACGTTAGCTTATAAACGTAAATATAAATAAAAAACAGAAATTAATTCGAGCCCACTGAATTCACAGTGTTTCCTTAAGGAATTTAATCCCCTCCTAGTACCCAAGGTTATAGATTATTTCCTCCCAGGATAGAACGAATTACACACTGGTGTAGCGGTACTTCAAACCCCAGTGTTTCAGCGAACACAAAGTTCGGCAACAAATCACACTTATGGATGCTTTGTTTGTAGTTAAAAACAATGCAGAATAAGGAGGACAACTCAGAAGTCGAATGGAAATTCTGAGAGGAAGGAATGCAAAGTATAGCCAATGTTGAATTCTTACTGAAGAGAATATCAAATTGCAATTCGTTTTTCCAGTGTATACGCAGTGTATACAGAGTGTATATCCAGTATATGCAGAGTGTATATCCAGTGTATACAGAGTGTATATTAAGTGTATACAGAGTGTTTCAAGTGTTTTTTCCGAGTGTATATCCAGTGTATACAGAGTGTTTCAAGTGTTTTTTCCGATGTGTTCTTCTTTCTCTCCAACTTATGCTCTATTTATAGCAGTTATTTGAGAGAAATCTGCCCCTTCCATGGTGCAACAAGCACTAGATCATGGAGAAAGCACTTACATGGTGGTATATACACTTGCTTGGTGGGAGGAACACTTGCACCATTGTGGGAGGTGCACTAGGCTGCATTGTTGCTTAGTGTTGCAACACAATACACGGATTGGAAAACATCCGTTACAAACACGGATTATATCACGTTAATATTCACTATTAACAAATAAATTTGGTCCAAAAAATTAATCAATCGATCGATCATTTGACCAAATCCGAATCCAAATCCCATTTCCCATTCACTCTAATTTTAAGACTATTTCATCTTAAACAAAAACTCAACAATCCCCCACATGAATGGGGAATGGCTATATCATGGAAGTATGCATGAAAAACTTGTGTGATTTGCAAACAAGAAGAAAAGATCATCAGAGAGGAGACAACCCGCTCAAAAGACCCCAATTTTCCGACCAAGACAATCAAAGATAGCCGGCGGGGGCGCGACTTATGTCCGTGGCCCTATGCCCGACCATGCCGAGGTGTGATACCAAGAGAGCCATCGCAACCACTGATCTACCCATTGGCCTAGAAGAGTGCGCTCCTCTATCTCTCGTTCACCATCGAACACCAGCTCGTCTGGAAAGAGCCCTATCTCCTTAGGCTTTAATTCCCTTCGAAAAAGAGAATCGATCATCTTCGCCTTCAAATAGGGATTGAGAGGCTTTCCCCTACCCAACCTGAATTCTAAGGGTAATCGATGTGAACCATAGGGTTTAGAAGCAGCCGCTTTCAGTCGTTCCCAACATTAGTACTAAATCTCAAGTATCCTTCATTTTATTTTGTCGACCTTTATAAAGTTTTCATTAATGACAAGGAAGTTCAACTAAGCCCATCATGGTGGAATTTTAAAAAAGATTTGACCGGTGGGATCTTGGTGGATACAGGAACATTTATTTCTCGCTTTCCTAAGGAATTTTACACTCTATTTCGTTACGTATTTAGAGAAGAAGTACGAGATATTCCCATGGTTGATACTCCAGCTGAACCTTTTGACACTTGCTATAAAGCGGATCCGAATCGTCGTGAACTAAATTTTCCTGTTGTGAAGCTGTACTTTGGCAGCGTAAGCCCGAGTACCATGTTGTTACTGGCAAATGAACGAGTTGTTGTGCACTTTAATGGACAATATTGCATGGGTTTTTTACCATGGGAAAGACCCTTCGCAATATTAGGAGGTAATCAACTTCAAGGTGTAGGATTAACTTTTGATACTTCGGCAAACACTTTGTCCTTCTATATAGATGCATGTAATTGCGTGTCTATAAAATTTATGTCTTGGGGTCGCGTTGAAATGTCTTTTTTAACTTGAACCTCATAAATCAAATCCAAAACTCTTATCTTGACAAATGAACGATGATATCATCTTGATCGGTAGCGACTACCTAGTTTCAGGTTGATATATGACAAGGCTAACTTTTCTGTAAGTTAATTGTAAATTTAATAATTTGAACCCAGTATTGATAAGCAATTGTTCTTAGTCAATGGATGCTTAGAACAATGTGACACTAAGGGGTCGTTTGGTACGAGGCATAAGAAGGTATAGAGGTGATATTAAGTTTTAATATCACCTTAATATTCTGTTTGGTTAGCAAACCGGGTATAAGTTATCTCGGTGTTAATTTTTACGTTGATATAACTTATACCTTATAAAAGGTGGGGTAATTAACACCGGTATAATTTATACCTTCTTCTTAAAAATAAAGGATAAATCGCCACAAAGGATGCACAAATGATTAATGAAGAGGTCGCAATTTAAGAAACATGCAATTGTGGCGACGCTCATCGCTATCGACATCTTTTGGCAAGTATAGTAGCCAAATAAAGGTCACAAAAGGCTTCACTTTCGGTTAATGCCAACTTTTAATGGCATTATATTACTTTAGTGGACACCAAGAAAATATATTTTTCTCCTAAAAAATACTCCCTCCATTCACTTTTACTTGGCATTATACTAAAAATAGATTTTTATGTTACTTGTCACTTTACGCATATTAAAAGAAGACAAAAAATTTTTCTTCTTATACTTACAGTATTTATTACTCATTTCAAATTATTTTTTCAAATCTAATAAAATATGCATCAATTAATATGAGTATCATGGTAAATTATATACTTTATTTATTATTTGTTAAAGGATGTGAAAAGTGAACAGGAGCGGTCACTACAAAAAACATGACAAAAACCGAGGCTCAAAACCTACCGTGGTTTATTGGTATCTAAGGAAATCGAAAACCGACAAAAAACGTGAGGTCCGTAATCGATTGGTGGTAAAGCAAACCGATCGAAATCTTCGGTTACTACTGACTGAAACTTTCAGTCGTCCGATCGTTTAAAATTTTGGTCTTATTTATGACACACGACTCAAATAAAATTTAAAAATATCGACCGACAATGGTTGTATTATACAATTTTTTTAGTTTGAAAAAATGCAATTGTCACGACCTAAAAATTCACTAAAGATTCTGATGGAACCTAACACCGCCGTCAGACAAGCTAACGGTAATTGATTAGCTTAATTACTCATTTTAATATTTAGAAATAATAATTTTTCTTAATTACAGGGTAAATGATAATGTCTACACAAACTACAATAATGAATAACCCGTAGAAACCCTAAAACTCGATGTCACAAGTGCATGAGCATCTACTAATGAGTACAATAATAATACAATATCCGTGTGAAATATAAGTTAGACAGAGAATAAATAACTCTCATGGAGACTCTGTATGTTGATCGTAACAAGGAAGTGCAGCTCACCGTAAAGTCCTTGCAATAGCCGCGCCTCTGCATCTAGAGGACCACCAGAAACATATATATGTATACCTGCACAATAAGTGCACCAAGTGCAACATGAGTACGTAAATCAATGCGTACCCAGTAAGTATCTAGCCTAACACCAAAGAAGTAGTGACGAGGGGTCGACATTGACACTTACTGGTGATCCAATAAGATATATACAGTAAGAAGTAAACAAATATGGGGCAGAATAAACAAACGAAATAAACAAGTACAAATACGTGGTATAATCCTCCTCTCAACCGCAAACTCAAACTCTCAGTTTGCAATTACCTCTTCAACGAGAGAATATATATATATATATATATATATATATATATATATATATATATATATATCACCAGATAGATTGTCACGATTCAAATCAGAACAATTCTCAGATACATTGGCTTCTTGACAAATATTATGCATGATTCCATGGGAGTATTTTATAGAAATGCGAGACGTACGGCCCGTTCCCATCATAATCTGGTATATAACCATAGATGCATCTATTATACTACCTGTCACACCTCCTTTTTCCGCGCCCGGGGGGCGCAGGGGAGTTTTTTCCAATTAAAGGACAATCGAAACAGGATTTATTTATTTATTTCAGAGTCGCCACTTGGGAGATTTAGGGTGTCCCAAGTCACCAATTTTAATCCCGAATCGAGGAAAATAATGACTCTATATTATAGTCTGCGTACCAGAAATCCGGATAAGGAATTCTGTTAACCCGGGAGAAGGTGTTAGGCATTCCCGAGTTCCGTGGTTCTAGCACGGTCGCTCAACTGTTATATTTGGCTTATTTATCTGATTTTTAATACAATATGAACTTATGTGCAAATTTATCTTTTAACCGCTTTACTATTATTGTTTTAAAAGAAATGTGAACATCATTTAAAACACGTCTTTGGACTACGTCACATGAAATGCACCCATAATCCGGAACACATTTTATTTGATGTTTTGGGATCGGATTTGGGTCGCATGAAATGCACACCCGAGCTTAAGAAAGTAAATTATTAAACACGCGCCTAAAGAGACTATCGCGTTATTATTTTGGGAAGGCCACGAAATTCACTAAGCGGCCCTCCTGAATTCTAAGTAATTTAAAACAAATATTTACTGAGGGCCCCGTAATTTGTATTTTTATTCGGCGAGGCTCATCTCATTCTTATTTTTTTTAAGGAATTTGCAACGTCATGGAAATGCATCTCGGGCCACGCCACAATCAATGCGCCCGTGACTAGAGACACATTTCGACTCCGTTGAGATTTGGATTTGGGTCACATAAATGTGCACCCGAGTTTAGGGAGATAACATTATTAAAGGCGCGCCTAAAGAGACTAGCGTATTGTTATTTTGGGGAAGGCCGTAAAATTCGCTAAACGGCATGTCCCGAATTCTAATTATTTTAATATAAATATTTATTGAGGGCCCCGCAATTTCGTATTGTATTTGGCGAGGCTCGTCTCATCGTTTATTAAAGGCAAACCTAAAAACAACTATGATTATCTACTTTATTTGCCTCTAACAATCCTAATTTATTCACTAAGATTATCTTAAAGTCATTATAATCGGGTTACATAAGATGTACCCCCGAATTTTAGGCATCGTAACCATGTCACGAGAACTGTACCTATAATAACGATGATGGCTTAACTACGCGCATGAAGCGACTACGAGGGTTCAAGGCGTTCTTCTGCATTACTTATCTTTCCCAAAAGGCATGCCACGATGATGAACACAAACGATGGACGACAAGATATGGAATCAGACCAATTAAAGGGACATGGATACCATTCACAAAACTAAACAAATCCATATCTAAATATCATAATAGAACACTACAATTGTCAAGCCAACACTTATAAGGAAAAACATTAAAGATTTCTTATTGTTCTAACTCTTCTTTTAGTCTACTGGATCTAAAAAGAAAAATCCAAATCAGTTGCAAACAACGATTAAAACATATTATGTGAACAAATTTAGACAACACATGAGAAGGCTCCAAAAGGGAAACAACAGGGGTGAGAATGCACCTGAAGTGGGTGTTGTGATTTTCTCAAAATGTTCTACTGCTACACGAGCAAAACCAGAACTGTGGCTACAACGAGAACTTGAACCCGACCGGAACCGCGAACAACGACTGGCCAACGACGAACTCGAACGGACCTCACCCCGGACAGAACTTCTGGGCTATTTTTGAATGTTTTCGGTTAAGCTTAAGCTTGTGCGTACGTGTGTTTTCCGGTCAGTCATGGCAAGGAGGGAGGGTGGTTCATGGTTGGACGTTACAGGCAATCGTTTGGACGTGGGGGTGGCGATTGGTTTAGGGTTTTGTTACGAGGAGAAGAACGTGGTGGTTTAGGGTTCCTCTGGCATTTGTTTGGGTGTGAGAGCGTGGATTACTGGCTGGACGATGCAGCAGCGATAGCTACTGATCGACGAGGGATGAAGGGTCGTTTGGTCAAGGTGGTGAGGCTGCCATGGTGGTTGGTGGAAGTGATGACGCAGCTGGTGGTTTGGACGACGTGGATAGTGGTCGTTTGGCTTAAGGAAGGAGCAGATGTGGAAGGTCGACGGGCGGTGATTGATGGTGGACGACGAGCTTGTTTGGTGGGGGTTCCGGCGCCGGGAAGGTGACGTTTGGTGGTGGTCGTGAGGCGGAGAGGGAGCTGGGGGACGATGGGGAAGTAGGGTTCTTGTTTGGTGCTGCTGGAGGGTCGTTTGGGTTTTTTCACGCTAGGGCTTCTTCTTCTTCTTGTTGAAGAAGAAGACGATGAACAGTAGTGTTCCCTTCAATTTTCAAAAAAATCCCCCCTTTCCTGTTGGCTTTCGTCCGTGTTTTGTATTGGCATGCCCATGAAAATGAGCCCCACGCGTGGTGGGGTTTGAGGCATATGTCCCCCACGCGTGGTGGGGTTCCCCACGTGTCCTGGACACGGTTTATTATGGGCTTGGTCCGAAAATTAGGCCTAAAACCGGGTAGTTTGAACCCGAATATTATTCTTTTGCCCGGACCCGAGAAATAGGAACACGTTGCTTAACTAGTCCTATGTAAGCAAAATAACTACCAAAAATAAGACTAGTATTTAAACAAAACTATATATTTTTAAATATTTTTCAAGATTTTAAAATAGCTACAAAATATTAATAAAACTATTTTTTTTTGTAATTTTCGTTTTAAATATTAATATAAAATATGAGGCAATATTTTTGTATTTTTTCCAAGTTAAAAATGACTATAGAATATTAATAAAACTATTTTTTGTAATTTTTGTTCTTTAATAAAGACAAAAATATGACGTAATATTTTTGTATTTTTCAAAGTTAAAATGACTATAAAACCTTAATAGAACTATGTTTTATTTATTTTTTTGTAATTTTCGAAATTATATAAGGTACAAAAATAAAGTGCAATTTTTTGTATTTTTCAAGTTTATGAGAAATACATAAACTAAAATTTATATATATATTTTTTGAAATTTTCTTTTTGCAACGAAATAAAGTAAAAATAGTTAAAATAGCTATACTAGACCCAATTTCACATATTCATGCTAAAAATGTGAAAATTCTCGGGGAGGGTCAAAAATCACGTGCTTACAGCTGCCCCTCTTTGACTGGAAACACGAAGAGTTTTCCGACAAAGAACGACTAGCCGTGTTTTTGACCCGACCATTACTTGGACGGACTACACTTCAGGAAAGGGAGGGAATGTGACCGAGCCCTGGTATCTGAGCTGCCTACATATCCTTGGTTATACAGGAATCAGGCCACGTGTAGTTCGGAAATGAGAGAGAGATGGCAGAGTTGTACCGAGGTGAAGAGCCGATCGAGGTGCCGTTCCGTCGAGGTTCCGGTCCGCGGTCCTGTCATTACAACAAAAATGAAAACTGAAAAAGACTAACTAAGCCTATCAGCTACTAGTTACAAGGATTCCTATCTCTTAAGTCTTCTGAAACTTGGTCTTGAGTCTTGAATGGTGCTTCATACAGACTTTGGATCTGAACCTTGATACTTGCTAGTGGTAGGTGCTAGTTCTTGAGCAGATCATATTTGTTCTCCACATCCGTGCTTCGGATTCATTCATTTTTCTCTTTTTTTCTTTTTCTTCTTTTTTTTTCTTTTTGTTTTTGTGACTAGCTTTTGTTGACCCTCTCAGACTGTTGACTCGCATTCTTGGGGCGAGCTTCTTGTTGCTTCTATCTTAGATTGAGTGCTGGGGATTTTTGTTGTAGCCTTCTGCCTTCCAATGGGTTACGGCTTGACTTTGAACGATCCCGCTGTTCTACAGGCGGACCCCTAACTTCTTCAATCTTTGACATATAACAATCTTCTGCTCTACAGGCAGGCCCCTGACAATCAAAACAAACAAAACAAACAAAATTTCCTAACCCAGTTTGCACTGGGAAGGTTTGTGAGTCGTTAGCAAAATCGTAGCCCACTGATACTACTGATGCAGTGCTGAGAGTGAACTAAACACTAGATTAGGATGTATTCCCTTGTTATACAGGTGGGCGCCTAACTTCAATGCTTGAAATGTAAGGACTGAAATGTATTCCTCTCGTTATACAGGTGGGCGCCTGGCTTTAGGAAAATGACTTTTTTTTCAAAATGTTTTTTTTTTTAGCATCTTAGGAGAAAGATTCATCGGACTAAGATTTTGATCCTAGGAGAAGGTTCGTCAGACTAGGTCTCTATCTTAGGAGAAAAATTCATCGGACTAAGATTTTGATCCTAGGAGAAGGTTCATCAGACTAGGTCTTTTCTTTTTGGTATCTTAGGAGAAAGATTCATCAGACTAAGATTTTTTATTTTTGGTATCTTAGGAGAAAGATTCATCAGACTAAGATTTTGATCCTAGGAGAAGGTTCGTCAGACTAGGTCTATCTTAGGAGAAAAATTCATCGGACTAAGATTTTTTATTTTTGGTATCTTAGGAGAAAGATTCATCAGACTAAGATTTTGATTTTTGGTTATCTTAGGAGAAAGATTCATCAGACTAAGATTTTGATCCTAGGAGAAGGTTCGTCAGACTAGGTCTATCTTAGGAGAAAAATTCATCGGACTAAGATTTTTTATTTTTGGTATCTTAGGAGAAAGATTCATCAGACTAAGATTTTGATTTTTGGTTATCTTAGGAGAAAGATTCATCAGACTAAGATTTTGATCCTAGGAGAAGGTTCGTCAGACTAGGTCTCTATCTTAGGAGAAAAATTCGTCAGACTAAGATTTTGATCCTAGGAGAAGGTTCATCAGACTAGGTCTTTTCTTTTTGGTATCTTAGGAGAAAGATTCATCGGACTAAGATTTTGATCCTAGGAGAAGGTTCATCAGATTAGGTCTTTTCTTTTTGGTATCTTAGGAGAAAGATTCATCAGACTAAGATTTTTTTATTTTTGGTATCTTAGGAGAAAGATTCATCAGACTAAGATTTTGATCCTTGGTTATCTTAGGAGAAAGATTCATCAGACTAAGATTTTGATCCTTGGTTATCTTAGGAGAAAGATTCATCAGACTAAGATTTTGATCCTAGGAGAAGGTTCGTCAGACTAGGTCTCTATCTTAGGAGAAAAATTCGTCAGACTAAGATTTTGATCTTGGGAGAAGGTTCATCAGACTAGGTCATTTTTGTTTTTTGGTTATATTTTTTTTTTTTTTTTTATCTTTAACAACCACTTAGGAGGAAATGCATCTCCTCCGGGTGAAACTGAAACTAAAACTTAGGAGGGAATGCGTCTCCTAGGGGGTAAAACTTAAATTAGGAGGAAATGCGTCTCCTATGGGTAAAACATAAACTTAGGAGGAAATGCGTCTCCTATGGGTAAAAACTAAACTCAGGAGGAAATGCATCTCCTATGGGTAAAACTAAAACAAACTTAGGAGGAAATGCATCTCCTATGGATGAAACTAAAACAAACTTAGGAGGAAATGCATCTCCTATGGATGAAACTAATAAACTTAGGAGGAAATGCATCTCCTATGGGTAAAGACGTGGAATGTATTCCCTTGTTATACAGGTGGGCGCCTAATGGTAAAGACACAAAATGTATTCCCTTGTTATACAGGTGGGTGCCTAGAATATGAAATGCACAGACAAAAGTATTCCTCCCGTTATTCAGGTGGGCGCCTGTTTAAACTAAGACATAAAAGTATTCCTCTCGTTATACAGGTGGGCGCCTGGTTTTAAAACTTGAAATAAAAAGACTGAAACCAACATATCCTATTTGAGGGCGGATGAACCCAACAGATCCTATTTGAGGGCGGATGAACCCGACATATCCTATTTGAGGGCGGATGAACCCGACAGATCCTATTTGAGGGCGGATGAACCCAACATATCCTATTTGAGGGCGGATGAACCCGACATATCCTATTTGAGGGCGGATGAACCCGACAGATCCTATTTGAGGGCGGATTAACCCAACAGATCCTATTTGAGGGCGGATGAACCCAACATATCCTATTTGAGGGCGGATGAACCCGACAGATCCTATTTGAGGGCGGATTAACCCAAAATATTTTTAAGACTTGAAAATGTCTTACCTCGAATACTTGCTGGGGGTTGGGATGAATTTTCCTTTTCTACCTTCCCCATTTTTATTATTATTCTTTTTTTTTCCTTTTTTGTTTTGTTTTTGCATAGCTTCTTCCTTCAAAGACTACCTCCCTTGATTTACTTACCTGTTGGGGGGTAAAATGTTATCAGCTGGGGGTACCTGACTTCCAGAAAATTTTCTAAATGGAAGGAAAATTTTCTGCCCCAGTTTGATAATATCCCTTGTGGCATGCGTTTCTGCCTCAATGCCATTTCCCTTACCTGTTTCAAATCAAACAAAATTGTTAGTTTAAAACATGGTGGTTGGTTGTGATACTCCTGCTGGGATGGTTTTCCCTTTTCTCCTTCCTTGCTCTGCGCTCCACAACTTGTTGGGGATGATATTATTTGCTGGGGATAATCCCTTTCTGCTGGGGATATCCCTCTTCTTTTGTGGCATAGCTCGGAAACTGGCATTTCCCCGACCTTTTAGTCTAGTATGGATTTCGCCAAATCATGCTCACTGCTTTCCTTGCTTTGTCCATGGGCCTTGGCCTTGAGGTTTATAACTTTTGATAAAGGCAAGGATATCCCTCTTGATGCTCGTCAATCCTTTTGTCAATTCCCTTTGCTGGGGATATCTTTTTTGACACTGACCTCGCGCTTGTTCCTTGCTGACTATACCATTCGGATATACTAGTCAGATCTCATCTTGGAAAGCTGATGGCATATTTTGAAGTCATTTCATACTTGTTCTGACCGGACAGACTCTATTGGGGAAATTTTTTATGAAAGGAGAAAGATAACAGAAACAAAATAAAAGACAAAGGAAACGATGACTCTTTTACAAAAGAAACTATAAATAAAACCCTATCAAATGCAGATACCGACTCTAATAGCCATGACATGCGCAGGTGGCCTATCCTTTTACCGTCAATCATCTTTCAAGATCTTCAATTGACGATTCCCCATCTGATTCTTGATCTTATTCGACTTGTAGTACCCGAAGGGTTTTCACTATCAAGTCTCTCTCATTTTTGGCTTTTCTCTCAGCTTTCATCGCCTTATGGTACCTGTGAAGGTTTTCACCAATAAGACTCTCTCGTTTTATATCTCTCTCCAGCTGGGGGGATTTGGAGTGTTGCCGGTATGACTCTTTCTGCTGGAGATTAGAGTCCTTTCTGCTGTGGAACAGAATGTTATGTTCGCCGGTAAGACTCTTCATTTGTCTGACTTGGCATTTTTTGAAAACTGATCAGAAGGTCTTTCTTTGGACCGTAACGTGGGTTTTGGATAGGCTAGAAAGAAAGGGTATAAAAGGCTCAAAAATATATGAATTTTGGGTTATTAGTTACAACTTTCGGAATTAGATTTATTTACAACAAACACAACTTTTGCCCCAGTTTCTTGCTTGGGGATATTTCAATTGATTTATTTTATTTTTTTATTTTTTTCATTTTTCAAAACTATGACCGAGCCGTGAAGCGCCTACGTATCCTCTTTGAGGAATCAGGTCAAACGTAGTTCCCAATTCCTCTTTTTATTCCGACTTTCTTTTGTTTGTTTTTTTTCTTTTCTTTTCTTTTTTTCTTCTTTCATTTTTCTCTTTTTCGTTTTTTTCTCTCTTTTTCTTTCATTCTTCTTTTCCAATTTTGTTGTTTTCTTTTCTTTCTTTTCTCTTACCCGCCATGCTTGCGTATTTTATTCGTTGCTACTAATTCCGAACGAGGGGTATGAAAGAAAATAAGTAAGGCTCAAAAGGGGTAACGAAGGATAAAGTGCTTAGGTAGCAGAACAAAATGCCTTTGTCATTCCAGTCTTCAAAACATGCCAAGTGCTAACAACACAATTGAACATAGATTTATAGTCTCTTCCGACGGTGCTAGACTTTGACAATTATATTCAACATCTGTTTGTTCATTTGTCACTTCTAAAGCACCGTTGGGCGACACTCTTATTATCATGAATGACCCTCATGCCAATTTGGTGAATCTTGCTTTTAACGGTTTTCTTTGTGTTTAACTTGCCCCAGTTCCACATGACTCAGACTTCAAATAATCCAAAACCGTTCTTATTTCCTTTAAATGATTTGATCACCTTCCCAGGGTTTTATGATTAACTTTAAAGACTAGGCCCAAAGTGTGTGCGCATGTCATGTCACTAGAATCGGCGCTGAACAAAAATGATAAAAAGACTAAACAAAAAGGTGAATGGAAATAATAACAGATTGGATTTTGTGCTAGACTACCTGTGAAATGGTTTGAATAACAAACAAACGAAATAAAATCCTAAACAACCTGGACAAAACTTAAACAAACCGCTATGACAAAACGGAAAGATAAGCGGAAAGATATTGACACAAAACAAAATCCGAATTACAATCCTAATAATCCGAACAAACAGGAATGACAACAAAATAAGCCACCAACTGCTTCTTTCTTGTTAACCAAGGAACGGAGCGTCCTCCCATTTTATCAAACTTGGCATCGTAGCCACTGAGCTTTGCATTAGTATTGCAATGACCATTGCCAACTTCCATATCATTACCCTTAGTCAACAAGTTCCCAATAGGACTCGAATGCTTCCGTCATCAGGCCTGATCCCCGCAGAGTGTGCATCAGGAGGTGCAAGTAAAGGATTCTGGGTGTCATTGTCCGGCTTACCACAAACCAACCACCTTAACTTATTTGCAAAACAAACAGGTTAGAATGGACTCAGTCGGTCTTCATTATTGACAACATCTTTTCTTTTTCTTTTTTCTTTCTTTTTTTCATTCTTTTTTTCTTTTCATTTTTTCATTTTTTTTCATTTCGTTTTTTCATTCTTTTTTTTCTCTTTTTTTCATTTTTCTGTCTTTTTTCATTTTTTTCTTTTTGATTTTTTTCATTTTTTTTTGTTGTGGTCGAATCTTATGGAGATTGCCTACGTATCATGACCCCGCATGAATCAGACCTTGCGTAGTTCGGATCAATAAAAGATAAACAACACTAAACACACATTTTTTTTTAAAATTTAAAACAAACTGGGTTTCAAGGATTTAAAGATTACCCACCAGCTTGAAAATTAAACAACCCGCATGTTCTAATCAAAAGATTGGTAGACTTAAAACAAAATTCCAGCTCCCTTTCTCTGTTCGAAAAATGCAACCAAATGGTTATTTTTTGCAAATGTGGCCCCTTCCAATTTTCACATGAATTTTGAGGCCGGGGAGGATTATTTTGACACTTTAAAACTTGTCCATTCTTTTACGAAAATAACCTTTCGACAACTGAAAGATACTCTAAGGCTATTTCGGCAAGAACGGTTTAAGACGCGGCCGAAGCTGGCTCGGCTTATTATGACAAAAGACGGTATTCACATGACCGCTGACCCTTTGATTTTTTTCTTTTCAAATTACAATACAAGACTTGGCGTTGTAAACACGGCCCTTCAGCGCCTCGGGGACGAAGATTTATAAGGCTGTGTGGGTCAACTTAGACCAAAAATTCTAAACATGACCCGAAGGTGGCTATTTATGCAAAGTCAGCCTTCCGGCGTCCCTTTCGGGAACATTCGGCTCCTTTTATGACAAAACAGCATCACCTGACTTATTTATAACTCTTTTTATCGTTTTTCAAATGAGAAAAGTCAATATTGCAAACACGGCCTTTCAACGTCTCGGGGACGAAGATTTTTAGGCTGTGGGGGTCAACTGGACCAAGTCTTAAGAATGACCCAAAAGTGGTTGTTTATGCAAGTCAGCCTTCCGGCGTTCCTTTCGGGAACATTCGGCTATGTCTTGATAAAACACCGTCACCTGACTTTCTTTATGACAAAATTAAAATTTGACATACATTTTTTATTTATTTGTTTTTTGGCTATTTTAGCAAAAGGTGGGTTGGACATCACCCGACTTATTTATGACAAGATTAAAATTTTGATTTTTAGCTATTTTAGCAAAGGTGGGGTTGGACCCGATGAGGGTTGCCTACGTATCTCACATCCGGTGAGAATCAAACCCGCGTAGTTCGGTCAAAAGAACTACTTTAAAAGAAGAAAAGAAGCATTTTTTTTATTTTCCTTTTTTTTTTAAAAGAAACACTTCTAAGATATATTTTTTGAATTTTCATTTGCTCTTTTTTTTTATTCTAAAGAAGAAAAAGAAAATATTTTTTGAAATTTTACCTTTAATAAAAGAAATGCTTCTAAAATGTTTTTTTTTTAAAATTTTGAATTTTCTTTTCAATTTTTGAAAGAGGAATCAAAATATTTTCGGATTTGTTTTTCTATTTTATCTTTTGAATTCTGAACTTTCTTTTGAATTTTTTTTTGGATTATATATATACTTATTTTGGAACAAATAATAAAATCACATTCAACGCCGGACTCTTTTTATTTTTATTTCTGGCATTTTCATAGACAAACAAAATAAAATAAAATAAAACATTTTTTTTAAAAACAAACTCTTTTTCATTTTCATTTACTGGCAAAACAAACTATTTTCTTTAATATTTTTTAAAAAAACAGACAGAACAATGATGATTTTTTTTTTATTTTTCCTTTGCTTTTAATATAACAAACTAACAAGACATTTTTTCATTTTCAAAATTTCGGCAGAGTTTCGACTCTACTCGGACTTCTATGCTGTTATTTTCTCCTTTTTCACGGTTTTCTTATATGTGGAAAATGATGACAACATACAAAATCTTTTTGAATTTTCATGCTTTGTTTTTATTTGTATTTTATTTTTTTATATTTATTATTTCTTTCAAAAATGTGGCATGGGAGACATAACGATTTCCAAGACTTCTTGGATTCCGCAAATGCTCCCCATGCGCTTTTCCCAACATATGAAGCGTGGGGGACATATGGGAATTCCAAGACTTCTTGGATTCCACAAATGTTCCCCATGTGCTTTCCCAAAAGCAAGCGTGGGGGACATAGGGAATTCCAAGGCTTCTTGGATTCCACAAATGTTCCCCATGCTTTGATTAAAATAACATCATGCTGGAAATGACCAAATGACCCATACGCCCTTGACTAAATACAACATGTAGCACATAGGATGCCGAAAGATTGTCTATTATTTTCAGGTTGCTTGTCCTAGACGGACCCAACCCCTATGTTGAGTCCCCTAAGTCAAATGCACATGATGCAAATAAACGTTCCTACTAGGGATCCGGCATGTGGCTTTGTTATACTAGGTTCAAAAACCTGGGTCGGTGTTCTAGACAGTGTACCCGAGCGGACAACTCGAGCTGAGGAAGGAGCTCCTTTCCGGGAACCAAAAGGCCAGCCGGCTTAGAAACTTTCCGAGCCTCTTTTATTTAGGGTATGACACTAACAGAATAGGGAGTCTCAACCAGTAAGCACATCCCCGGAGGTAAGAAGAGAAAGGTTTCGGCACAATTTATATACAGTTCAAATAATATCAAAGCGGTAAAAGCAGCATTTAGCACATTAGGCTCAAAACATGTAATAATCAGATAATAAATAAAGCCAAATAATAACAATTATTCTAAGCTCGAATTCTTAACCCTGAACCAGTGGTTCTGGGTCAATAATCCCCAGCAGAGTCGCCAGAGCTGTCACACCTCCTTTTTCCGCGCCCGGGGGCGCAAGGGAGTTTTTTCCAATTAAAGGACAATCGAAACGGGATTTATTTATTTATTTCAGAGTCGCCACTTGGGAGATTTAGGGTGTCCCAAGTCACCAATTTTAATCCCGAATCGAGGAAAATAATGACTCTATATTATAGTCTGCGTACCAGAAATCCGGATAAGGAATTCTGTTAACCCGGGAGAAGGTGTTAGGCATTCCCGAGTTCCGTGGTTCTAGCACGGTCGCTCAACTGTTATATTTGGCTTATTTATCTGATTTTTAATACAATATGAACTTATGTGCAAATTTATCTTTTAACCGCTTTACTATTATTGTTTTAAAAGAAATGTGAACATCATTTAAAACACGTCTTTGGACTACGTCACATGAAATGCACCCATAATCCGGAACACATTTTATTTGATGTTTTGGGATCGGATTTGGGTCGCATGAAATGCACACCCGAGCTTAAGAAAGTAAATTATTAAACACGCGCCTAAAGAGACTATCGCGTTATTATTTTGGGAAGGCCACGAAATTCACTAAGCGGCCCTCCTGAATTCTAAGTAATTTAAAACAAATATTTACTGAGGGCCCCGTAATTTGTATTTTTATTCGGCGAGGCTCATCTCATTCTTATTTTTTTTAAGGAATTTGCAACGTCATGGAAATGCATCTCGGGCCACGCCACAATCAATGCGCCCGTGACTAGAGACACATTTCGACTCCGTTGAGATTTGGATTTGGGTCACATAAATGTGCACCCGAGTTTAGGGAGATAACATTATTAAAGGCGCGCCTAAAGAGACTAGCGTATTGTTATTTTGGGGAAGGCCGTAAAATTCGCTAAACGGCATGTCCCGAATTCTAATTATTTTAATATAAATATTTATTGAGGGCCCCGCAATTTCGTATTGTATTTGGCGAGGCTCGTCTCATCGTTTATTAAAGGCAAACCTAAAAACAACTATGATTATCTACTTTATTTGCCTCTAACAATCCTAATTTATTCACTAAGATTATCTTAAAGTCATTATAATCGGGTTACATAAGATGTACCCCCGAATTTTAGGCATCGTAACCATGTCACGAGAACTGTACCTATAATAACGATGATGGCTTAACTACGCGCATGAAGCGACTACGAGGGTTCAAGGCGTTCTTCTGCATTACTTATCTTTCCCAAAAGGCATGCCACGATGATGAACACAAACGATGGACGACAAGATATGGAATCAGACCAATTAAAGGGACATGGATACCATTCACAAAACTAAACAAATCCATATCTAAATATCATAATAGAACACTACAATTGTCAAGCCAACACTTATAAGGAAAAACATTAAAGATTTCTTATTGTTCTAACTCTTCTTTTAGTCTACTGGATCTAAAAAGAAAAATCCAAATCAGTTGCAAACAACGATTAAAACATATTATGTGAACAAATTTAGACAACACATGAGAAGGCTCCAAAAGGGAAACAACAGGGGTGAGAATGCACCTGAAGTGGGTGTTGTGATTTTCTCAAAATGTTCTACTGCTACACGAGCAAAACCAGAACTGTGGCTACAACGAGAACTTGAACCCGACCGGAACCGCGAACAACGACTGGCCAACGACGAACTCGAACGGACCTCACCCCGGACAGAACTTCTGGGCTATTTTTGAATGTTTTCGGTTAAGCTTAAGCTTGTGCGTACGTGTGTTTTCCGGTCAGTCATGGCAAGGAGGGAGGGTGGTTCATGGTTGGACGTTACAGGCAATCGTTTGGACGTGGGGGTGGCGACTGGTTTAGGGTTTTGTTACGAGGAGAAGAACGTGGTGGTTTAGGGTTCCTATGGCATATGTTTGGGTGTGAGAGCGTGGATTACTGGCTGGACGATGCAGCAGTGATAGCTACTGATCGACGAGGGATGAAGGGTCGTTTGGTCAAGGTGGTGAGGCTGCCATGGTGGTTGGTGGCAGTGATGACGCAGCTGGTGGTTTGGGCGACGTGGATAGTGGTCGTTTGGCTTGAGGAAGGAGCAGATGTGGAAGGTCGATGGGCGGTGATTGATGGTGGACGACGAGCTTGTTTGGTGGGGGTTCCGGCGCCGGGAAGGTGACGTTTGGTGGTGGTCGTGAGGCGGAGAGGGAGCTGGGGGACGATGGGGAAGTAGGGTTCTTGTTTGGTGCTGCTGGAGGGTCGTTTGGGTTTTTTCACGCTAGGGCTTCTTCTTCTTCTTGTTGAAGAAGAAGACGATGAACAGTAGTGTTCCCTTCAATTTTCAAAAAAATCCCCCCTTTCCTGTTGGCTTTCGTCCGTGTTTTGTATTGGCATGCCCATGAAAATGAGCCCCACGCGTGGTGGGGTTCGAGGCATATGTCCCCCACGCGTGGTGGGGTTCCCCACGTGTCCTGGACACGGTTTATTATGGGCTTGGTCCGAAAATTAGGCCTAAAACCAGGTAGTTTGAACCCGAATATTATTCTTTTGCCCGGACCCGAGAAATAGGAACACGTTGCTTAACTAGTCCTATGTAAGCAAAATAACTACCAAAAATAAGACTAGTATTTAAACAAAACTATATATTTTTAAATATTTTTCAAGATTTTAAAATAGCTACAAAATATTAATAAAACTATTTTTTTTTTAATTTTCGTTTTAAATATTAATATAAAATATGAGGCAATATTTTTGTATTTTTTCCAAGTTAAAAATGACTATAGAATATTAATAAAACTATTTTTTGTAATTTTTGTTCTTTAATAAAGACAAAAATATGACGTAATATTTTTGTATTTTTCAAAGTTAAAATGACTATAAAACCTTAATAGAACTATGTTTTATTTATTTTTTTGTAATTTTCGAAATTATACAAAGTACAAAAATAAAGTGCAAATTTTTGTATTTTTCAAGTTTATGAGAAATACATGAACTAAAATTATATATATATTTTTTGTGATTTTCTTTTTTTCTTTGAAATAAAGTAAAAATAGTTAAAATAGCTATTCTAGACCCAATTTCACATATTCATGCTAAAAATGTGAAAATTCTCGGGGAGGGTCAAAAATCACGTGCTTACACTACCGAGGCAAACGGCCCGCTCCCATGAGAGTGGAGTACATAATCCTGCCGAAGCGAACGACCCGATCCCATCAAAATATGTGCACTGACGAGGGTCGAACGACACGAACCATAGATGTATCATTACACTGCCGAGGCGAACGACCCTATCTCATTAATATAAGAAGCTTTAAAGGGTCCTTGACCCCACTCATGAATAAACGTGAGTTATGAACTTTAAGGAAGCTTTTCGATGAAAACGCTCAACGCAGGAGGAATTCGTAAGAGGAGCATAATTATTTCGTGTCTAAATCAAGTAGTACATCAAATCTCTGAAATAACAAGT